>NC_050573.1:328358594-328671094 GCF_011100635.1 Trichosurus vulpecula | reverse complement strand
ACACACACACACGCACATGTATGTATGCATACTTCTTCAGGGTCAGAGGGCATCACAACCATTTGACTCAAATCCATGTGACCTAAGCCTTCCCATGACTTAAGCTAGTCATCAAAGACTCCTGATTCAATCAAAGACTTTTGATTGAAACAAAGGCAAGACTCAAAGGCACTTGATTGCATGAATGCTGAGCAGCACTCCAAAACAAAAGACAAAAAAGTCCCAATTTATTTGCCATTAGACCAAGATAACTAGGAAGGCTGGCAGGAAAAGTCTGTCACACAAGGGTGAGAGTGGAGCCAAGTCTAATACAGGTCAAAAGAGTGCAGGCTGTGTCCCAACAAACAGTCAGCAAGTGCAAGTCAAGATATCACCCTCCTCATGTCATTGGACTTCTTTAAGAATGAAGGCCAACCTATACAATATGCCCTTAGTTTCTTCCTTTCTTAGACTTCTGAGAGACAAGATAGTAGATTAAGCAGCAAATCACTGTCACTCTGCCTTGTTGATCTCCGAAAAACCCAGAAAATAGCACCACAGGGAACATTTCTGGAAGAACTGAGCCAGCAGAAAGATGGGGTGGAGCAGTCTTTTAGCCCAGTACACTTGGAGAATCAGCAAAAAGGTCTGTCTCACTCACGTAGAAGGGGAGTGAATTCCAGGACAGGAAGCATCCCAGCAAGAAGGCCCACCTCAACAAACCAGCACGAGACCCTGAGCCACAGAGTGGTTAAACAGGCAAACACCAATACCAGGACCCCATATGTACCTTAGCATAGCCAAGAAACCAGCAGACTCCAATGTGGAGAATCACCACATGCACTACTGCTGTCCCAGCATGGCAGGAGTATTGCAGTGTCTGGACCTTCACATGCTTCAGCACAATCCAGGGCAGGCAGGCATCCTAGAGCAGACAGACCTCCACATGCTTCCAGGTAGCCCCACGGAAATGCAGAAAAATCCCACCTTGCCTCCTGACATACAAAACAGGACCCCATCAGTAGGACCCCATCTCATCACCAGGTAAGGTGACAGACACCTACAACGTCCAGCTGCCAGTAACTGAGGGCCCAGCACACAAAGTCAGTAACCAGGTCCCTGGCCCCCAGCACAAGAAGGTTGGGACATTGCCCCTTGTGCCCCAGAGGCAGAGCTCAACTTTAAAGCCAGGAAATAAGCAAACTGAGCAAAAAGCAAAGCCAAATACTGACCATAGACAGTTTCTATGGTGACAGGGAAGATCAAAACACTAACTCAGAAGAGGACAACATTGTCAATATACCTGCATATGAACCCCAAAAACCCTTCTTGTAAGAGCTCAAGAAGGATATTAAAAGTCAAATAATAGAGATGGAAGAAAAATTGGGAAAAGAAATGAAAGATATGGAAAAGAAAGTCAATAGCTTGAAAAAGAAAGGACAAAATTTACTGAAGAAAACAATTCTTTGAAAAATAAAATTGACCAAATGAGAAAAAAATCAACTGAAGAAAATAACTCCTCAAAAATAGAATTGGCCAAATGAAAAAGGAGCTGAAAAAATTCACTGAAGAGAATTCTAAATAAAGTAGAATTGACCAAATGGAAACAGAGGTACAAAAGTTAACCAAAGAAAACAATTCCTTAAAAATTAGAATTGGTTAAGTGAAAGCTAATGATTCTATGTGACATCAAAAATCAGTCCAACAAAATCAAAAGAATGAAATAAAAAATAGAAGGAAATGTAAAATACCTCATTGGAAAAACAATTGACTTGGAAAATGTGTCCAGGAGAGATAATTTAAGAATTATTGGACTACCTGAAAGCTATGATTTTTTTTTCAAAAGCCTCAAAAGTATCTTTCAAGAAATTATCAAGGAACACTGCCCTGATATCCCAGAAACAAAAGGTCAAAGAGTCATTGAAGGAATCAACCAATCACCTCTTGAAAGAGATCCCAAAATGAAAACATCAAAGAGTATTGTAGCCAAATTCCAGAATAATCAGATCAAGGAAAAAATACTGCAAACAGTCAGAAAGAAATAATTTAAAATCATGGAACCACAGTCAGTATTACACAGGACCTAGCAGCTTCTACATTAAAGATCTGGAGGTTTGGAATGTGATATTCTGGAAGGCAAAATAGCTTGGATTACAACCAAAAATCAACTAGCCAGAAAAATTGAGAATAATCTTTCAGGGGAGGAGGTAGACATTCAAGGAAGTAAGGGATTTCCAAACTTTCCTGGTGAAAAAACTAGAGGTGCACAGAAAATTTGATGTTCAATACAAGACTCAAGAAAAACATATAAAGTTAAACAGGGAAGAAAAAAGTTATTCAATAAGATTAAATTGCTTACACTCCTACATGGGAAGATGATATGCAGAACCCTTGAGAACTGTATCCTTGTTATGACATTAGAAGGGGTATACATAAGGGGCAACTAGGTGGCACAGTAAGTAGAGCACAGGCCCTGGAGTCAGGAGGACCTGAGTTCAAATCTGGCCTCAGACACTTGACACACTTACTAGCTGTTGCCCTGCCTTCCCCCCTCCAAAAAATAAGGGGTATACATGGAAAAAGGCTCTGGGTAAAAGTTGACTTTGGTGTGGTTATAAAAATTAATTAAGAGGTAAAAATGTGATTGCACTGGGATAAGAGTAAAGGAGGAGGCAGAAAATGTAAATTACCTTACATGAAGAGGTGCAAAGATCTTGTAGAGTAGAAGGAAAGAAGGGAGAGAGGCAAGCGTTGTTTGAACTATGTTCTCATTGGATTTGGCCTGAAAAGGGAATAATACACACATAGTTGGGTATGGAAATCTGTCTTACCCAATAGGAAGTAGGAGGGGAGAGGGGAAAGTAAAGGGACAGGGCTGGATAGAAAACAGAACAGTTAACACCCTGAACTTCAGAGAAAACACAAACAGAAATTAAAAGCAGAAATTATATAAACAAAGCAAAATAACACAAATCAACAGACAGGCTTCTAACCATCTGACCAAGACATTACATACATAGTCACCAGAGAGAGAAGAACCAACATCTGGGTTTTTTAAAGCCAGGAGCTCCTTCACAGCAATCCAGAGTCTCATCTGATCAAATCACATGACACTCTTCCAGTGAGTGAGCCCCAAATAAAATTCTAAACTCAGATATTTATAAACTTCTTCAGGATCAGAGGGCATCACAACCATTAGACTCAAACCTATGTGACCTAAGCTTTCCCATGACTTAAGTAAGTCATTAAAGACTCCCAATTTAATCAAAGACTCCTGATTGAAACAAAGGCAAGACTCAATGGCACTTGATTGCCTTAGTGTTAAAAAGCACTCTAAAAATAAAGACAAGAAAAAGTCTCACTTTACTTGCCATTATAGCCAGACACAGTAGTCAATGATTATAGTAATCTAGGTTTGATAAAAACAAAGACTTCAGTTTATGGGAAGAAATCAGGCATAGACCAACATCTTACAGTGTATACTAAGAAAAGGTCAAAATGCATATGTGGCTTAGACATAAAGGGTGATAATATAAGCCAGAGAGAGTTCACTTGTCAGATTTATGGAGAATGGAAGAATTTATGGCCTAACAAGAGCTAGTAAACATTACTAAATGCAAAATGGATAATTTTGATTACATTAAATTAAAAAGGTTTTTTTCCCCACAATCAAAGTCAATGCAACCAAGATTAGAAGGGAAGCAGAAACCTGGGAAACAATTTTTATAGCCAGTATCTCTGATAAGGGATTCATTAGCACAATATATAGAAAACTGAGTCAAATTTATAAGAATGTAAGTCATTCCCCAATTGGTAAATGGTCAAAAGTTATTAACAGGTAGTTTGCAGATGAAGAAATTAAAGCTAACTACAGTCACATGAAAAAAATGCTCTAAATTGCTATGGATTAGAGAAATGCAAATCAAAACAACTCTGAGGTACCACATCACACCTATCAGATTAGCTAACATGACAAAACAGGAAAATGATAAATATTGGAGAAGATGTGGGAAAATTGGAACACTAGTGCATTGTTGGTGGAGTTGTGAACTGATCCAACCATTCTGGATAGCAGTTTGGAACTATGCCAAAAGGGCAACCAAACTGTGCATACCCTTTGATTCAGCAATACCACGACTTGGTCTGTATCCCAAAGAGATCATAAAAAAGGGAAAGGGCCCACATGTGAAAAAAATATTTATAGCAGCTCTTTCTGTGGTGGCAGAAAATTGGAAATAGAGGGGGTACCCATCAATAGGGGAATGGATGAACAAGTTTTGTTATATGAATGTAATGAAATACTATTGTTCCTTAAGAAATGATGAGCAGGCTTATTTCAGACAAACTTACAAAGACAGACCTGGACTTATGCTGAATGAAGTGAGCAGAACCAGGAGAACATTGTACACAATAACAGCAATATTGTGCAATAACCAACTTTGATAGATTAAGCACTTCTCAGCAACACAATGATGTAATACAATTCCAAAAGACTCATGATGGAAAATGCTATCCACATCCACAGAAAGAACTGTGGAGTCTGAATGTAGATCAAAGCATACTATTTTCTCTTTTTTTTTTCTTTCACATATTTTTCCTATTCTATTCTTCTTTCACAACATGACTAATGTGGAAATATATGTAATATGATTATGCATGTACAGCCTATATCAGATTGCATCCTGTCTTGGGGAATGGAGAGAGGAGGAAGGGGGGAAAGTTCAAATTCACAGTCTTATAAAAGTGAATGTTGAAAACTAAAAAATAATAGATTAATGTGTTTTTTTTTAAAAGAATGAAGGCCAAAGAACAATAAGAACCACAACCACAGGCAGTGGGGTTGACTTAATCGGCAGCAATACTGACAACTTCTGGAGATCTCTGACCGCAGAAGTTAAGAAAGTTCAACAACTTGTCAGAAGGAGATTACAGGGTTCCACTTAGTGGCACTAGGTGCTGGATTCTGTTGCATTGCCCATACTCAGAACCAAATGAAAGACCTGGGTCACAGCCCCAGGTCCAGAAGAAGCATTAGCCCCCTATAGCTTTTGGCTGCAGGGCAGCAGGTATCCTGTTCACAATACCAGTGTGGGAAAGAGTGGTTTTGCACAGACCAGAGCACAGACCAGGAGAGCAGTGAACACACCTCTGCTTAGATCATACTACTTTGTAAGAATTGAAAACATACAGACCCCTAGAGGTAGCACTGAGAGTAGTGGCAAGAAAGACCACCCTGTGAACAGAGCCCCGCTATAACATAGAGTTAAAACTGAAGACATAGGATGGAAATATGAGGAAACAAACAAACTAAAACAGAACTTGACCATATAAAACTACTATGGTAACAGGGAAGATCAGGACACAAATTCAGAAGAAGACAAAATGTCAAGACTGACATATTCAAAACCTCAAGGAAAATTATAAACTGGTCTCAGTCCCAAAAAGACTTCCTAGAAGAGATTGTAAAGAATTTTAAAAATCTAATGAGAGAAGCAGAGAGAATATTAGAAAAAGTGACATTGATGAAAGATAATAATTTTTTAAAAGAGTTAGCAACTTGCTAAAGGAGGAAGAAAAAAATTAAGAAAATAATACGTTAAAAACAGAATAGGCCACATGGTAAAAATAAAAAGAGGCATAAAACTTCATTAAAGAGAACTCCTTAAAAAGCAGAGTCGACCACATGAAGAAAATATACAAAAGATAAACAGAGACATAAAAGAAATATACAAAGGATATCCTGAATAGAACTCCTCAAGAAGTAGAACTGGTCGAAAGGAAAAGGAGGCACAAAAGCTCTCTGAAGAAAATAATACCCTAAAAATTAGAAGTGGGCAAGTGGAAGTTAATAACTACATGATAGATCAATAAACAATAAATCTAAGTCAAAAAATGAAAAATAGAAGAAATTGTGTAATATATCATTGGAAAAAAACAACTGACTTGGAAGATAGATCAAGGAGAGATTTAAGAATCATTGCTCAATCTGAAAGCCATGATCAAACAAAGAACACAGACATCATCTTTTATAAATTCACCAAAAAAGACCTGATATTCTAGAATAAGAAGGTAAAATAGAAAAAGAAAGAGTCCATCAATTACCTCTTGAAAGAGATCTCAAAACTGAAATGGCCAGGATTATGAGAGCCAAATTTCAGAACTCCCAGATCAAAGAAAATTTTTTTGCAAAGACCCAAAAGAAAACAATTTAAATATCAAGGAACCATAGTCCAGATAACAAAAAAAAATTGAGCAGCTTTTACATTATAAGATTGGAGGGTTTGCAATAAGATATTCCAAAGGGGAAATGAGCTAGGATTACAATAAATTATCACTTAACCAGCAAAACTGAGTTGATTCTTATGGGGAGAAATGGAATTTCAATGAAACATAGGAGTTTCAAGCCTTTCTGATGAAAAGACCAGAGCTGAATGGAAAATCTGACTTTCAGAAACAAGACTCAAGAAAAATATGAGAAGTATGAAAAGAACTTTGACTTCCAGGAGCCAAGATGGCAAAGCAAGCAGCAAATCACTGTTATTCTCTGATATTCAAATCCAAACAACTATAAAATAGCACTCAAACACAAATCCTAGAACAGCAGAACCAGCAAAAAGCTGGTGTATAACAACCTTTTAGCCCAAGAAACTTGGAAGATCATCAACAACAATGTGTCTTCTGGGTAAAAGGGGAACTCAATCTAAGATAGCAAGCATCCCAGCAAGCAAGTAGCCACCAACAGCAATTCCCACCCACCAAACCAGTGGGAAATACTGAGCTGCTTGCAATGGAGTTGGCAAATGCCAACACCAGGAACCCACTCCCTTCCCCTACTACCTTAGTATAGCTAGAGGAACCAGCAAACTCCAGCTCTGAAAACCACCATGTGCTTCAGTATAGCCCCTATCAAAAAGGCGACCTCCACTGGCCAGGCTCCATGCTTCAGAATAGCCCTGGGCAAACAGGCAACCTTGAGTGTTTAGACCACCACACACATCAGCTCAGTCTTGGGCAAACAGGCATCCTCTAGTGGTCAGACCACCACATGCTTCAGTGTAGCCCTAGGTAAACACAGAAACACCCCATGGACCTCAGTATACACAGTCTCCAGCAGTGCCAGCCACCCCATTCTATACTTACTCAGAACAGCACCTGACATGAGGATCAGTGAAGCACAAGGTAAAAAGCCAGGGCCTACAGATCATGTCACAATCAGGTTGAGAAAGTGCCCCTTCCACTGCAAAGTAAAGCTAAAATCTAAAAAGAAAGGGAAAAGGACAAAAAATATGAGAAAAAAAATTAATCACATCATAGAAAGTTATTCTGGTGACAGGGGATATCAAGAAAAAAAACTTAGAAGAGGACAAAAATATCAAAATACCTATGTGCAAAACCCCCAAAGAAAATGAAAAGTAGTCTCAAGCTCAGAGAGAGTTCATGAAAGAGTTCAAAAATTCGTATAAAAGAAGTAGAAGAAAAACTGGACAAAGAAATGAGGGTAATGTAAGAGAATTAGGAAAAAAGAATGAACAGCTTGGAAAAAGAAAACAACCACTCAAGAAGTAGAATTAGCCAAGTGGGAAAGGAGATATAAAAATTCACTGGGGGAAAAAGAGTAAAACTGGCCAAACTGGGGTGGGGGGGAGTAAAAATTTAATTAAGGAAAGCAATTCTTTAAAAGTTAGAATTAAGCAAGTGGAAGCTAATGATCCTATGACACATCAAGAATCAAAAAAATTCAAAAGAATGAGAAAAAAATGGAGGATAGTGTAAAATACATCATGGGAAAGACAACTGACCTTGAAAATAAATCTGGGAGAGAAAATATCAGAAGCATTAGCTTACCTGAAAAAATAATCAAAAGGAGGAACTGGACTGTATCTTTCAAGAAATTATCAAGGAGAATAGTCTTGATGTCCTGAAACTAGAGGGCAAAATAGGCATGGAAAAAAAACCACCAATCACCTCAGGGAAGAGATCCCAAAATAAAATCTCCAAGCAACATTACAGCCAATTTCAAAATTATCAGGTCAAGGCAAAAAATACTACAAGCGGTCAGAAAGAAACAATTCAAGTATTGGGGAGACACAATCAAGATCATACAGAAATTGGCAGCTGCAACATCAAAGGACTGGAGGTCATAGAACATGATATTACAGAAGGCAAAGGATCTAGGACTACAACCAAATATCACTTACCCAGCAAACTTAAGCACAATACATCAAGGGGGAAAATGGTCATTCAATGGAATAGAAGGATTTCAAACTTTCATAATAAGACCAGAATTAAACAAAAAAAATCTCCAATACCAAGATTCAAGGGAAGCATAAACAGGTAACAAGGGAAAAGAAACATAAGGGATTCAAAAGAGCTAAACTATTTACATCCCTACATAGGAAGATGACACTTGTAATTCTTAAAAGTTGTATCACCAATTGTACAGATAGAAGGAATATACATAGGCAAAGGGTATGGGCATAAGATGAATTTGAGGGAATTACATAAAAAATAGGGAATGAGAAAGAGGAGTACAATGGGTGCCGAAGGAATGGAGAGGTAGAATATAATAAATTATTTCACATGAAGAGGTATGAAAGATCTATTACAATGGAAGGGTAGATGAGAGAATGAGTGATAGGCATCACTTGAACCTTACTTTCATTAGTATTTGTTCAAAGAGAGAAAACAGATATATAATCAGTTGAATACAGAAATCTATCATACAAGTCAGGAAAGTAGGAGTGGAAATCAGGTAAAAATAGGGGAGGGAACTGAGAGAAGAGAGGGCAGACTAGGGGAGGTGGTAAAGACAAGCAGAGTACTGTCAAATAGGGAAAGGGTGAAAGGAGAGAGAGGACAAACAGAGGAAAATAATATGGAGGAAAATACACAGTAATCATTACTGGAATGTGAACGGGATAAACTCTCCCACAAAATGGAAGCAGACAGCAGAATGAATCAAGAACCAGAATCCTACAATATAATGTTTAAAAGAAACACATTTGAAGCAGAGAGATACACACAGAATAAAAATAAAAGGCTGGAATAGAATCTATTATGCTTCAGCTGAAGTAAAAAGAAAGAGAGGTAGCAATCCTGATCACAGATAGGGCAAGAGCAAAAAAAAAGTACACTAATTAAAAGAGATAAAGAAGGAAACTTCATCTTGCTGAAAAGTACCAGAGGCAATGAAGTCATATCAATGCTAAACATATAAGCATCAAATGGTATAGCATCCAAATTCTTAAAGGGGAAATTAAGTGAGTTACAGATTCATGACTAAACAAGAGATAAGGAGAGTTATGAAATATAAAATACATAATTTTACTATATTAAATTAGAAAGCATTTGCACAAAGAAAACCAATGCAACTAAGATTAGAAGGAAAGCAGAAAGCTTGGAAACAATCTTTACAGAAAGTATCTTTGATAAAAGCCTCATTTCTCAAATATATAGGGAACTGAGTCAAATTTATACAAATACAATTCATTCCCCAATTGATAAATGGTCTAAGGACATGAACAGGCAATTTTCAGATGAAGAAATAAAAGATATCTATAGGCATATGAAGATCTGCTCTAAACCACTCTTGATTAGAGAACTGAAAGTTAAAACAACTCTGAGGTGCCACCTACCATCTATCAGATGACAGAAAAGGAAAATGTTAAATGTTGGAGATGATATGGGAAAATTGATATAATAATGCACTGTGGAAGGAGTTGTGAACTGATCCAACCATTCTGGAAAGCAATTTCAAACTATGACCAAATGTAAACAAACTTTCCATATCTTTCAACATACCACTACTAGGTCTATATCCCAAAGAAACCATAAAAAGTGAAAAGGATCCACATGCACAAAAATATTTATAGCAGCCCTTTTTCCTGGCAAAGAATTGATAATTTAGGGGATGTCCATAAACTGGGGAATGGCTGAACAAGCTGTGGTATATAAATGGAATTGGATACTATCGTGCAATAAGAAATGATGAACAAGCAGATTTCAGGGAAAAAAAAAACCTAAAAAGACTTGTATGACCTAATGCAAAGTGAAATGAAATGAGTAGAATTAGAAAAACATTGTACAGAGTAGCAGCAAAATGATGTGATGATCAACTATGAATGACTCAGTTGTTCTCAGGAACACAATGATTACTTCGTAAGCAGCTATGCACAACTATAGACTGATTTCTGGACGCTGATAACTGACTGAACACTGAGTCATACCTTATTTACTATTCACTGACCTTTCTAACACATATCTTAGAGATAGTACTTTGTCTAACAAAACACTAGAT
Source organism: Trichosurus vulpecula (assembly GCF_011100635.1). Lineage (NCBI taxonomy): Eukaryota > Metazoa > Chordata > Mammalia > Diprotodontia > Phalangeridae > Trichosurus > Trichosurus vulpecula. Next base: position 328,660,818 of record NC_050573.1, on the reverse strand, counting down.
GAGAAACTATTTCCTTTTAGCCCTGACCACAGTAAACACCACACCCCTAGTAACCCTCACTGTGGGCTATTTCCTAGAGAACTCTGGGTAATACACTTACAGGTGTATTTAGTATCAGTAGATACTAAATGTGCATATTCCTTTAAGAACTAATCACTCTTTAAACACTCCCTAAACCACTCCCAATCCCACCCCCAAACACCTAACTGACATGTCCCTGTCCCCCCCCTCCCCCACTTAATCCCCCATTAGCTTCTATAAAGATTCCCCCTGTACCTCTGTATGGTTGCAGGTTCCCTAAGAACTCTTGCCCGCTGAAAAAGCATAATAAATCTTTGCCTCCTTGACTTAAAGATTGCTTGCATCTGTGAATTCATTCCAGGTGGCCTCTCCCTGGGAACTTTGGTTTGGGATCCCTGCATCCCTGGGTTTCTTCTCCCCCTCTACACTATGCCTGCACACGTATAACCTATACCAATTTGCTTGCCATCTCAAGGTTGGAGCCGGGGGAGGGAGAAAATTCAAAACTCAAACTTTAAAAAATAAATCTTAAAAATTGTTTTTATACATATATCAGGAAAAATAAAATATTAACTTAAAATTGTAAATCTGACCAGATCACTCCCATCGTTACTAAAACTCCTATAGACTTCTATAACTCCTATGGACTCCAGGATCAAATATAAAACAATTTGTTTTACATTCCATGACCTCGAATAATCTATGGTCAGCTTTTTTCCAATTTTCTTACAACTTACACTTCTTCACATAGTTTGTGATCCCATGACACTGTCCTTCTTGTTCCTCACAAGAATCTCTCTTTCAGTACTCTTAGCATTATACCTCTCTGTCCCACATGTCTGGAATGCTTTCCCTCCTTATCTTGTCTGCCTATTATCCTCCAAGTAACAGCTAAAACCCCACCTTCTTCAAGAAACCTTTCAAGATCCACCCTAATTCCCTCTGATGACTGTTTCCAACTTACCCTTTATATTATAGACTATATATAATATAGATATCTATATATTTCTATCTATCTCTATCATCCTTCTACCTATAGACATAGATATAGATAAATAGACAGAGATGGAGATAGAAACAGAGATGGAGATAGAAATAGAGATAGAGATAGTGCCCCCCCACCGCCCATGAGACTGTGAGATCCTAGAGAGCAGGTACTGTCTTTTGCCTTTCTTTGTATCTTCAGCACTAAATACAGTGCTTGGCATATAGTAGGTAGTTCCCTACTTTCTGCAAGAACAGATTTTTGACACTGGTTATCTGCCCCAATTTCCCATTTCTGCCCCCTTCAGTCAGACTATTTCTTCTCAGTCTCTTTTATTGAATCATCATCCATGACTTGCCTCCCTAGACAGCAGTATCTTCACAACTCTGTCCTGAGACTTCTTATGTATTCTTATATTCTCTTTCTCTGCAGCTTCCCCAGTTTCAATCATTGCTTCCACACAAATTGTCTTCCTTATCTACCTATCAAGGGATCTCACTTGAACTCCAATCCAACTTCAACCTTTCCATCTGTATCTGGAAGGTCCATAGGCATGAAGCTTCTATATACTTAACTCATTTTCTATATATTATCTCATTTTCTTTTCCTCAAAATCCACTCCTCTTCTTAACTTCCATATTTCTGTTGAGAACTGTACCCCTCATCATGAAATCCAGATTCACAATCATGGACTCCTTGACTCTCGACTCTCACTTTCCTCTCACCTTTCAGAATTATCTTCTCCCTACACCAGTGGGGTCAAACGCAAATAGAAATGGTGACACTAAACTGTACATAAGGATCTCTACTTGTCACATCCTTACTTAGAAAACCACATATTAACATTATTTATGTCTTATTATATTTTTATTTATTTTGTTAATTATTTTACAATTATATTTTAATCAGTTTCAAGCCTAATGTGGGAGTGTTATAGCCACTTAGGCCATGTGTTTATTTTCTCTTACCTAAAACATCTCTCATATCTCTTTCCTCTTCATTCTTGCCATAATTTTCTTAGTTCATACCCTCTTCCTCTCTTGCCTAGACTATTGTTAAAAATAGCCTTCTAGTTGGTCACTGGGAATCAGTTTTTCCTGTTTCCAATTTATACTCTACGTATCTGAAAGATCGATGTCTCTAAAGCTCAGGTTTGCCTATGTTGTTGTTGAAGCCCAAGAAGTTTCAACGGTTTTCTGTTACTTCAAGGGAAAAAAATAGAAATAGAAAATAGAAACTCTCTTGTGTGACATTTAAAACCCTTAATAATCTGGCCCATTCCTATCATTCAGAGCTTATTACTAGTCCTTACATTTTCAAGTAAATATGGCCTGATATGAGATTTTTATCTTCTATCTATGTGTGCCCATGGTTGGAATATACTCCTTCCTTAACCTCTTAGATTCAATATCACATTCTACATGGGACCTTTCCCAATTATCTGCACTGTTAATCTACCTTCTTCTACATCCTATGTGCTAACTTTGCGTATGTTTATATTTAGTCATCTTGGTGGATATTGTTTCTGCCTAGTAGGACTGAGGCTCCTTTTGCATCTTTGCATTTGTAGACCAAACACCTAGCATAGTGGTTGGCACAAAGTACTTGACAAATATATGCTTGCTGAATTCAATTTAATTAATTTAATTTATCTGATTCTGAGAAGTTGCCACATGTGCACGCACGCGCACACACACACACACACACAGAAACACCCATTCGATACACTACTTAAAACATCTCTCCATTCATGCAACCACTCCTAAGTACAACTCATCAAATTTTCCCTTGAGAACTACAATAGCCCTCTAATTATTCTTCCTGTTTTAAGTCTCTCTCTGCCCTGACTCATCCTCCACATGGCTACAAAATAATTTTCCTAAAACACACATCTATGTTATCCAGCTGTTCAGTGAACTCTATCGGTGCCCTATGACCAATCCTATTACGTATAATTTCCTCTGTTTGGCATTTAAAGCCCTTGGTATCTGCCCCTTCCTACCTTTCTAGGCTTCTTACACTTTACTTTCATTTCTTAAACTTATGTCCAACCCCACACTTTATAATTTAGCTATGCTTACTTGTTCTTTTCAATCAAGTCAATAATTAACATCTATTAGGCATTTACTATATGCTTGCCAGGGATGGGAATACAAAGAGACAAAAGGTAGTCTCTGCCCTCAAGGAGCTTACAAGCAGGTAATAGAGGAGATAATATGTAAACACATATATACAAAGCAAGCCACATACAGGATAAACAGGAAATAATTAACAGATGAAAGGGACTGGAGAAGGTTTCATATAAAAAGTGGGATTTTAGTTGAGCCTTATAGGAGGCCAGGAAAGTCAGTAGTCAGAAGAGAGAAAGGAAGTCATTTCAGGCCTAGGAACAGCAAGAGAAAATTTCTGGAGCCCAAAGATGGAGTGTCTTGTGGGTGGAACAGCCAGAAGGCTGGTGTCATTGGATCCTGTTAATCTGAAAGTTTGGTTAAAGGAGGCAAACAAGCTACGTGATAGAAAAATTCATATTACTTATTTATTTATTCATTCCCTTAAGCATAGAAGACAGACATGATCATGGATTGAGCCAGACAGAGTCTGACTGACTTGTACAGAAGAATGGACAGGTTTTTACATTTTTAGAACAGTCACAATTCAGTATGTTTTTGTGTTACTCAATTTTATGATCCCCATGTATGTTTAACCATGATACAAGACAAAGATTTTCCTTAATGGAATAGCTTGTAAATACAATAAAATAAGAGTGTTGACAAGGGTCAGTTAAAACTACAACCCAGTGTTTCTGTGTTTAATTTACCATCAACTTTCCATAACATAGTATGGAAAATACAGTCATAAAATATTAAGCGAAGTATTTCTCAGGATGAGGGTCTCATCCTTTAATGGTTAACAGGGGAAGGAATGTTCTTAGGTCAGCCCGATCTGGCCTTGTTGACAAAGGAAAAAAGGTATTCTCTGAACAAACTTCAGAGAACAAAGAAGCCCAGGTCCAGGCTCTTCTTCCAGTTGATCATTAATTCAGGCCCTGGCCCTTATTGAAATTACAACAATGGTATATAATGTTCCTCAATCCAAAAGTTCATATTGAGGAATAAAGTGTAAGAAGACTGGAAAGGAAGGAGGGGGCCAAGCTATGAAAGGCTTTGAATGCCATAAAGGACATGTTGGATTTGTTCCTGGAGGCAATAGGAAGTCACTAGAATTTATTGAGTAGGGTATGTTTGTGTGTGTGTGTGTGTGTGTGTGTGTGTGTGTATGATATCAGACCTACATTTTAGGAGAATCATGTTAGTGGCTAAATGGAGATGGAAATAGATTGGGAAGATACTTGAGACAGACAGACTTACCAGCAGACTATTATAATAATCAAGAAATGAAGTGATAAGGGCCTGCATTAGAGTATTGTCAGAGGAGAGAAGGGGGGATATTCAATAGATGTTTCAAAGCTGACATTTACAGAGCTTGGCAATAGATTGAGAGCTGAGATAATGATGACTCTTAAATTGCAAGCCTGAAGGATTAGTAGGAGGAAATTATCCTCTATAGTAATAGGGAAAGTAGGAGGTGGGGGAGTGGGTGGGCAGAGAGTTAAGAGGAAAAGAATGGTCATCCTTGAAAATGATACTCCATCTCCTATTTTTGTGTCTTTGCAAGGGCTATCCCCCTTGCCAAGAATGTTCTTTCTCATCACTTCCACCCCTCTACCTAGCTTGGTTTCCTTCCCCCTCCAACTTCCTACCATTTTATTTACTCTTTATGTATCTTCTATTTACATAATTATTATTTGTTGTCCTCTCAAATAGAAGGTAAGCATCTTAAAGACACGGACTATGCTTTGACCTTTTTTTTTTCTTTTTTTTGTATCACAATGTTTATCATAGTGTCTGGAATATAGTAAATGCTTGATAAATGTCTATATTGGGAGGAGGGAGACAACCTCATAGACTTATAAGAAAGAAACTTCATATTGTTGTTAATACCCACTAAAAAGAAACATTTTTAGTTCTATTAACATTGTCAGATTGATGAATGAATGGGTTATTTTGGTCTATTCAGAAACTTCTTCAGAATTATGAAGACCAAGAAAGGTAATCCCTAAATCTCCTTGCTAAGCAATAATATACTACTTCAGCTCTCCAAGTCTGCTTTCTCATCACCACCATAAATATATCCCCATTCTGTAATTAATGTCTGAAATATCTAATAACCAGCTCTCTAATAGATTTTTTTTTCTATTTCTGACATGTCAGGATACAAGTCACATTATGAGGTTCAGGAAATACCCTAGTGATAACCAGAGAAGTCATCTTTGACATACTAGTCATGTCATGTTGAGTGTGTTCATCTTTCATGTTCCCTGTATTCTTCTCTACATATGAAAATCCATAGATAAAATGCATATACAAATGGACAAAGTATAAATAACCACATTTTTTCACATTCTGAAGAGTAAGCCCAAAAATATATTAGATGGGGTTTCAGGTAATTCTACTATCTCATCAGTCCTATTAAAAGACTTGAAAGAAAAGTTATTTTCATATCCTGTGAATCTCGTATTGGTTACTGCACTAAAAAGCAAACAAACATACAGAATATCTGTTTTCCATTTTCTAGATCTGGTGAGAGGATTTCAATTTACATTAATGAATTTGATGGGTGGTTTAGCATATTTTAAGGTGATTGATTACCAATAGATCCTACTTGCTTGGCTGACACATAAACAGGCCTTTAAAATCATTTGCAAAAATTCTAGATTTTATATTCATTTGATTTAATATGTTTTTCTAAAGTTTCGCAAAACAATTTTTGCCACTTTCTATTGCAATGTCTTCTTGTAGACATATCTATGCTGACATTATCTCATACCTGCCTGTGGTGCTATCATGACTTTCAGTTGTTTTAAGACTAGCATTTTCAAGTCATCGAAAACTTAACCTAGAAGTTCTAGAAGTCATTTACTACACAATGCCTTTACAAAATTAGTGAAGCACTTCTACAGCCTCTCCAGCTTGAATATATCCAGCTGCAGAGGATTCATCCCTTGAAGAAACAGTCCAATTTGATTTTTTTGACACTTCATTGATAGGAAAGTCCAGAATGTATTAAGTATAAATTTGTTTCACTGTGACTATTCATTACTTATTGCTTCTCTTTGGACTCACCTAAAATAAATCTAATCCACCTTCCACATAACAGTTTTTCAAATATGAAGGAAGTGATAATGTTTCCCACGAAGGCTTGGATTCTCTGGGCAAAATATTTATTTCCTGATGACTCCAACGAAAACTTAACCTAGAAGTTCTAGAAGTCATTTACTACACAATGCCTTTACAAAATTAGTGAAGCACTTCTACAGCCTCTCCAGCTTGAATATATCCAGCTGCAGAGGATTCATCCCTTGAAGAAACAGTCCAATTTGATTTTTTTGACACTTCATTGATAGGAAAGTCCAGAATGTATTAAGTATAAATTTGTTTCACTGTGACTATTCATTACTTATTGCTTCTCTTTGGACTCACCTAAAATAAATCTAATCCACCTTCCACATAACAGTTTTTCAAATATGAAGGAAGTGATAATGTTTCCCACGAAGGCTTGGATTCTCTGGGCAAAATATTTATTTCCTGATGACTCCAAAAAGGGTATTGTGTTGGGTTTTCTCTCTATGTGTTAGTTTTATCTGGATTTGTTCCAATTTGTTAATGATTCTCTTAAAAAAAGATGCCATAATAAGACAGTGCCTGGCCAACACAGAGTACATTAGGAAAAAAAATTCTTTTGTTCTGCAGCTTATAAAATTTGTTTTCTTCTTTTTCTTTTTCTCCTAAAATTTACACATTTTTAGGAACTTCAAATATCTTTGCCTTTTTAAACAAAAATCAAGTGTATTTTAGCAAAAAAAAAATACTAGATTTGCAGCCATACAGTCAATTGATAATCAATGATTAGGCTCCTAACATGTGCTAGGTTCTGGGGATACAAAGACAAAATTAAAACTTTGCCTGCCCTCAAGGAGTTTGTATTCTATCGGGAGAGACACCACATATGTATTTACTCTCTATGTATGTGTGAGTGTGTGTGTATGTATGTGTGTGCCTGTGAGTGTGTGTATCCAAAGCAATCTTCTTGGGAAGCTTGGAGAATCAGGAAAGATTTCCTATAGAACATGACTTTTCAATGGTTCCAAGCTGAAAATTCAAACACCACAAGGAATAAATACTTACTGCGTGAAAGATTCTATGATAAAATCTGCAAATTCAGAAATGATCCCTATGCTCAAAGCCCTTACGTTCTTTTTTTTTTTAAGGCCCTTACATTCTAGTAAGAATCTTCAATGTGCACACATATGTGTCTCTACAAAGTACTTTCCAGATGAATGGAAAACCTGATCATCTATACCAGAGAGGAAATGGGTAAGGCTCAAGTAGGAGGTGGCACCTGAACTGTGTTTTAAAGTAAGATGGGAATCCTAAGAGATGGAAGTGATATTATAGTGTTCCTAGTGTCAGGGACAGCCTCTACAAAGGCACCAAAACAAAAAATAACAAGTTTTCTTGGAACATAGAATGAGTGAAGGGGATACACACATACATACACACATATGTGTATATATTCATACATACAGATACATACATGCATATGGAAAGGTTGACTGGAAAGGTTGTTGGAAGCCAAATTGAAGATGCATTTAAATGAAAGATGAAGGCATATTTATTTCATCTTAAAGGAACTTCGGAGTAAATGTATTTAAAAATCATTTGAGGAGGGAAGGATTATAATTTGTCTTCCACTTTAGGATTACTTATTTGGCAGACAAGGTAAGAATGGACCAGAAAAGGGAGAGGTTGGCAGGAAGGAGATAAATCTGGCAACTCTCAGAGTAGTTCAAGTGAGAAGTGACAGGTCCCTGAATTAGTGTTCCAGCTACAAAATGAAGAAAAGCAGATTTGAGAGGTTCCATTACTGACTTGAACTATGAAGAAATCTTAATGTCATCTCAGGCAGGAAGTAAAAGCCATGTCTACTCCAGAAATCTGAATCGGAAAGGATCTCCATATCAGAGGAAAAAGCAGAATAGCAGTTAGGCAAAAGAAGTCACATTTTTTGGAACAAAATAAATCAAAAGATAATTGTTATTATTCTAGGAACAATAGAGATAATAAGCAAGGTGGAAGGCTTTAGAAGAGGCATAGCAGCTGTGGCAACACAGACATGATTTGGTACCTGCAATGGATGCCTCTCTCCATTGAAGGCAGTCACCACAGATTATTAAACCTAACAGCTACAAATAAAAACTGGCCTAGAGAGTGGACTGGTCCCCTACCCTACTCTAGAAACTCTCTTAAGAAAGTTTTAGAAATCAAACAGGATGTCTGCGGAAAAAAGCAAAACAAAGCAAACAAAACAAAAATGACACACTAACACATGCTCATGAACGGCTGAAAGTGCTGGAGAAATGTTGCTTATCCCTTGGCCCCACCATCTGCCTTCTGTGCTCCTATTCATATGCTGCTTAATAAAGCTGGTGACAGCAATATAACCATGCTGACCCTGTATACTACAAATTTATGTTATCTAATCTGGCCTAGACTTTCACTGCAGCATGACAATCTTTTTAATCTTCCTTGGTAGATTTTGTATTGCACACCCAACAGCAGCTGTTCCAGACCTTTGTTTCTCTCCTCCAGCCACCTACAAAACCCTCTTCCCATTCCTTATCAGCCAAGAACCTTAACACCTAAGATAAAAAAAAAAAAACATTCATCTGTCAGGAAACAAATCTCAATTTATATCCAGCTTCTCTCTTCTGAGATCCAGTTCTATATTCCTGAATAACTCCTCAAAATATTCACCTTGTCGTACCAAATGCCCATCAAAATTAACATGAAAAATTTAGATATTATATTTCCCCCATTCTTGCTCCTAACTTTATATTTTTGTTTAATCACTTGAGATTGAAACCTAAGAATCATCTTAGTCTGGATGACTTCACCAGCCTTCCCCAATTCCAATCAGGCACCAAATTCTGTCAATTCTGTCTACTCAGAATCTGTTGCATCTGTTACCTTCTTTTTACTCACAATAAAATCATCATCTTCCAAGTCCCAATCTTCCATCTCCATTGAAATAACATCCTAATTGTTCCCCTTACATCAAGCCTTTCCACTTTCCAATCCATCTGCCACACAACTGCTAAAAATATATGTACACATACACACGTGTGTTTATGCATATACAACATTAGATGTATTTGACTATATATGTACGTGCATGCATATTTATGTATAAGTTTGTATATGTATATATGTGTATATATGAATGCACTTCATTATTTACTGCCCCACTGACTTTCTATATTTAATGATCTCCAGATACTCATCATTTTCCAATATGAAATCAACTTTGAAACTTACACCTCCTCAGATAATTTCCTATCCTGCCTACAGGACTTCCTTATGCCCATTTGCAGAGTAAACCTCCCACTACTCTTTTCAGCTTCTTTTTATGTGATGCCTTCCCCATAAGATGAGGAGCTCCTTGAGGGAAGAGATTTCCTTATACCTTTCTTTTTATCCCCAGTGCTTAGAACAATGCCTCCAGACAAAGAAGTCAGTGGAGTGACTTTCATATAAGGAAAGATTTATCATTTAGTTGATTAAAATAATTTCATAAAAGAAGAAATTGTGATATGATATTGTGAATTAATTTTAAAATCTTTAGTAAAGGATTATGTTAACAAAGCATTTTACCACTAATTACTCAATCAATCAACATGCATTTATTAATCACTTACTAAGTACCAGGCACCTGTGCTGAACTCTAGGGATACAAAGAAAGTAAAAAAAAAATCCCAATCCTCAAGAAGATTACATTGTAACAAGGGAGACAGCATGCAAGAAGGTATGCACATACGTGAACTTTACAGAGGAGATAGAAAGTTAATTTTAAAAGGAAAAGCTCAAGGAGCTGTGCACATTGTCATCACTAATTAAATTTAGCTCTTAGTTAATGAGGGGAAACGATGATTTTTTTTTCTTTTAAGGCCTAAAGAGCCAAAACACTACAGTTTTGATTCAAATACTCCTGAGTACTTCCTTGTGGAAGTAATTGCTTGCATAATCCTAGACAACAGATTACCCTCTGCTTCCTAGCATTTTTTAAACTAATATTGTGACTATTTTCCCACCACACCACCACGACTCAGTGATGGCTACTACCTAGGAGAGACAGCTAATGAAAAAGTGGCTTTGGGGAAGTCATTAGTGGTAGCAAAAGCCATAGTAGTTGGACTCAGAAAGGGGAGTCTAGACAAGAGGCAGCTCAAACCCTAAGGTCAGCCCCAGAGCACAGAGAATATTAGAAGCTGAAGAAGCAACTAGAGTGATCCTTCATTACTGTACCTAAATGAAGCTTAAATAAAGTAGAAAAAAAGTTGCATTTATTTTCCATCCAAGCCTCATAACTAATGATATCTTTTTACATCTAGATGAAAGTAAAGAAAATTGAAATAGTCAATGAAAGGAGAGGAGAATGCAGTCAGAAGAGGATTCAATTCCAGGTGTCTACTATTAGGAATTTGTTCTCTAAAATGAGACCATAGGACTTAGAGCAACATGAGACTTTAGAGCACGTTTTGCCCAACAACTCAAATTGAACATATAAGAACAAATGAAGTCCCTTCTCTAATTTTGTGTAGCTAGCGGACAGCAAAACATGGATCCAAACTCCAGGACTTTTTCCATTAAATCAAATGGCCTTTCATGTGACAAATTCTCTTCTCACCTCACTTGACAACTTCTAGTAATGGGGAACTCACTACCTATTTAATGGACCAAATAGCACTTTGATAATTTTAATTGTTAGAAGATCTTTCCTTATATTACCGTTTTATAGAGAAGCTACCACGTATAACAAATAGGGTGCTTTATAATTTATAAAGTACTTCCTTTAACAAACCTATCATGTACTAGTACAGATACCATCACCCTTTATTATTAAGAAACTGAGGCTTAACAATCCTTAGTAACTTTCCCACAGTCAACTATAGGTTCACACATGAATGAAAATTATTTAATAATTCAGTATAAACTTAAGTACTGAGCTTTTTGTTTATGTCTTTGTCTGATATTAAAATTAAATGATGGAAGATTAAATTAGCTATGAATCCTAGTATATTTCCAAGTAGGGGTTCCCAACTATCATTAGGTGGATTGAATTTATGATTTATTAGATCCCTTCATACTGTAAGCTCTTAGATTCTTAGTACATTAGTGAAACAGCTGACCAAGAGACCAAAGATAGATAGAGAAGTAAGTGTAGTGAATATGTATGTGATGGAGTTGAACGAGAACCAATAGTAATAGTGAAGACAGAAACAGACTCTGCTAGCATAAGTTACTCATATTTGAAATTCAAATTGTGTCATTAATATACATTGACACTCTTTATTGGAATTTAAAGTCATTTAAGAAAGCTAGAGAAGGTTGGCTTTTCCTCTATCTTTAGAAATTATGCATTATTTTGTGCAGAATTGTTTAAAGTGAGCATTTGAGCATGCACATGGACTGGTGAGCGTGAATTTGTTTTAGTCAAATATTACAATATTTTCCCCTTCAGCACAGAATGTTTTGAACAAGATGCCTCCTGTTTTATGAAAGCGGCAAGGACTCACCTGAGCTCTCTGCAAAACTCCTCCAAACACCTTTAAATAGTTCCCTAAAATAAATTCTGCAGTAGCAGAAGCCACCAAAAGATTAAGTTAAACAAATTTCCAGCTGAAGACAACTTGGAAGGTCAGCAGGAAAGGTCTGTCAAACCAGTGTGAGAGTGAAGCACAGTCCACTGCAGGCTGCAGCAGATTAGAATAGGCCCCACCAATACAAGAGCAGACCTTGAGAGTGACTGAGTCAACAGCAGCAGTAGCTGTTTCCAGAACTCTGAGCCTACAGGTGATAATGGAGTCAAACAACTGGTCAGAAAGTATTCTGTTGGGGAAGAACTCTGTTGCTTTGCCCGTATTCAGATCTGGGTCCCGGTCTTAGGTGGCAGTTTCAAGACCAGTAGGAACACTAGCACATTTAAGCTTGCAGCCACACTGGAGCAGTGACCCTTGTCATAGTTCCAAGGCAAAAAAAGAGTACTTGTGGTTGTTCACAGACCAGAGTGCAGGTCAGTAGTTAATTTGGTGTTTTATTTATTTTCTAGACTTAAGAAAGTGATAGATACAATAATAATTATATAGATTACACTTACAAACGTATCATACATATTTTTTTTGATGGGGAGGAAATCTGATTGTTGATCTTTTACCAGCACACTCTTGGAAATGACATGGAGTTCAATCTTAGAAAGTCACAGTTTTATCAGTTCTAGGGAAAAGAATGATGCCTATTTTTGCAATAACATTTTGAATCTATTAGCTCCCCAAATGTTTATTGGTCTGCACATTTCTTTACCCATAATTATGTATCTGATGACCATGAGAATCAATGGCCTACCCTTTACTCTAGAGATTTGATTAGGTTCCATTTTAATGAAAATTCTCTCTTCTGTTCTCCCTGACTTGTAGGCGGCACAGTTTTGTGGGGAACCACTGAAATTGGAGTCAAAAGGTTAGGTTTGAATCCTTGCTTCTACTCACTCCCTGTTTCAGTGTTGTTGACACTTAACACCTCTGGGCCTTAGTTTTATAAACCTGTCAAATGAGAAGGTTGATAAGTTTGAATAGATCGTCACTAAGTCCACTTTCATTTTAAAACCTGCGTTTTCTTAAGGTCCAAATAAATTTGTTAGAGAACCAGTCTTCCAATTCTAATTTCCATGGCCATGTTCAGGCATTTTAATTTTAATGTTTAAGATGGCATGTAGGTCAAGTCATATAAAGTTCAGCTACGATATTGCCTTCCATTAATGTACCCACAGGCTTGAATATAACATACCAGTATAGGGCTGATGTGCTTATCTAAATGAGAAGTAGAATGGATTTTTTTTCCTTTTGATTTTGTTCTTTAATTATTCTGGGATAATAAAGGAGAATTGAGCTTATTAATAAGCCAACTAATTTCTATCAAGAAAATGTCATGGTTCTAATCAGTGCCTAGAAGGGGAAATGTGAAAATGCCAGAGTGAATACAGCCAAGGTTTGACTTTTCCTTAAATTCTCTTTATAGAAAGGTATGGGCACTTTGGGTATAGTTTTTCAAAGGTCTGTGACAGTGAGGAGTAGAGAGGTGAGGAGGGAGCACTTCTGAAAATTGTGTTTCCACACTGTTGTTTTTTCCTGATTTACTTATTCATCTTTCTCTTCTTCATCTCTAATTTATAATCTTAGAAAATTACTTATGACACTGTGAGGTTAAATAACTTCCCATGGTCAAATGGCTAATAATATATAACAGAAGCTAGATTTAAACCCAGGTCTTTCTGGCTTTCAGATTTATGGTCTATTGACCACATTCATCAACCTTTGAATCAAGCACATAAAAAAAAGTCAATAAACTTTTGTTAAATGCCTACTATGTGCTAAGACTAAGGATACAAAGAAAGTCAAATGACAATCCCTGTTCTCAATGGAGAAAGACAATATATAGTAGAAAGAAAATAGAAAACATGAAGTATTGGGGAGTAAACCTAACTGGCTGAGGGCAGGATTAGAAAAAATGTAGGGGGAGAGGACAAAGCCAATATGGTAGAATAGAAGTAGGGCTTCTCACTCCAAACCCCTCGAAATACCAATAAATGACTCTAAACAAATTCTAGAGGAGCAGAAGCCACAAAATGACAGAGAGAAGTAGATTTCCAGTCCAAGATAATCTGGAAGGCTGATAGGAAGGGTCTATCACACCATGCCAGGGTAGGCTGCACCAGCACAGACAGGGTGGGAGGAGGCCTCAGGGCACTCAATCACTGGCAGCTGCTGTGGTTTTCAGACTTCTCAACCCACAAATGCCAGACAGCTTCAGGGTCAGTGGGAAAGCTCTCTCACCTGGGTGAAAAGGGAACATGGTCTAGCCACAGCCCCAGCCCTAACCCCAGGGCAGTGGCAGCCACTGCCACAGCAGGAGCTGCTTCTGGAGCTCTCAGGCTACAGAAGGTGGGGGAACAGAGGAGGTGAACTGGGTCGCAGTCCTGGGTGGTGGTCCTGCGGTGAGAAGGAGCACTGGCAGGGCAGAGCTGGTGGCAGTTGTGGAGAGGGAACCCTCCTTGCTGTTTTGGGGCAGAAACGAGTGCTTGTGGTTGCTGACAGACCAGAGTACAGGCCAGGAGAGGAGTAAACACCTCTTTTGATCATACCACTTTAGAGGAGCTGAGAATTTACCAGTCCCTAGAGATATCTCTCAAAACAGCTGCACAAAACCCCTGAAACTTGGGGAAGTGCACACTCTACTTAACATTGAGCTCAAAAGCCAAATAATAGGCTGGGAAATTGAGCAAATAGGGGGAAAAGAATGAAACTATGGAAGTTTACTTTCTTGGTGAAAAGATGTTTTCTTATGCACTTAATGACAAGGAAGATTAGGACATGCAGGCAGAGGAAGACAACAAAATCGAGGCTCCTACACCTGAAGCCTCCAAGAAAATTATGAATTGGTTTCAGGCCACGGAAAAGCTCAAAAACATTTTTGAAAATCAAGTAAGAGAAGGGGAGGAAAAATTGGGAAGAAAAATGAGAGTGATGCAAGAAAGTCATGAAAAATGAGTCAACAGCTTGCTAAAGAAGACCCCCAAAAATGCTGAAGAAAATAATAGACTAACCCAAATGGTAAAAGAAGTCCAAAAAGCCAATGAGGAGAAGAATGCCTTGAAAAACAGAACTGGCCAAAGGGAAAAAAATAGATCCAAAAGCTCACTGAAGAAAATAATTCTTTAAAAATTAGAATGGAGCAAATGGAAGCTGACTTCATGAGAAATCAAGAAATTATATAACAAAACAAAAAGAATGAAAAAATAGAACACAACGCGAAATATCTAATTGGCAAAAGAACTGACCTGGAAAATAGATCCAGGAGAGAGAATTTAAAAATTATCGGACAACCTGAAAGCTATGATCAAAAAAAGAGCGTAGACATCATCTTTCAAGAAATTATCAAGGAAAACTGCCCTGATATTCTAGAACCAGAGGGTAAAATATAAATTGAAAGAATCCATGGTCACCTCCTGAAAGAGATCCTAAAAGAAAACTCCTAGGGATACTGTAGCCAAATTCCACAGTTCCCAGCTCAAGGCGAAAACATTACAAGCAGCCAGGAAGAAATAATTCAAGATTAGTGGAAACACAATCAGGATAATACAAGATTTAGCAGCTTTTACACTAAGGGATCAGAGGGCTTGGGATATGATATTCCAGAGGTCAAAAGTGATAGGATTAAAACCAAGAACCACCTACCCAGCAAAACTGAATATAATATTTCAGAGGAAAATAGAATTTCAATGAAATAGAGGACTTTCAAGCATTCTTGTTGAAAAGACCAGAGCTTAATAGAAAATTTGACTACCAATACAAGAATCAAGAGAAACAAGACAAGGTAAACAGGAAAGACAAGCCATAAGGGACTTATTAAAGTTGATCTGTTTACATTCCTACATGGAAAAATGATATTTGCAACTCAACAGACCTTTCTCAGTATTAGGGTAATTAGAGGGAATACAAACACACACACACATATATATGTATGTATTTATATGTGTATTTGTATGTATTTATGTATATATGTGTGTATATATGTATGTATATACGTCTGTGTGTGTGTGTGTGTGTGTGTGTGTGTGTAGACAGAGAGCACAAGGTAAGCTGAATATGAAGGGATGATACCTAAAAAATAATTAAGCGTTGTGAGGAATGTATTGGAAGAAAGAGAG
This sequence comes from Trichosurus vulpecula, assembly GCF_011100635.1. Taxonomy (NCBI): domain Eukaryota; kingdom Metazoa; phylum Chordata; class Mammalia; order Diprotodontia; family Phalangeridae; genus Trichosurus; species Trichosurus vulpecula. The sequence continues at coordinate 328,644,932 of NC_050573.1, read as the reverse complement.
AGGGAGAATGCAATAAATCATCACACATAAAAGAGGCAAGAAAGAGCTTATACAATGGAGGGGAAGAAAAGGAAGGTGAGAGGGAATAAGTGTGCCTTGCTCTCATCTGATTTGGCTTAAGGAAGAAATAACATACACACTCAATTCTGTATGGAAATCTATCTTACCTTACAGGAAAGAATGGGGAAAGGGGAGAAGAGAAGGGGGATAATAGAAGGGATGGCAGATTGGGGGACAGGGCAATCAGAAGCAAACAGTTTTGTAGAGGGATAGGTCAAAGGAGAGAATAGAATAAATGGAGAGCTGGACAGGATAGAGGGTAATAGAGTCTGTCTTTCACAACATGACTGTTGTAGAAGTGTTTTCATGACTACACATGTATAACCTATATGGAATTGCTCGCTTTCTCAATAAGAGTGGGTGGGGAGGGAGGAAAGGAGAGAATGTGGAACTCAAGGCTTTACAAATTAATATTAAAAAGTATTTTTGCATGCAACTGGGAAATAAGATATACAGGCAATGGGGTATAGAAATCTATCTTGCTCTACAGAAAAATAGAATGGAAGGAGATAAGAAAAGGGGTTAGGGGAGTAATAGAAGGGACGGCAGATTGGAGGAAGGGGTAATTAAAATGCACATTGTAATGGAGTGGGGAGAAGGAAGAGATGGGAGAAAATTTGAAATTCAGAATCCTGTGGAAGTGAATGTTGAAAACTGAAAATAAATTTATACACAGACAGACAGACAGACAGACACACACACACACACACACACACACACATATGACATGTATCTAGGAGGAAAAGTAAACATACTTCAACAGCCTAACAATTTGCCTGATCTAAAGTAAAGCCCATTGAAAAGCCATTGACTATAATCAAGGCTAGACTTGAAAAATATACTGTTTATTAGAGGTATAATTAATGAAAAAAGAAAAAATCCAGAGTAGTGTAGCCTTGTAGGAAATGAAGAGATTAGTGGCCTGGGCAATCTCCTTAAATGAAGATTCTGGGAGCAGGTCTCTGTGATTCAGAGGCAGAGGGTACTTTCTAGGTAGGGTTTTATAAGTTCCAAGGCTGAAGTGATCTTCCTAGATGAAGACATTCCTAGGACTTGATAGAGAAGTATAGCTGGCTAAGAAATGAAAAACAGGAATCTCTCTTTAAGTGAAGTTTCTGAGAAAAGAGCTCTTTACTTTCTAATCTGAGGGAGGGAGGAAGCCCAGGGTAGAGACTATTGACAAGGTGTAAGTTCCAGAACTAGTGTAATGTCATATAACAAACTTTTAATAAAATGTCAAAAATTAATTTAGAGGGCAAAGAAGAAATTTCAAAAAAAGTGAGTTAAGTATTAAGAACTAAAAGAGGACAGGAACATCTAGTCCTTTTGCCTTATTTTACACAAGAAGCATTTATGATTAACTAACTTACCCAAGTTCATACAATTGATTGGTTGCCTAGCCAGAATTCACACCCAGATCTGCTGTCTCCAAAGAGAGTATTTTTCCCATTGCACTGTTGTTTTTAAAGTACTCTCTCTGTCCCAGGGTTATTTCTTATGGCCTAATGTCCACCTGTATTAAAGCTATATGAAACTTTCTACAATAATTTGACAAGAATTTTAGTTAGCTCTATCTTCTTATTCTTACACTGTAAAGGAAATGTTCAATAATTTAAGCTTCCATGCATTCATCAATCATGGAATAAAAATGAGCCATCTTTTGACATTTAAAGTGTGTTTTTTTCCTTAAAAGTGTTTGATAAGGATCAGCTCTTGAAGATGTTGGGGCCAGGCCTTGACATAATGATGGTGATCATTATTATTTCAATGAAAATACTATGTTCCTAATGATGACATCCCTATTAATGAAGTGGTAGATATTGAATATCTGAATGAAAGTCAAGAGAACATAATAAAGAAATTGAAGAGAATTAAAGATATTCAGAAATGGAGATATTCTTCATTGTTTTAATTTTGTTAAGACAGGACAATATTAAATTGAGGCACTCATCTGGGGATTCAAGTAAATGAAACACTTTAATCTCCATTATTTCAGTATTTAAACTGGAAGAATTGTTATGTGTCATAAATTTCCTAAGTGTATTGTTTATACCAGCCCTTCCAATTCTATTTATATTTCTCAGATTCTAACTTCTTTACTGAAGGAATGTAGGTGGAACAGTCACATTCTTCTATGTATCATTTAGATTAGGGAGATGTACAGGTTTTCAAAATCTTTAGAAAATATGAAAAATGATTTTTATATCTAAAAAATTAGTGATAAATGACAGGATCACAACTTCTTAGCTACAGAAATGAAATGCATCAACTCCTATTAGATAAAAAAGAGTAAAATTAACTTATTTTGTTAGTGAAAGTTTAAATCCTGGGACATGACAAAATCAACAATTGACACAATTTATTTTTAGAACATAAATTGGTAAGACCTACAAAAGAAAATGAAAATTTGGCCCAATCTCCATACAAATGTAAAGGAGAATTTCTTTCACCATATTAATGTCAATTAGGGCAGTTAGGTGGCACAGTAGATAGAATATAGGTCCTGGAGTCAGTAAACTAATTTTCCTGTGTTCAAATCTGGCCTCAAATAATTACTGGCTAAGTGATCTCAAGCAGGTCATTTCACCATGTTTGCCTCAGTTTCCTCTTCTGCAAAATGAGTTGGAGAAGGAAGAGGCAAACCACTCCAATACCTTGGTGAAGAATTGCCCACAAGGAATCAAAAAGACTCAGACATGACTGAAATGACCAAACAACAACAAGAAAACAAAATGTCAACTAGGAATTTTAACAATATTACTACTGCTATGACTGAACTGATGCTCTTGGATAATTTTGTTCAAATAACAAAAGTCAGCAGACGACTATTTTTTCCTTGGAATTCAATAACCAAATTACCTATTATTAATGACTTTTTGGAGCAAACTACATCAACAAATCAAACAACAAGCATTTGTAAAGTGCTTCCCATGTGCTGAAATGTAAAGCATAAAAACAGTAACAGTTACTACTCTCAAGGAACTCACATTGTAAGGAAGAGTTTTATTATGTGAATCAATAGTCCTTAGGATTCCAGGATTTACCTCCAGAATGTTTACTCATTCTCTTTTAATTCAATCCAACAAATACTATTGGTAATCTACAATATGTAAGGTACTACATAAGACTCATAGGATAAAAAGAAAAATAAATAAGAGCCTTAATCCTCTAGCAGCACATGCATACACAGGTTAACAGTACAAAATCAATACAAAGTTAATACAAAGTACATTGGAGAGGCCGAGTCATAGTGCCATATGAAATTTGAAGTGGAAGATATCATTTAAATGAGAAGAGAATAGAAAGTCCATTCCAGGCTTGGGAGGCTAAAAGAACAAATGTTTGAAGATAGGAAAAAGCAAGACAATCATGGGTAGATAAAATAGTTAAGTTTGGATCCAATTATCTGAATAAGCATAGTTTGAGACAAGTTTGGAAAGGTAGGATGAAGCCAGATTGTAAATGTTTTTTATTACCAAAAGGAGTCTTCGTTTCATTCAGGAAGCTACAAGGAGTCACTGAAGCTTTAAGAAGAGATGAAAAAATTAACAGATTGAATTGATTGGACATGATGAAGACTAGAAGCAAGGCCACTTTTTATTTATTTTATTTTTAATTTATGGAATTAAACAAGAAATTGCATAACATAGTATGATAAAAAGATTATTGCACATAAAACTGCAAATTAGTTTTGCACATTTTGCTATTCCTGTTAAATATTTAATAATCATATAAATGTATTCCCCCCTTTTTCTTAATCTATAAAAATATGAGTCATTCCCCAGTTCATAAATGATCAAAGGATATGAACAGGCAATTTTCTGATGAAGAAATAAAAATAATTTATAGTCATATAAAAATGCTCTAAATCAATATTTATTAGAGAAATGCAAACTAAAACAACCTTGAGATATGATTTTATACTTATCAGATTGGCTAAAATGATAGAAGGGGAGAGTGACAAATGTTGGAGGAATTGTGGAAAAATTGGAACACTAATTCATTATTGGTGGAATTGTGAACTTATCCAACCATTTTGGAGAGCAATTTGAAACTATGCCCAAAGCGTATTGAACTGCATATACCCTTGGACCCAGAAATACCACTACTAGGTCTATTTTCAAAGATTACTAGGGCAAAAGGAGAGGAACCTATATATTCTAACATGTTTATAGCGGTTTTCTTTGTGGTGGAAAAGATCTGGAAATTGCAGGGATGGCCATCAGTGGAATGATTGAACAAGCTGTGGTATTTGATTGTGATAGAATACTACTGTACTATATAATAAACGATGAACAACACTACTTCTAAAGCTATCATGGAGCAACTAAGATTCCTCCTTAGATGCAGAAACTGGTTCTACCAGATGGGGCTAAAACTCTCTATGGCTGTTCATCCAGTCAAAAATATATCAAAAATATATCAACTCCTCCAGGTCTCTTTACCTTTTTTAAAGACAATTATTTTAAACCAAAATAAAATAGCATAATTAGAAAAGTAGCAATAAAATAATTCCTCCACAAACCTGAAGCACAATCTCCCCGACCCCCATCTCTGTATGCATTACCTGTGTGGATACACAGGTATGAGCAGAAATGAAGGGCAACATATGTCAATGCTTTTAACTTCGGATGTTTCAATGTCTTTGGCCATATTACTATGATGCTACCAGCAGGGATGTAAGATTTATAAAAATTTGGAGATCACCATTCAAAGTGTTGGCAGTTGAGTCAGAGATTGTCCTATTGAATTTGAAATGTCTCTTCTATTCACAGTTTTAAGAAATAGATAAACCACTTTTTAAGGAAAAATTGCCAGTCTCCGTTAGTCAATAAGTATCTACAAGACACTGCTGTTATGACTGTGCTGTTGTCAGTATATCCTCTCTTTTTAGTCTCTGAGGAATTATTATTAGCCAAGATTCCACTAGATACACAACTTTTGAGCTTCTCTCTGCCTCTACGTTTTGATTACAACTGCAGTCCTTTGTCTATATTATCTCATCTTGAGAAGAGTAGGGTATGTTGTTGTTGTTGTTGTCATCTTTATTCTTGTTTCCCTAGATTAAAACCCAAAGGCTTATCATACATAGCCTTTTCAGAGAAACAATCATTAACCACACCAATCATCTGGCTGGGAGGGTGAGAGGAAGAAGCAAATACCTTCCTAGATTTTTTTTTCCTTAAGGAGTTGTCTGTTTCTCACAACCTTGACTAGAAGAATTTCTACTCCAGCAGGAGATTCTCTGCCCCAGGTTTCAAGTTCTTTAAATAGGTTCTCCAAACTTTTTCGATCATATAATTTATCTGAAAGGAATTTTATTCACACATCCCTATACATGTATATAGTCAGTTCACTATAACTATACCAATATGTTCCTAAAAATCACACTATGCAAAATCACACAATAAAAAACCACAGGGTGTATGAGGAAAATAAGGTTATGGATACAAAACTCAAAAATTGCATCAGTGATAGATTTTTAAATAAGATAGGAACCTAATAAAATGGTAGCACAGTTTTATACCTAATAAATGGTAAGAAATTAATATTATAATACGTAGTGGTAGCAAGACCACAGACTGCAGCTAAACCTGCAACCCAGTTTCCACAGGACAGACTGGTAAAGTCACAGCTATAGTAAACAAACCACAACTCTTGGAGGTGGGGGAGAGGACAATAGGTCAGTAGAAACCAGCCCTACTCCTACCCACAGCTTCTGCATACACACATAGGAAATTTTCATTTTGTTCGTATTATACGCTGATATATCATTCACAGTGAAACAAATTCACATTTTCCAAATGAGTTTTAGGAGAACTCACTATATTTATATAGTCAGCAGAACTGACTATTTTATTAGCTATCACAATACATGCTGACTCATATTGAGCTTATTGTCCACTAAATTTCTCAGTCGTTTTCAGAACAATTGCCCTCTCTCTTTTTTTCTTCCCAATTTTATACTTGTGAAGTTGATTTTTTTCCCGTTATAGGATTTTACATTTTTCCCTATTGGACTTCATCTTATTAAATTCAGCCTAAAGCTTTAGAACTTTGTGGATTCCTATTCAGTCATCCATTGCATTAACTATCCTCACAACTTTTGTCATTATCTACAAATTTGGTAAGCATATCATCCACGATTTCTTCCAAGTCATTAATAAAATATTAAACAGCTTAAGGCCAACCCAGATTGTTGGGGTACTAGAAATGCAGAGAAGCTTTCAAACATGAAATTATGAAAACACAAAGAAACAATTCTGATTGGTCAATAATTAATAAGCATTTATTAAGCACCCCTGAGACTAGTAGTGATGAGGATGAAAAGGGAAAATTCTCTAAAGAGACCAAGGTAAATGCAAAAGGAACTCATCAATAAACTGGATTTAATGGTGAAAAAAATGGTATAACCAGAATTGACTTAAAAAGAATTGCCAAAGATTATGAAGTCCTGGGAAAGTAACTGAAGACAATAATAATATGGACCATGTTTTCCTCATTTTAAACTTTTGAAAGAAAGAAATGCAGGAAGAGAAAACTTTGTTTGGGAAGAGAACATCTAGATGAAAATGTATCATGTGAGAATATGTTTTGGATTTCTGAATCATGGCTCTTTACATAGGATTGAGAGATTTCTGGACAGAGACTACATATACCTGACAAAAAGTGGTCAAAATGAATTTGCCTAGTGTCTTGCAAATGTAAACAAAAGGCCTTTACACAAACAAACAAAAAGGATAGGGGAGGAATAATATTTTCTATTTCTATTTCCCTGACTAGATCTAAATACTATAGAGAATACATACAAAGAAGTAATGATTGTAGCCAGAATACCAAAAAAAAAATTCCTAGGAAATAACATTCTAGAAAGGATACAATAACAAAACCTATGGTCTCAAGTGTCTATACACAAATGTTCAAAGTTTAGCCAGCAACTAAAAAGTAATAGAGGTCATAAAGCAAGGGGACAAATTTGTACTCAGATGTCACTGATACCTGGTGCTGTGAAACTCATGAATGGACTGTGGCTCTGGATGGCTATATAGTTATGCCTTTCAGATCTTTAGGGTTAGGGGTGCAACACCCCCATAATTTGGAATATCCATGTAAAATGTTTTGGCATTCCCTTTGTATCAAAAATAGAAGTCTGAATTATTATGATATTAAAAGATAAAAAGTGTTTATATTATGTATACACACATACATATACACATAAACATAAATATCTATGTATACTTTTATATATATATGCACATATATACATATACTCAGAATATATATTCGTGTGTGTATAACTTCTGAATTTCTATCATTTTACTGTGTCATCTGCTGGCCTTCATGTGTCATTTGTGGCTTCTGCAAAACTCCCCAAAAATTTCCCATTTAATTTCTCATGCCAACCCATGACATCAAAACTGCAATGGGGAAAGTCTTGAAGTGGGAAAGATAATTGTACTTTATTGCAAAGGAAAAAAAGTATAGGTATAGTAGAGTCAAGATGACAGAGTAAAAGCAGAGACTTGCTTGAGCTCTCCCACAAACTCCTCCAAATCCCTGCAAAATGACTTTAAATAAGTTCTAGAGCAGCAGAACCTACAAAATGATGGAATAAAATAAATGTCCAGCCCAAGACAACATGGAAGGTCCACAGGAAAGGTATGTTGCACCAGACTGGGAGATGAGCAAAGTAGAGCATGGGCTGTGCCAGCACAGATGGGATGGAGCAGGCCTTAGGGGACTGAATCACTGGCAGCTGCAGCAGTTTCTAGACTTCTCAACTGCAAAAGATAACTTATCAACACCAAAGACAACATAGAAAGTCAGGAGGAAAAGTGTGTTGGGCCTGTGTGAGAGAGGAGCGTGGTCTGGCCCCAGCCCCAGGGTGAGGACAGTGGCAGTGACTGAGGCAGTGGCTGCTTCTGGAGCTCTTGGTCCACAGATGGTGGGAGGATAGAGCTGCTGATCAGAGGGGGATTGCAGGGATATCATTGCTGCATGAGGCAGGAATCTCTTTCTTTGCCTGTGCTTTGATCTGGGTCATGGTCCTGGGTAGCAGTCCTAGGATGAGGAGAAGCACTGGTGTGGTGGAGCTTGTGGTGGCTATGGAGAGGGAATCCTCCTCATAGTTCCAAAGCAGAAAAGAGTGCTTGAGGTCACTCACAGACCAGAGCATAGACCAGAAGAGGAGTAAACCCTTCTCCATTGATCATACATTCTTGGAAGAGCCAAAAATTTACAGCTTCCTTGAAGTATCTCTGAAAACAGCTGCACAAAACCAGTGAACCTTGGGACAGCACACCCACCCCCTTGACCAACACCACTGGAAACAGAGTCCTACCTTGACAAAGAGCTAAAAAATCAAGCAATTGGCTGGGAAAATGAGCAAACTGCAGGGAAAAAAATCAGCCTACAAAATCTTAGTTTACTGACAAGGAAGAACAAAACATACAACCAGAAGAAGACAACAAAGTCAAAGTTTCTACATACAAAGTCTCCAAGAAAAACATGAGTTGCTTGCTGGCCATGGAAGATCTCAGAAAGGATTTTGAAAATCAGGTAAGACAAATAGAGGAAAAATTGGATAGAGAAATGAAAATGATTCAAGAAAATCATAAAAAACAAGTCAACAGTTGCTAAAGGAGACCTTCCCAAAATGCTGAAGAAAATAACACCGTAAAAAAACAGAATAACCAAACGGCAAAAGAGGTCCAAAAAGTCAATGAGGAGAAGAATGCCTTAAAAAGCAGAATGGGCATAATGGAAAAAGAGGTCCAAAATCTCACCGAAGAAATAATTCTTTAAAAATTAAAATGGAGGAAATGGAAGATAATGACTTTATGAGAAATCAAGAAATTATAAAACAAAACCAAAAGAATGAAATAATAGAAGACATTGTGAAATATCTCATTGGAAAATCAACTGACCTCAAAAATGGATCCAGGAGAGATAATTTAAAAATTATTGGACTACCTGAAAGCCATGATCAAAAAAAGAGCCTAGACATCATCTTTCAAGAAATTATCAAGGAAAACTACCCTGATATTGTAGAGCCAGAGGGTAAAATAGAAATTGAAAGAATCCACAAATCACCTCCTGAAAGAGATCCAAAAAGGAAAACTGTTAGGAATATTGTTGCCAAATTCCAGTTTCTAGGTCAAGTACAAAATATTGCAAGCAGCCAGAAAGAAACAATTCAAGTATTGTAGAAACAAAATCAGGATAAGACAATATCTAGCAGCTTCTACATTAAGGGATCAAAAGACTTGGAATATATTCCAGAGGTCAAAGGAACTAGGATTAAAACCAAGAAACACCTACCCAGCCAAACTTAGTATAATCCTTCAGGGAGCAAATGGATATTCAATAAAATAGTGGACTTTCAAGCATTCTTGATGAAAACACCAGAGCTGAACAGAAAATTTGAATTTCAAATACAAGAATGAAGAGAAACATGAAAATGTAAAGAGGAAAGAGAAATTATAAAGAACTTATTAAAGTTGAACTCTTTACATTCCTACATGGAAAGAAGATATTTGTAACTCATGTGTTATGGTAGTTAGAGAGGTGTGTTTTATGTGTGTGCATATACATGTATATACGCATGTATGTATACATGTGTATATGCACATACATACACATATATGTATACACACATATGCTGCCAGTGGAGGTGGCAGTGTGCTCAAAGGATGCCAGAGAGAGTGAAAGAAAAACACGAGCCAGGTGGAAGAGTATAGCACAACTCCGTTTATTGAGCAGAAGTGGACAGTTTATATACTCTCTGAAATCAGATAAGTGGACCAAGCATTGCATTGCTTTGTTACTTTACTTTGTTCCCTTGTTACATCCTGCCACATAGCTCACATACCCCATGGGACATGTTGTTACTTAGTTCTATAGATGCTAACCATATTGAAACATTACTGTTCTTTCCCATGAGGATCACAGCTGCGAGGGCGGTTCCTGTCCATGTCCTCTTATCTTTGTACAGTCTTGCCTTGCAGAGACCTGGCCTCAGATGGCCTTGCCTTGCACAGGCCTGGGAGGCTTCAACAAAATATAGCTGGATCTCCATATGCCGTTCTGTACATTCTCAAGGGACAGCTAGAAGGCAGTTTTGGAGAGCCCACATTCTTGAGTACACAGGCCAGAGAAGAATAGGCTCAGGCTTAAAGGAAAACCTGGTGTGTACCTTTCTTACCACGGACTATCTAAGAGCTGGCCCTCTACATTTCCCCCTTTCTTAAGCTGAAGCTTGAGTTCATGTACATCTGTGCACATGGTAAGAAGGAAGAGAACAAATATTTGGAAAAGGCATGACCCTATGAAAGAAAACAGTAGAAGTATGGCAACAAAGGGAAGAAAGTGGAATAGGAGAGCTATAATGTTACTTAAGGGATTTATCTACTTCAGCATTTCTAACTAGTCATTTGTAATACCTTCTGGATCAATTCCAGGGGCCCTACTGTGTTCAATTACCTGCATAATGGCAGCCAAATCACTTATATCCTGGGTTAAATTGTGACTGTGCCATGCTCCATTTAGAGTATTTTTAATCTTTTGCCAAGTATTATTGCAAGTAAGATTTGTTTCACAAGGGGTTACACAAATAAAGGTTTATCTACAATCACGTTGTTGATTGAGAGGAGTTTCCATCTCTTGAACATGATCGCCAACCCAAATGAGGGATTGTTTTAAAATTTCTACTTGGGATTGAAGTTCCTTATCTATTTGTATCTGTTTCTCTAAAGCATGTGAGAAGTTAGCAGGCAGGGCATTTGCATAATGGGCAGTTTGAATCAAAGTTTGCATTGCTACTAAGGACATGGCAAAAGAAGCGACAAGAGTGGCTACAGTAGTTATTCCAGCAAGTAACTGTGCTAAAAACTTTTTTGGACGTATTAAATATCTTTCCCCCACCCCAGGAAAGACAAATCCACCACTCCCTCCTGGATCCCAAGCAGCCCAAGGGGAAGGCGGCAGAAAGGCACCCTTAGCCCCTTGCTGCAAAGTTTCCTTCTTGCCCCAGGGCTGAATTCCAAGCCCCTGGGTTCCTGGTTGTCTAGCTCTGGCTGGCCTCTCCTGGTGGGTAAGTGCCTTGGACCCCCAGGGACCCCACCATAGTGGCTTTATTGCCCAGCGGACCCTCAGGACTTGGAACCAGGGACTGGAACATAATGGGGAGAACAGATCCAAAAAGAACTTTGTTTGGACTCCTTATTTGAAATTGGGACTTTGGATGCCAAGTGGAAGCCTGCAATGACAGTGTGATGCTCAAGAAGTACTTTGTGAGTGTGAGCTAAAGAGATTAACTTGCTTTGACCTAGGGGTGGACATTTGAATTGTAAACTAATATTTGGGAATGTCACTGAATGATATGTTTTGCTTTGTTGTGAATGATATGTTTTAGTTTCCTGCATAATTGGATCATAATGTATGTTCCAGGAACCATGGCTGACTAGATTATGTATCCTGGAACAATGGGTGGAGTGTGTTGGTAAGCAAAATGGGCTCTTAGCACTCAGTTCAACCAAGTGCCCTTGAAGAATTTTGCTTTTGTTTCCTTTGATTAATTCAGTGTATTTCATTGAGTCTTACTAGGTGCTAAGCCCCAGGCCCAAATCCCTATTAGGTGCTAAGCCTATGTGGGTATGAAGCTCCCAGGATACTAAGGGGAGGTGCTAACTCAAGAACCAATCATAGGAGCCTAAGTTCTGGTCATTCAGATGATGTTTGATGACATCTGAAATGGTATAAGAAGAGAAGACAGAGCCATTTGGGCAGGGCTCTCACTCTAGGTGGTGTGCTGATGCATGATGTGAAGACTCTATGCGAAGACTCCAGGCAGCTGTAGCTAAGAACCCTCCAGCTCGTAAACCTGGATGCTGGGACTTTGTTAAACTCTGGTAACTGTGTATTGGGATTTGAATCAGACAAGGTCTGTCTGTCGATGTTTGTAATTTGTTTGTATTTTCTCCGAAGTTCAGGGTACTGGCTTTTCTCCCTGAACTAAGTGAGTGATATTTGTATGCTGAATTAAAGTAAGCTTGTCAACCCCTTAATGTTGCTTTCCTTAGTAAAGCAGATCAAAAGAACCTGGGCTTTTGCAGCATGCTGGTAGCATGCTTGTTGTTGGGCTTGTGTTGGTCTTTCACCCCCACAACAGCTGCTAGCCAGATTGTTGAAAAAATACCCCAGTAGGAATTGAGTGCACCCCAGTGGATGAAGATAGTGAGTAATGAATTGTGGAGGAGAGATAGAGCCTAGCACTCCCTGGGGTGGCATGAATAAGGTCATTTACTGCGAGGGATGAATTGTCTGCGAGTCTGGGATTGTCTGTGGGAGAACGGGAGAGAGTGCCACCCCTATTGTTTGTTGGGGCCAGGGCTGGCTCTGGGAGCGGTTTCTCCACCCCAACCTCCATTAGGAGGCCCAGTGGTTCCTCTTTCTACATTTAGGGCATGGTGTTGCTGGATTTCTCTTTATTCTGCTCAGGCCAAACTGGATTTCTCTTTCTCCCCTAATGGGGGCTCTGCATTCCCTCTTAAGATGACCAGGTTTCCCACAATTCTAACACTTAAGGCCGGATCTAGCAGGTCTGATCAAGTGCAGTCATTATAGGCAATAGTGCCTACTTTCTGGCACCTTTGAATCGTTTCTGAGATTGTCGTATGTGGGCCCCCTCCCAGTAGTGCCCTTTTACAGTCGTCATTGTCATTGCAGTTTTCCAAAGCTAGTTTTTGTAACAGTATGGTAGCAGCATCAGCATCTCCTCCACTTCTCTGAATAGCCTAGGTGAGCCTATTTAAGAAGTCAGGAAACAGCTCTTGGGGTCCTTAAAGGATTTTTGTAAAGGAAGAAGCACAGACTGTTTTTTTCCGGAATTCTCTGCCATGCACCTTTTGCGCAGTTCATAATCTGCTCATATGCACGCAGCTCATAAGTGAGCTAGTCCTGGAGTGCAGAATACTGTCCAGCACCAGTGAGCTGTTCAAAGCTTATGTTAACCTGTACCCTTTGATTTCTCTTTGCTTGCTCTAAGCATTTCTCAAAAAAACTCAGATTTCCAAACCAAATAATCCCCACCTTCTAAGGTGGTTTTTGCCAAGGTGTGGCAATCCTAAGGGCACACTACCTGGCAGGAAATACTTTCAATGATGGTCTGTACATAGGGGTTGTTGGCCCTGTAATTAGAGGCTCCATGTTTGAATTCTTTCAGAGTTTTCAAATCTAGGGCTATGTGCTCCCTAATAACCTGCTGATTATTTTGGGGATTTGGCCTTTCAGAAATGGGCAGTGTGAACAGGAATTCTATGTGGACATCATCCCCATGCTCTTTAGCCCTTCTTATAATCTTCTCTATAATACCTTCCGTTCTGGGGCTATTTTATGTTCCTGAATGCATGGATTGGATTTATATTGAGGAGGGAGGAGGGGCCAAAGGAGACTTGGGTCTGTCCTCTGAACTGTATTCTAAGTTACCTTTTTCTGGTATCTTGCACTGGGATTCTAACAAGTGTGCAAGTTCCTCCTCTTTGCCCCGTTCCCGTAGCCACATCTGTCTTTGAAATTATTGTAGCAAGAGGCACTGCTTCAGGATTTTGCAGGCATATTTTTAAAATGTTCTGTATCAAGAAGGCAGTTATCAGGAAAGCTGAAGGTCCCGCCTTGCTAAAATATTCACTCATCCGGTTTCCTAAAACCTCCCACCTTTCTAGATCTATAGTCCTTTTGCTGGGGAACCAAGGACAACATTTTTTCTACAGTTCCCAAGAATTCTTGTAACTGGCTGGAAGTTATCAGGAGTCCTCTCTTTCTAACTACCTTTTTTAAGACCTTGAAATAATATTCTCAATCATTTTCACCTGACTGTCCTTGTCCTTGCAAAGAAAATGAAAAGAAAAGAGATTGTTGCCCTTACCTTAGTTGACTGTTTGTCATCCAGATCTCCTTTGCATGTCCAGGGCCTCTCTCAGGGAGGCAACCTCTTCCACGGGCCTCTGTCTAAGGTCCGTGGTCCCTGTTTGTGACGCCACCTGCTGCCAGCAGAGGTGGCACTGTTCTCCAAGGATGCTAGAGAGAGTGAAAGAGAAACATGGGCCAGGCATGAGTATAGCACAACTCCGTTTATTGAGCAGAAGTGGACAGTTTATATACTCTCTGAAATCAGATAAGTGGACCAAGCATTGCCTTGCTTTGTTACTTTACTTTGTTCCCTTGTTACATCCTGCCACATAGCTCACATACCCCATGGGACATGTTGTTACTTAGTTCTATAGATGCTAACCATATTGAAACATTACTGTTCTTTCCCATGAGGATCTCAGCTGTGAGGGAGGTTCCTTGCCGCATCCCCTTATCTTTGTACAGTCTTGCCTTGCAGAGACCTTGCCTCAGATGGCCTTGCCTTGCACAGGCCTGGGAGGCTTAAACAAGATATAGCTGGATCTCCACATGCTGTTCTGCACGTTCTCAAGGGACAGCTAGAAGGGAGTTTTGGAGAGCCCACATTCCTGAGTACACAGGCCAGAGAAGAACAGGTTCAGGCTTAAAGGAAAACCTGGCATGTACCTTTCTCACCACAGGCTATCTCAGAGCTGGCCCTCTACACACATATACATACACACGTATATAAACATGTATATGTGTATATATGTATTGTGAATGTATGTGTATATGCACACATGTATCTGTGTGTATATGTATGTAGGTATGTATATATGTATACATGCATATGTTCATCCATGCATGTATGTATATTTGTATGCATTAATATGTATATGTGTGTACACACATGTGTATAAACACATATACATATCCCTGTATAGTGTGTATATGTATATATGCAGATGCAGATATACATATGTATGTGTATGTATATAATACATGTGTGTACGTGCATATGTGTATGCATATATGTATGTGCATACATATATACATGTGTGTGTACATATACACATATTCACACGGAGAGAGACAGTGACAGAGATACTGGCCATAAGGGTGAGTTGAATATGAATGGATGATATCCAAAAAAATAAAATTAAGGGGTGAGAGAGGAATGTATTGGGAGGAGAAAGGGAGAGATAGAATGGGATAAATTATTTCATGTTAAAAAAGGCAAAAAAGAAGCTTTTAGAATGGAGGGGAAGAGGGGGGAGGTGAGAAGGAATGAGTGAACCTTACAATCATTGGATTTGGCTTAAGGAGGGAATAACATATGCACTCAGTTGGGTATGAAAATCTATCTTACCCTAAAGGAAAGTAGAGGGGAAGGGGATAAGATGGTGGTGGATGATAGAAGGGAAGACAAATGGAAAGAGGGGATAATCAGAAGCAAATACTTTTGAAGGTAAAAGGAGAGTAGAGAATAAATGGGGAGCAGGACAGTATAGGTTGGAGGGAAATATAGCTAGTCTTTCACAACATGACTCTTATGGGAGTGTTTTGCATAACTGCTCATATATAACCAATATTGAATTGTTTGCCTTCTTAAAGGGAGTGGGTGGGGAGGAAGGGAGAGAACATGAAACTCAAAGTTTTAAAAACAAACGTTAAAAATTGCTTTTAAATGCAACTGGGAAATAAGATATAGAGGCAATGGGGTATAGAAATGTATTTGCTCTACAAGAAAATAGAGGGAAAGGAGATAAGAGAAAGGGGGGATGACAGAACATCGGGCAGATTGGGGGAAGGGGTAAGCAGAATACATGCAATTTTGGGGTGGGTTCAAAGAAGGGAGAGATGGGGAGAAAATTTGGAACTCCAAATCTTGTGGAACTGAATGTTAAAAACTAAAAATAATTTAATTAGTAGGAAGAAAAGAATTTTTTAAAATGAAGAGCTGGAAAAAAAAGAAAAAAAGGATAGATATGGTCGAGGGGTTATGGTAGCATTATATATTAAGAAGGTATACTCATATAAGGAGATGCAATAACCACGGAAGCAAGTATTATACAAGATATTTTGGTAAAGGTCAAAGGAATGAGAAAAATAAACAATTTTGTCATTGGATTATAGGAAAGCCTATATGGACAAATAGACAAGGAATTTAAGAAACAGATTAAGAGTCTGGCACAGAAGTATTATACAATAATTATGGAGAGCTTCAATTATCCAGAAACCTGGTAGAGTTTTCTCTCTCTTCCAAAGTAGAGAAACTGACAACTTTTTGACTTTCCTTAGGGACAATTTCATTCTTCAACAAGGAATCCTATTCTGGATCTAGTTTTCACTAGCAGAAAGGAACTGCTTTCTGAGGAGAAATTTTGGTAATCTTTGGGAGGAGTGACTACTCCATCCAGCTGATGTGCTGGTAAATATTTAACAACTTGCTTAGGAAAAAAAAATGTGGAGGACATGTCTCTATTTTAATCTACATTTTTAAAATTTTCTCCATTGTTTTCTTTAGTCTTAACAATTAACAAAACAATAGATCCCAAAATAAAAACTCAAAGGAACGTCATAGCCAAATTTCAGAACTATCAGGTGAAGGAAAAATACAAGTGGCCAGAAAGAAAAATGAAGTATGTGTTTGTATGTGTGTATATATACATACATACACACATATGTATGTATATATGTGTGTATATGTATGTATGTGTGTGTCTGTATGTATCAGGGAATGACAATCAGGATCACACGTGATTTGGCAGCTTCAACATTAAAGGATCAAATGTCATGTAACATGATATTACAAAGGGCAAAGGGGCTAGAACTACAACCAACAATACACACACACACACACACACACACACACACACACACACACACCCCATGCTGCTGTCAGGGTTAAGGATGATCAGTTTCTATAACTTTTGTTATCTCGAATCATTATAAAAATATGGCACTTTTTAAAGCCATCAACCACCATTTTTTTTGTTTCTGCAATTTTATAACTCACTCTGATAAATTAAAGTCAGAAACAAATTCTGCACAAACTGCTTGAGCAAGCTATTAATATTTTATCCTTGCAATAAATGAAATTTATTCATTCTATAAAGTGAGCTTTTAAATACATCTAGAAGTTTATTTGCTCATGCACTAAAGTGTATGGTACAGTATATTGCCTCATAAAGCCTAGGGTATGTGTAAACTAACAAACATAAAATAGTCAATCTTCCCTTCAATTTCTTCTAAACAATAGCACTACCAAGTTGCCTCTGAATGAGCACAATGCTTTTTAAATTCTTTTTAATTCAAATTGACTCTGAAGTTCCACACAAGTGGATAGGATGCATGGCGTTACCCTAAACACTGGGCAAACCATACTATCCATGCCTGTTTGTGATAGTCATTGATATTTATGTATGTGATTGAGAAAAAAAATTAACTTGTATTTCATAACCACACACTGGTCTTCAAGGAAGAGAGTGTCTGAAAAGCACCAGATCTTCCATGGAGAATACACTGTGCATATAATTCACATAGAGGACATTGAGAGTTAACAGTGTTCTGCATCTTTCCTGGGCACATATGCATCTTAAGAATATTCTTTGGAATATAGTAGTAAGTGACCATATGAGAAATTATATGCAGCTTTATGGTGATTTGAAACACTAATATTCTTTTCTCTGTACAATTACCTTAATTTGCAATGAAGAAAGAAATAACGTAACAATACAAAATACATAAGAGGAAGAATGTCATTGGGATATTCTTATTTCTCACAGTGGAATAAAATTAATAAAAAAAGTTTTCACTGAAATTATATTTTGTCATCTTTTATTTCCTGTGTTTAAATTGATTATTCTCAATCCAGAAAGCAGCAGTTTAATTCATTCATTGTACCTAATCATAAGTGCTATACTCTTGAATTACAAAAACCATGACTAGACTCAGACTAAATATTAGTCTGAGTGGCTATTTAATATTTTGCTGAGCCTGTCAGCAGGGCTGCTGACTAGGATGTTGAAAAGGTATCTTGTTTAATTAAATATAAATCAAGAGTTTGAATCTCAAAATTGTGATTTAGTACTAGGATGACGGTTTCAAACTTAGTCTTACATTCTAGAGATTAAAGAAAAATGATAATACCAAAACTCTTTTATATAATAGCCTATCAGCTATTTGAAAACCCTGTGATGTCTCTTTTCCATACTAATAATCCCTAGTTCCTTAAAATGATCCTCAAATATCAGAGCCACTGACTCTGTCAAGATCCAGACCAATCACTTTTAGACTCATTTAAATTTTTTCTAATTATATGTCTAAAATGTGGCTCCAAAAATGAAGTAGAAAAAAACAATAAAATATTCAAGATGTAATCTGACAAGTACCATGGATATTGTTATCATCATTTTTCTTACTCTCAATATTAATAATGAGGAAAAATCATGTTAGCTTTCGGGGTGCTTATAATGTCGTATCGCATTGAGCTTGTAGTCCACTAAAAATACATATTTTACATGAACTACAGTCATAAACTCAACTCCTCTCAAGTCCCTTCAACCCTCTGAACCTCAGTGAAAAGGCAATAGAAATAAAAATTGATTCAAGAGAATACTTTTTCTTTATCTTTTTATCATATCACTTCTTCCATATCTGTAGGTATTATGCCACACTGTAGGTATTTATGACAGAAGAACTAGCTGAAGAAGTTCTTAAAGGATAGAAATAATGGGAGATGATAGCTGAAAGAAGAAAAAAGGCTAATTTTACAGCTCACAGTATGCTATCATAGCCCCCTAAGAGGTTAGAGGTCCTGTTCTCCATCATAACTTTATGGGAACCCCAAAAACCAGAACCATTGCCACGTCAGACTTTGCTCAATAGAATTGAATATTTCATCCCAATTCTAATGCACTGCCTGTGCTCCTTTAAAGGTTGTATGGTTTCCTCAAAAAAGCCCTTTTGCTCATTTTTTTGTAATTCAATTCTTAGGGCCTGCTCAATTCTAGATGAGTTGCATTGACCATTTATTGAATTGAATATATATGAAGAATTACACATTCTACCTCTCAAGTCATGTGACCTTTAAACTACTTTGTTTTGCTTTTGTTGGTTTATATTCAGAAATGAACATTCAAAGAGGAAATGTTTTTGCTGTATCATAAAAATTTATCACTACTAACTCCCGAGGAATTCACTTTTAATCCATTTTTCTCCTCTATTTCATTTGTTCTTTTAACCTTTTAAAATTTTTTATTATTTTATTTTTTCACATTATGTATAAAAAACAGTTTTTAACATTCATTTTTAAAACTTTGAGTTCCAAATCTTCTCCCTTCCTCCCTCTTTCCAGCCATCCATTGAGAAGGCAAGTAATTAGATGAAGGTTGTATGTGTGCAGTCATGCAAAACATTTTCATAATAGTCATGTTGTGAAAGAAAACAGACAAAAAACCTCAAGAAAAATAAAGAAAGTAAAAAAACGTATTTTTCAATATGTATTCAGGCATCATCAGTTCTTTCTCTGGGGATGGATACAATTTTTCAACATAAGTCCTTCAGAGTTGTCTTGGATCATTGTATTGCTGAGAATAGCTAAATCATTCACAACTGATCATCTTACAACATTGATGTTACTTTGCATGCAGTAAATTTCACTTTGCATCAGCTCATATAAGTCTTACCATGTTTTTCTGAGAGCATCCTGCTTATCATTTCTCAAGGTACTATATCATTGCACATAATCACATTCCACAATTTGTTCAGCCCTTCCCCAATTGATGGACATCCCCTCAATTTCCAATTATTTACCACCACAAAAAGAGCTACTGTAAACATTTTTGTACATAGAAGTCCTTTAACTTTTCTCTCTCTCTTTTGGGGTATAGACATAGTGGTTTTATAGCCCTTTGGGCATAGTTCCAAGTTGCTCTACAGAATGGTTGAATCAATTCACAGTTCCACCAACAATAGTTAATGTCTCATTTTTTTTTCTCATATTCCCTCCACTATTTGTCATTTTCCTTTTTTGACCTATGAACCAACCTAATGCACATGAGGTAGTACTTCAGAATTGTTTTGATTTCAATTAAATTCTCCAATCAATAGTGAGTTAGAGCACTTTTAATATGGCTTTAGATAGCTTTGATTATTTCATCTGAAAATTACTGATAAATTTTGATCATTTATAATTTGTGGAATGGCTCTTATTTTTTATAAATTTGACTCAGGTCTCTATATGTTTGAGAAATGAGAGTGCTATCAGAGAATCATACTTCAAATTTCTTTCAGTTACCATCGCTAAATGTATTTCTCTCCATCCTATTCCCTCATCCCATTTATTCTACTCTCTCCCTCCTCTAAAGTGTTTTGCTTTTGACTGTCACATCCCCCAATCTGGCCTCCTTTCTATCACATACACCCCTTCCTTTATCACCTCCCCCTCCTATTTCCCTGTGGGGCAAGATATATTTCTTTACCCAATTGAGTGTGTATATTATTCCCTCTTTCAGCCAGTTCTGATGAGAGAAAAGTTCACTCACTCCCCCCTTCCACATCTTCTCTATTCCCCTCCATTGTAAAAGCTTTTTCTCACCACTTTTATGGAAGATAGTTTACCCCTTTCTATTTCTTCCTTTCCTTTTTCTCCTAGTACATTCATCTCTCACCCCTCAATTTTAATTTTATATTCAACTCATGCCTGTGCCCTCTGTCTATACATACTCCTTCTAACTGCCCTAATAATGAGAAAGTTTTTATGAGTTACAAGCATCATCCTCTCTTGTAGGAAGGTAAACAGTTTAATATTATTAATCCCCTTATGACTTCCCCTCCCTGTTTACCTTTTTATGCTTCTCCTGAGTCCTATATTTGAAAGTCAAATTTTCTCTTTAGTTCTGGTCTTTTCATCAAGAATGCTTGAAAGTCCTCTGTTTCATTGAATATCCTTTTTTCCCCTGAAGGATTATGTGCAGTTTTGCTGAGTAGGTGATTCTTGGTTGTAATCCTGCATCCTGTATCCTCTAGAATATCATATTCCAAGCCTCTTATCCTTTAATGTAGAACCTGCTAAATTTTGTATTATCTGACTGAGGCTCCAACATCATTTAATTGGTTATTTCTAGCTGCTTGCAATATTTTCTCCTTTATCTGGGAGCTCTAGAATTTGGCTGTAATATTTCTGGGAGTTTTTGTTTTAGGATCTCTTTCAGGAGGTAATCAGCAGATTCTCTTGATTTCTGTCTTATCCTCTGCTTCTAGGATATTGAGCAGTTTTCCTTGATAATTTCTTGAAAGATGATATTAGACTCTTTTTTTAACCATGTCTTTCAGGCAGCCCAATAATTATAAACTATCTGTCCTGCATCTGTTTTCCAGTTGTTTCTCCAATGAGATATTCCACATTGTCTTCTCTGTTTTTCATTCTTTTGGATTTGTTTGATTATTTCTTGATTTCTCATAAAGTCATTAGTTTCTATTTGCTCAGTTCTATTTTTTAAGGAATTATTTTCTTCACTGAGGTTATGTACTGTCTTCTCCATTTGGACAATTCTACTTTTTAAGTTTTAATTTTCTTCAGTGAATTTTTTGTGTCTCTTTTTCACTTTGGCCAATTCTGCCTTTTAAGGCATTCTTCTCCTCATTGGCCTTTTGGGCCTCTTTAACCATTTGGCCTACTCTGGTTTTTAAGGTATTATTTTCTTCAGTATTTGTTGTTTCTCTTTTACCAAGCTGTTGACTCATTTTGCATGCTTTTCTTGCTTCACTCTCATTTCTCTTCCCAATTTTTCTTCTGCCTCTCTTACTTGAGTTTAAAATAATTTTTGACCTCTTTCATGGCCTGAGTCTAATTCATATTTTTTCTTGGAGGCTTTGGATGTAGAAGCTTTGATTTTATTGTCTTCCTCTGAGTGTGTTTTGATCTCCCTTGTCTCCATAGTAACTTTCTATAGTCAGAAGGTTTTTTTTCTTTTTCCCCCTGTTGTTTGCTCATTTTCCCAGCCTATATCTTGACTTTTAACTCTTTGTTAAAGTAGGACTCTGCTTTCAGGGTGGAGACCACACTGTCCCAAGCTTCAGGAGGTTTGTGCATCTGTTTTCAGAGGTACTTACAGGGAGCTGTAAGTTTTCAGTTCAGTGTTTACTACTCTCCTGTCCTGTGTTCTGGTCTGTGAGTGATCATAAGCACTATTTTCTGTCTTGGAGCTAAGATGAGGGTCCTTACTCCACCACTGTAACTACAAGTTCTGGTGTGGTAGTGTTCTTTCTTGCCCTAGGACTGCCACCAAGGACTCTGACCTGGATCTTAGTATGGGCCAAGTAACAGAGTCCTGCTTCACTGGTAGCAAAAAGACCCCTGTAATCCCCTGACCAGTCTTAGACCCCATTACTTCTGTGGGATGAGAGCTCTGGAAGCAGCTGCTGCCACTGTTTATTCAGTGGTTCACAAGGCTTGCTCCTGGTTTGCTGGGGCTGGGTCTATGCTGGAACAGCCTGCAGTAGTCTGTGCTCCACTCTCACCCAGGCATGACAAACCTTTCCTGCTTACCTTCTAATTTGTCTTAGGCATCTCTACAATGACTGGTCTGGCAGCAACCACTGCTGCCATTGATTCAGTCACCCCAAGGTCTGCTCCTGGTTTGCTGGGGCCAGGTCTGTGCTAGCATGACCTGCACTGGATCTCTCACCAAGATGGAACAGACCTTTCTTGCTGACCTTCTAAGGTGGTTTCTGTCACTCTAGAATTTGTTTAGAGACATTATTTGGAAGTATTCGGAGGGGAGTGAGGGAGAGGTGAGGCAAGTCCCTGCCTTTACTCTGTCATCTTGGCTCTGCCTCTCCTCTCTTTCATTTATAACATTCAATTGCTTCCACTCAATTTCCATGCTTAAAATTGCTCTCAAATTCAACATTTGATGAAAGGTTGCTGTTGCTTAAAGGAGTTGGGGGAAAAAGAGAATTAAGATAAAATTGAGATTCTCTCCCTATTCAATTACATTTCCATTGGTCGAGAATTATTTTCCCTTACATCTATGTAACTATAAAACCATCTCAACAATGCTCAATGTCTTTAATTTATACTTTCTATACAATAAACATTTTTCCCTAGAATTATCTTCCTCATATGTTATTCAGTCTGCTTTTGCTCTCTGCTACTGAATTTATCCAACTTCTCTGTTTCTTTTTCCATGGCATTATGTTTGTTGACGAACTCCTTAATATTCCCCACTTATTAGATGCCTACTACATACTGTACACTGTGCTGGGTGCTGGGGATACCAAAATATGTAAGTAAAATAATCATTCCTCTCCCTCAAGTAGCTTTACATTTCACAATTTAATTATTTGTAAAAGTATGCTTACAAATTTTTAAGATATGTTTTTTGTGGCAGAGAAAATAAATAGTTGTCTTTCACCCAATAGATGTTGTACATTGAATACTTTTTGAGACAAGACTGTTGATCTCTTTTGGAGAGACCCTAGGTATGAATCTAAGGTAAGTTTTGTTAAATGGGTCTCCCTACAGTCTCCTAGATGGAAGTTTAATGAGACAAAAAACACAAGAAAAACCTGTTGCCTCTCTCTAGAGATAAGGGTCCCACAAAGGGTAAACTTGGGCAACTTGAGCATAGAACAGGGACCTTTAATGGGGGATAATATGCCTCACTATGGATATCCTCCCTGGGACACACATTATTATATACTAAAAAAGACATAGTTTGTTAGCAACTGGAAAGTAAAACAGTGATCTTTAAGCACCATTAAAACTTCAATAAGAAAATATGCTAATCTGATAGAATTTAGTTTTAGTAAGTTAGTAAAATTCATTTTTCCCATTTTAAATTATTACTCTGAATGATCAGAGAAACATCAACATGCTACACCATGTTTTGGTTTTAGCAAAGCATTTGATGAATTATTTCATACTTTTCTTATGTACAAGAAAAAGATTGATAGACTAGACACTTTGGTATATTCAGAATGCTTTAAATGGCCTAGCCAAAAGAGTGACCATTATTAGATTGATGTTAACTTGAATGAATCTCGGAGAATGCCTCAGCAGTGCTTCCTTGAACTTATATCATTTACCATTTTATCAATGACATATATGAGTATATAGATGTCAAGTTTATTAAATAAAAAGATGACTCCAGGCTAGATGGAATAACTAATACATAGTTTGCCTACACATATTCCAAAAAACTATTAGTAGACTATTAAAAAGAGGGTTTACTAAGCTGAAATTCAATAAGCATAAATGGAAGCTCTTTGTATGATTGCAATAACATTTTATGTAGTTTTTACTGGGTTTCTTTCAGGCTAAAACTCTGGAAAAGGGACTAGCTATTTAACCAAGGAAATTTTGAAATATATGTACATCTGACTATGTTGAAAGCTATTTTACATAAGCCATTATTTCAATTTTGTTTTGGCAAAAATTTTTTCATATATTTGCCTAATTTTATTAAAATTAATGATGTTCCATACCTGATAAAAACAAACAAAAAAGTCTACCCAGTTAATCCAAACATTCTACTTCAGAAGTGTAAGATGGATTAGGCTAGGAAATAGATCTTTTAAAAAAGAGTTCTGGGAGTTTTAATTTGCTGCAAGCTCAATATGAGTTAACACTGATGTGGCAGACAAGAAAGCTGACATCATTTGAGATAGTATTGAGAAGCATAGCATCGAGCACACAGGAGATGATAATTCTGATCTATTCCTCCTTGAGGAGACCTCATGCAAAGTATTTTATTCACACATGGATGTGAAATTTTGGTAAAGCCACTGAGAAGCTTAATCTGGGTAAGTATATATTTAAGGGGTCTTCAGACTATGAGAATCTGCTGAAGTACCTCATGATGTTAAGGGTGGAGAAGATAATACTCAAGGGGTATGTGATAGCAATTTCCTAATATTTGAAGAGTTGTCATGTGGAAGAGGGAACAAAATTTTTCCATTTCTTCTGATTAGAACTAGGAAGTCACAGAGGACAAAATGTAGGTTCAATGTAAAGAAAACATCTTAAATAGTAGAGTTAGCCATATATGGATGATCTGCCTTGTGAAGTGGTATGATTGTCCTTAGCAAAGAACTTCAAATAAAGGTTGTCTAACCAATTTTTAGAGTTTTTGTTCTGTTCTGTTTTGTTTTGTTCTTGCTTTTTTTTGTTTGATTTTAAGAGGGCACTCTGAGTTCTATGGTCTCTTCCAACTTGGAAATTCTGTTGTTAGATTAGGATCTACCTACTTGCCAACATCTCAACTTACCAATGGCATTCACTTTACCCTAAAATATGCTGGAATTGTTGACATATCCCTTAATATAGAGCAGAGCTGTACCAAATGTGGCCTGCTAGCTGCATGCAGCCCACAGTGTGATTTATGCGGCCCGACTACAAGCATAGAAATTTACATAAATGCTTTAGTAAATGAAGCCTAGCTACCACAGAGTTCTCAATAAAATGACAAATCAAAATATATTGTCTATTGTTTCAATAAAAACCTAAGGCTGGACAGCCCTGATATAGATCAAGACCTTTGTCTCTAGTCATTTTTTCTACTCCTTTTCTACTCAATTTTTTTCTGGTCTTGATGCTTAACATGAGAAGAACATAGAGTTCTAGAAGGTTCCTCAGGAATCAAGGCTCTTAAAATAAAAATTGCATGTTTTTTTAAAATCTATTTTAATAACTGTATTGCAGTATAATACTTTTTTCTTTTTTTTATTTTACCAGAACACAAATACATAATAGAGAAAAGAAATAAGAACATATAATGAACTTAATAGTGAAACTTAAATACAAAGTTAGAAAGAAAAATAGTGTGTCGTGAATAGCAGAACATAAGAGGATTCAAAATATGCAACAATAAATTTTCATTTCAAGAAAGCCTGTATGATAAATTGTCCATCTTTCTTTTGCGCCCTTGTGTTTTCTTTTGTTCTCTGCTGTGCACTTTTTAACTTTGTTCTTTTTCCCCTCCCCCACCCCCAAAAGGGCACATTATAGTTTAGATAATGTTTCTTGATATATACATACACATACAGATATATACATACACGTATACATATATACATGAGTATATAGACATATACTTTCCCAAACATTCTCAACTCCTGATCTTTGTTTTTAAGTTTGTACATATCTCTTGGTTCCTATCCCTCCTGCCTCCGCTACTTTACTTCTATCCACTACCTTAATCTCCTACTACTTACCTCCCCCCCTCCTCCACCAACTACCTTGCTCTCCTATTACTTGCCTTCCCCCTCCAAGAAATCCATCATCCATCCTCCATCCTCCCATTCCCGTTAATCTAAAGACCCTTCTACACCTACCTTTTACCTATTCCTTCCTTCTCCCCTCTAAAGATCCTTCCCTTGTCCTCTCCCTCATCTCTATGCCCCTACCATTTTATTTCTTCTAAATTTAGAAGACCTTTTTACTCTTCTAAATATATATGTATTGTTCCCTCTTAAACCCATTCCCAATGAAGTAGGCTATGAGAATTACCAGTCCTCCTCCCCCATCTAATTCCTCTGTATCCTTTCTTCTCCCTGCACCTCATTTGTATAAAATAGTTACTCTCGCATCCTTCTTATTTCTCTTCCCAATTTTTCCTCTACTTCTCTAACTTGCTTTTCCAAATCCTTTTTGAGTTCTTCTATGGTCTGGGGCCAGTTCATGTTTTGCTTGGAGGCTTTGGTTGTAGGCTTTATGACTTTGTTGTCTTCTTTAGGCTGTATGTTTTGGTCTTCTTTGTCACCAAAGAAAGAATCCAAAGTCTGAGACTGAATCTGGGCGCGTTTTCGCTGCCTGGCCATATTCCCAACCCACTAACTTGACCCTTGAGTTTTTCAGTGGGGTATGACTGCTTGTAGATTACAGAGTTCTATGTTCTACGTTTGGGGGGGAGGTGCCAGCTCTGTCAGAGCCGCACTCCTCCTTCCCCAAGGACCCCCAGTCCAGACTGGGCTCAGATCTTCGGCAGGCTGTGCACCCCTGCTGTGATCCGCCACTTAATTCCTCCCACCAGGTGGGCCTGGAGCCGGAAGTAACAACAGCTGTAGCTGCCCCACCTCCGCTGCCCCCGGGGCTGGAAGCCGAACCGTGAACTCCTTCCACTCCCGCAGCTTTTCCCACTAACCTTCTCCACAGTCTTTGGTGTTTGTGGGTCGAGGGGTGTGGTAACTGCCGCAGCTCACGTATTCAGGGCGCTAGGGCCCCCTCCGCCCGGCTTCTGGTCTGGATCGTCCACGCCGCTCAGGCTGGGCTCCGCTCCACTCCGTTCCCAGCTCCCAGCTCCCAGCTCCCAGCTCCCAGCTCCCAGCTCCGTGTGGAATAGAGCTCACCCAGAGACCATCCGGGCTGTCCTGGGCTGGAGCCCTGCTTCCCTCTGCTGTTCTGTGGGTTCTGCCGTTCTAGAATTGGTTCAGAGCCATTTTTATAGGTTTTTGGAGGGACTCGGGTACGGAGCTCCCTCTAGTCCGTGCTTACCATCCGCCATCTTGGCTCCGCCCAAATAGTTACTCTTTATAGCTATTCTTAGATGGTTTTATTTTTTAAATCCATACCATACTCAGGTTTACCCCAATTTTTCTTATGAGCTCACCAGTTATTAATAAGAATCTTAGACATACATTTTACATTATATGAAAGATTAACAGTCTGTTCTCATGAATCCCTTATAATTAGTGTTAGGTATTCACCTTATGTTTCTCTTGGTTCTTGTGTGTCGAATCTTCTATTAAGTTGAGGATTTTTTTTACAAAGTCTCAAAAGTCTGAGAGTTTATCAAGTGTCTATTTTTTTTTCATTTAAAATAATATTTAACTTTGCGGGGTATGATATTTTCAGCCAGAGCCCCAGGTGTTTCAGTCTTTGATACATTGTGTTTCAAGACCTGAGGTCCTTTAATGTCTCTGCTGTTAGTTATTGTGTAATTCTGATTGTGGCACCCTCATATTTAAATTCTTTTAATCTTGATGCTTTTAATATTTTATCCTTGAGCTGAGGGTTTCAGAATTTGACTATGAGAGTCATATGAGTTTTCCTCAAAGGAGCTCTTTTAAGTGTTGTGCAATGGATTTTTTCTGTTTCTACTTCCCTGCCTTGTTCTAATGTTTCAGGACAATTGTCTTTAATTATTTCTTGTATTATTGTATCAAGATTCTTTTTCTGATAATAGCTTTCAGTTAGTCCAATTATTTTTATATTTTCTCTTCTTGATCTGTTCTCCAAATCTGTTGTTTTTCTTATAAGTTGTTTCACTTTCTCTTCTATTTTTTCATTATTCATGTTTTGTTTAATTATTTCTTTATCTCTTATAATTTCACTGGCATCACTTTGCCCAGTACTAATTTTCAAGATGTCATTTTCCTCCTTGGGATTCTGGATCTCCTTTTCTAATTGGCCTACTTTCCTTTCATAATCTTCTTGGTTTTTGGTTTTTTTTTGGATTATTCTTACTTTTTTTTTTAGTTTTTCCTCCATCTCTACCATTTGATTTTTAAAGTCTTTTTAAGATCTATAAATTCTTTTTGGGCAGGTGACCATTTGACATTACTCTTTAGGGATTTCTTTACTTCAATACCCTCCTCTGAAGATGAACCCTGGTCACCTCTATTCTCATAATACATTTCTATGGTTAGATTCTTTCTCCTTTGCCTGTGCATTTCTTCTGGCAATAGCCTGATCTTTTTTAATTACCTCTAGCCCTGGGGTATGGGAAATGATGCCTCTTGCCCCAGATCTTCAGTTCTCCCCTCTAGTCTGGAACCAAAGCCAAACCTCCAACCTCCTGTAAGTGCCCACAGTCAAGCACTTTCTTCTGCCCCACTGCTTTTACACTCACTGGGCCTCTCGTGGTTCTTTCTCGCTCCCACTGCTTTTTGCAGCACAGCTGGGTCTGGTGTTCCTCATCAGCAGAGGTTCTCTCAATCTTTCTGGGCTCAAATGCCCAACATCCCTGAGTATCCCAGGGTGAAAAGTTCCTGTGGCTGGGGCTGAGGCAGCCTCTCAAACCAACTAATCCCAGGACTTGCCACTTGTTTAAGGGGCTTGCAACTTGTGGTTAAAACACAACCTAGACTGGAGGTGTTTACTCTTCAAGGGACCAAACCTCTTTCTGCGATTTTTCTGCAAATCTTCTCAAATTGTCCCAGGAAGACCCCAGTTGTGCCCCTATTCTTCTTTGTCTCCACCCTCCATGCTTTGTTCACCCTAAGGTTCTATTTTAACTCTTTTGTAGGGGAAAATCTTGAGAGCTTGGAATTTTCTGACCTCCTCTGCCATCTTCTCAGAGTCCTCTCCAGTATAATAGGTTTTCTTTGTAATCTTATGCATTTAAAAATATTGTTATAAGAAAAGAGTCATTGGTTTCACCAGAGTGTCAAAGACATCTATCGAACACACACACACACACACACACACACACACACACACACACACAACTTGTTTGAATCTCCCAAGATTGTAGACTTAGAAAGAGAAGGGAACTTAAAGGCTATCTAGTCCAAACAACTCCCTCATTTTATCCGTGATGGAATTGAAGAGACTAGTTCAACATAATAGAAGTAATAAGCATCAGAGTTGGGATTTGAACCTAGGGCACCAGATTTTTAGATTGTACTCTTTGTACTTTACCACTCTGCTTCTCATATTCAACAAATGAAAATTACCTACATAATTAAGATATTTAAAAAGCTCATTTAAGGTCAAATCTGTGCAGGTCCATTATCTGCAAATAAATAATACAATAACATTGATATCCACAGGGACTTGGGTTAGTAAAGAGTGATCCTATACACTTTGATTAAAATTTTATTTTTGTTTTGCTCAGATAAATGTTGAGTGAGTATAGCTTCTGCCAATACTTTTCAAAACTTATTTGAAATGATGTGGTTAAAGACTCACCAAGCACATGCTGGGGAACTTCCAACCTACTTTAGACTATAAGTCCAAAGGGTTTCACCTAACACTTTTTAAGCATATAAATTCTCTCTCTCTCTCTCTCTCTCTCTCTCTCTCTCTCTCTCTCTCTCTCACACACACACACACACACACACACACACAGAGTCAGGATCGTAGGATCATAAATTCAGAGCTCAGGGGTCTTTGGAGGTTACCTAGTCTAAATTATAGCCTATTTAAATTACATGGCTTGACCAAGAACACAGAAGAATCACATAACACAGTTACAATATGAACCCAGGTTTTCTTATGGTCATCATGGGTTCTTTGGCATTGTTTTGGATCATTGATCAGAGTAGCTAAGTCTTTCAGAGTTGATTATTCATACAATATCTCTGTTGCTATATATAGTATTCTCCTAGTTCTGCTCATTTCACTTTGCATCAGTTCATATAAATCTTCCCAGGTTTTTCTGAAAGCCCCTTGTTCATCATTTCATAGAACACAATAGTATTCCATCATAATCATATATCACAAATTTGTTGAGCCATTCCCTGATTTACATAATAAATTCATATTTGTGACATACAAGCAATTTAATAGAACTCCTTTACCTATATTTTTCCAAATAGTGTACATCATGGTTTCTTAAAGTTTTTCCACTCACAATCCCTTTTCACATTTTGGCCGAGTTCCTTAGCACTGTGTGGGCATGACAGTATGTGCAGTGGAAAGTGCACATGTTGTGGGTTCAGAACCAGTCTGCGGTAAAGTTGCACAATCCAACATGGACAAGTGCTGCCAGAAACAGTTCAGATTCATTATGCTTTTCATATTGAATTAATATTTGGTTGCTCCACATTCAGAAACCTTTTCATGACCCCACATGGGATTGTGACCCACAGTTTAGGAAGTGTTGGTTTGTATAGTATTGGGATTAATTGTTCCTTATTTTGTCTCATGGAAGAGGAAGTAGGTCTATTCTCAGCTTCCCTGTTTTTATCAGACTGACTTCTAGCCAATACATGCACAGTGAAGTTCCCTATAACTGTTAAATAGAACTTTGTTTGGTAAGTTTTCTTACCTGCAGCCAAAACTCTTCATCTGTTCCTTCTTTTTGACTATAAAACAATACATTGGTTCACTGCTCTCTTTCTCTTTCCTTTGACAAAGTAACTATTTTGGCACTTATTTGACCATCATAATCTGGCCCTAACCTGCCTTTCAAGTCTTATTTCAAATTAGTTCCTTTTATTCATTCTGCATTTTAGAGCTACCATTGCCCAATTCCATGCATTCACACAAACTTGTCACATGACTAAAAGTCATTTCTTTTTCCTCTTTCAAAATCTTTATCTTTTTTCAGTGCTCAACTCAGACAACACCTTTTCCATAAAGTCTTTCCTGATCTAATCAGCTGTTAATGTTTTTTTTCTCTCTTCAGGTTATCGCATATTACTCGTCTGTGCATATGATACATACCCCTGTAATATGTAAGCTCCTTGGGGAAAGGGGTCATCTTCTTCTACAGCTAAATGAGAGCACTGACTCTGAAGACAAGAAGACTTGAGTTCAAATCTCACCTCTGACAACTACTAGGTTGCCAAAGCAGACAAGTTACTTAGTCTCTTTAAGCCTCAGTTTCCTTACCTTTAAAATGGGGGCTATAATGACAACTGCTTCTCAGATATGTAATGAAGATAAAATGATTTAATGTCCATAAAGAGTAAAGCAATGTATAAAGTCTATTAATGTTATTGTTGTAGTTGTTAATGTTGTTGCTGTTGCTGCTGTTGTTATCATTTTATTTACATCTTTGTTTCCCCAGTGTCACCTTGGTACTTTGCACCTAGTAAGTACTTAATAAATGTTTGTTTAAATTAAACAATTACTGTGTGTGAAGCTGTGAATGTAGTGGATAAAACGTCTCACTTTGGGTCGAGACCTGTGTTCAAATCCTGTTTCAGACATTTACAGTCATGTTATCACATGTGAATCAAACTCCGATCTAAGAGAACTAATGATGAAAGATGCTTTCCACTTCCTGAAAGGTGATAGACTGAAATTCAGTTAATTAGTAAATATTTGCTAAGCGCCTACTATGTGCCAGGCATGAACTATGAAGGACATGGATATTGCCAATGCAGCGATTAGTTTTGTTTAATTATACATGTTTTTTTTTAAATGTTATTTTTTGTGTTTTTTCCTTTTTTGTTTTGTTTTGGGTTTTTCGTTTTTGTCCAATAAAGGAGAAATTTAGGGATAGGATAGAAACCTGCTTTTCAAGTCTCACTTTGTCCTCATGAGGCTCTCTGCCTGAGCGAGCATTGATACTTTGCTTTTGGTATCTACTTATCTTTGACACTTTGCTTTTGTTGATCTTCCCATATGCTGATTCTTGAAAATAGGTCTGGCACTTGAAGAAAACTTGTAGTGAGACATAGCATAGGGATTGTAGTCCTTTAAAATATACAATAACCTGTACATGGATATGTTTCACAAGTAAGGACTAAATCACTGTCCATGGAAATTCAGAAAAGAAACTTTCTAGCTAAATGGTTCTTTAGAAGAATAGTTTCATCACTCTTTTCTGTTATTGTCATCACCTTCAATATAGCCATAATTATCATTTATAAACCTTAGTCACAAAATATTAGTTATAGTATTACATTAGCAGCCTCTCACCACACAGAAACACACACACATACATACTCTTTCACACACACACACACACACACACACACACACACACACACACACACACTTTGGAAAATAAGACAGAAGAAGATAGAGGGTGTATATTGATTTCATTCTATTCCCTCCTTGGAGAATAATTCCAGACCACTAAGATGAGCAAATGTTTCTGTCTCTGTCTCTCTGTTGGGATCACAAAGGGACAAATTCTTCCATATACAACACTACTTTTTTTTTTTTAAAAAAAACTTTTTTATTTAGAACTTTGCAGTAAAAACACCAAAAAATAATACTTTTCTATAAAATATTTTCCTGAATACACACAATAATCTTGTGTAGTAGATAATTTAAGTACTATACACAGTTGACATGTTCTCCTTGAAATAGATGTTCTAGGAATGATTGGTGGGAAACAACTGGTACTATCTTCTCTCTGATATTACCTTCCATTTACATTGTCTATATCTTGTATAAAGAGTTATTTGCATATTATCTCCCCCACTAGACCTAGAACTCCTTGAGGGCAGAGACGATTTTTTATTTTATCTTTTGCCATTCTTTATATCCCCAACTCTTAACACAGTGTCTGATGCATATTAAGGACTTAAAATATGCTTATTGACTAACAGAAGCAAGAAATAAAAGTTATGGTGGAATTACGACATTTGTCTATGGAAGAAATAACTTTCAATGTCTCATAGTTTCTACAGATCAAGAAATTAAGGCTCACAGAGGTTACCTGATTTGCTCAAACTCAAAACTAAAGTTGCAGACTTGGGAATAGAAATCGTTTCCTCTTATTTCAAAGTATTTTCTGCCATACTATATTTTGTGCCATCAAAGTAGTTTTTTAACAATATGATAGTTAAATTCTTATAGCTGAAATCAGTAAAACATAAATGTCATAATAACATTGAATGTCAAGGCCAAACTATTTGAATAATGTATTTGTATCTAATTGACTTCATCCATTTAATACTTTTTTTAAAATTTCACATACCTATATATTATTAGAAACAAAAGATGTAAACCCAAATGGCAATAACATATAATAGTACTGTTTGATGTTTTTTAAATGCTAGAATGATGACAAATATATAAAACATAACCTAATATTTCTTTTTAATAATATTTAAGGCTAGGAACATTTTCACTGAGGCAGTATAGAAAGAGCTGATTTGTGAAAGATGGTCATGGGAAAACAGGCTGGGAGAGAGTCACCATAAAGAAATATTTTTACTATGGTTTCCCCAAGTGACAGCAACAGTTTTCTCTGCAACTTAAGACTACTGCTATAAGACCTCGGCTAAGTCTTTCTGGGCAATATCACAGTTGATAACATACCTTTAAATTGTTTGAAGGGGAGCAAGGTGCAGGGGTGAATAATGCATAACCAGCCACCTCATTTTGCTCCAGCTAGTTCAGGAATTATTCCCACAAGGACGTAGCTTCTGGTGAGACCTTTCTATAAAACTGGATCTCCTTGATTCAAAACTGACTGCTTTCTTAGAAAAGAGACATCACATCTAAGGACTATTAGAGCTGGCAGAGCTGAGAATGTAGATTAAAAAAATAATCACATTACCCTTAGGTAAGGAGATGAGGAAAATCTTTGGGATATGGCTGAGATAATGTAATCTGAATTCAATTAACAATAGTAAGTGGAGGTTCAAAACCTAGGGCTTCTGAAAATTTAGCCATAATCTTATTTTCTTCTTTTAAATGCAATAGCCAGTTGGTCCTGATCGTGTCTCTCTCTTTCTCTCTGTCCATCCCCACTGTTTCTCTCTTTCTCTGTCTCTCTGTCTTAGTATTTGTCTAACTGTCCCTCTGTCTCTCTGTCTCTGTCTCCCTGTCTAATATTTGCCTAACTGTCCCTCTGTCTGTCTCTCTCTCTGCGTCTGTGTCTCTGTCAATGTCTGTGTCTATGTCTGTATCTGTATGTCTGACTGTCTGTCTGTCTGTCTATCTGTCTGTCTGTTTCTCTCTCTCTCTCTCTCTCTCTCTCTCTCTCTCTCTCACACACACACACACACACACACACACACACACGCTTTCTTGCTCTCTTGCTCTCTTCTTTCCTGCAGCATGAAAATAAACCTTGTGGTTTCATATTTTCCTAAGGAGTTAAATTTCAAATAATTATTTCAATTTGAAACAACTCCAAATTTTCATTTAAAGCTAGTTGCATTAGGTTATCATCACTGGAAATAAAATTTTACTTTTATAAATATGTAAAAACAAGTTTTTCACCTGCTAATATTTGTAACTTTCAAAATAACATGCTGAAGACATATAGATGTGTTCAAACATGTATATTTTAAACCATAATTTAATCTATCAAGCTCATTTTTTCCAATCAAGATTCTTTTAATTACTTTAAATGGATTGTCAGTCATGACCTCTTCTACTGACACATTATTTTCAATAAGACTAACTCTTTTATGATACTCTCTAATTTTCTCTTGCAAACTTATTGAATGGACTACTAAAACTCAACCTTAAGCATGTGCATTTAATGATCCATAAGGGGGGGAAAGTAAGATTTGATCTGTCAAGTATCATAATTACTTAGATGGCTACTTCTGTAAACCTTTTAAGATAACTTGAAAACCTAGGTAGCATAATCTCACACAATTTCTTCTTGGGTTATTATAGTGTTTCAACATTTATTGTAATCCCACTATATTTAGAGACTGAGGATCTTACCAATAAAAAGAACACATGTTTTTGATCTAATGAATTTTATAATCCCATAGGAAAGAGAAAAAGACAGATCCATATACAAAATTTGGGCCATGTTCAAGGTCTATCATATCCATATGCTTATTCATAATTCATAAATTACTAGTTAAAGGTATATGAGTATTTTAGTATCTCTGACATTGTTATGAAAATGGACTTCTAGATGGCACACACCACCCCCTGCCTTTATGACAGGTTTCCAGAAAACCCAAGTTATAGCCCCACTAGGAACAATTCTCTCTTTGGTAGCCTGAGGAAAAAATAGTCCCTGCCTTTTCTCTGGGATTTTGAATACCAGTGATGTATCTCCTCCTGCTTCCTGCTAAGGCAGCACAATACTGATTTTTAAAAGCATAGCAATTGAGAAGAGGGTGCAGATCTAAAGAGACTAAACCTGAGGAGAGACCTGGAACTATATAATCACTTATCTTCATCAGTATACCTTTTCCCATTAACCGTTACTTTACCTGGTCTCTGATTCAATGGTGGCTAGCATGATCCTAACCTATTCTTCTTGATCTTCCAATCCCTGAATTACTAAACTTTTGCCTTTTGAAGAACAACCCCCAGTCCCTGACTCCAGCTGTTTTCTACCTTATTCTCATCCCCATCAATCTCACCCCTGATGACCCACTCCAGACTTACCCACCAAATCAATTGAAGATCCCAAATCCTTAAATTATAAGCTTCAGCTATTTTTGATATTTTCTTTTCTTGCTCTTTCCATCCTCTGGCAGTCAGACCTGGACTTCGTTTCCCATCCTTTCCATTACTTGTTGTACTTCCTCATAACCCTTGACCCCCTGGTCCCAGTAGGGGAGGTAGAGTATTCCTTGATCCACCTCAACATTCACAGACTCTCACTCTACTATCATGTCTAAGCAGCCATTCTTCCTTTGAGAGTCATTCTATCTAAATGTATCACTTAATCCAGATCCTAGTGGCTCTTATCTACAGACTTCCTAGGAAATTTGCCATCTTTTCTCCTTTATTTGAAAGCCTGGATCACAGTCTCTCTTTCCACCCCAACTCCTATCCTCATACTAGGACACTTCAATGAACATTGCTGCTGTCTTAAGTATCCTAACTTCCCATACATTCTTATGACCTATTCATCTACTGTTCCTCAACTACACAAAGGGATGGTCAGACTTTTAATCTCAAAACCTATCACAAATATTACACTTCTATGCTAATAAACAAAAAATAGAAACAAAACCAAAAAACCCTTAAATTAATTTTATTATATTGTTTAGCATGCCATTTTTTCCATGTCTTACAATCCCTAACCATATCCTTCATCCTCACCATGACTTCTAATCCTTTGCTGCTTAGCACTTTCCCAAGACATCATCCCTGTTCTGGCTAAACTCTCATCCTTTCTCAATCTCTGCCCTTTGCTCTTGAATTCCTTAATCCCTTGTCTTATCACTGATCACATCTTGCCAAACCTTAAGCCTTGATTTCTCTCTCTTTCTGCTTCTTTTACTCATGAATTGCAGAATAGATCTAGAGGAAGTCATGAAGCCATGGAGACTAGGTACAATACAAATGTATATTATCTAATCTCAACTTGCTCCTCTCTTCTGCAAGGCAATTCTACTACTACAAGGCAAAACTTTCTCCCTAGTCCATTCTCTATCTTACTTACTAGTATGGCTATTTCATATCTTCTTTTCTCTTCCCATGCTTCCTACCACAGCACTCCCTGTCTTCCCTTTTAGCTGAAGATCTTGTATCATACTTCATGGGAAAAAAAATAATTGTGTTGACTGAAAGTTCCTTGTTTCTCCTGTCTCATTACTTAGCATGTTTCCTACATTATCTCCTCCCCCACTCCAATATCTAATGAAAAGATTGTCTTCTCCTGTTGCCTACTTCCTTGTACTAAACACGCCCTGAAGTCTACAATAGAGAAGTGACTTAAATCAGTGAAGTTGTACATATGAGATTGGGGATTCAAACCCAGGCCATCTAACTCTAAATCTATTATTCATCCTATTATATACTGTTGACTTATAGCCAGGCTCAATCACAGTAGAGGTGAGTAGGTGATGATCAATAGAAGAATAATTCAGGAGAAGAAGGGAGGGATTATGGAAGGTTTAATCAAGGGAGGTTTGTCTAATCTGAGCAATGAAGGAATAGAAGGATTATAGCACAAATACAAACAAGAAAACTCAAGGTAAATTTTCTTGCCCAACGAAGGTAATTATTCCCTTAAAATAAACATGTAAGTAGAATCAAATCATAATTTTTGAAAATTAGTATTAATACATTTTAAGTAGAAAACTATATTATTTTAAATGGGTTGTGGCTATATTATCTGTTATTTTATTTAAAGTGTAATGTATTTATTTTTGGAAGAATATGTCATTATATTATATATATGTATATGCATATACATATATATATATAACAATTATTTTCATATTTGAGCTAGAAATTTTTAAATTAACAACTAGCATGACTCAAAGACAAAATTAAAATATGCCCCCTAAAGACCACTCTATAGCTAGTTAGTGTTGGACAAATCAATTCCTTTCTCTAAACCTTAGTATCTTCATCTACAAAAGAAGAAGATTAGACTACATGTTGTCTATGGTGCCTTGTAGTCCTACATCCTATATTATTATGCCTCCATGTTGAACAATTAAAGTTGTATCAATACCTCATTGAATATTTTTAAGCTGACTTTTCAGCTAAAAAATAGTATTGTTCTTTATTACATGCCAAATTGTTATTTTTTATGATTAGATACACCTGCATAGTGTCTGAGCTCTCTGCCAGCACATGGTAATTCATTCGATAATTCTTTCATGCTTCTGACAAATAATTTATAAGTCTGGGATCATGGCCATTAGCAATTTGTTCAAGCTGTATGGTTGTGCTGGCTGAAAGAGACATATCCAGTTGCAAACTAGTTTGTGCTTCCAAAACAGGGTGTTACTACAAAGTGAAAAGCTGATTAATGAGCAAGTGAAATTTTTCCAGGCACAATCCTATTTTCCTATTTCCTTTTGTCCACCATGGAAGCTGGAATCATTTGGATTTTTTTAAACTAGCTTTCTTATAAGATGTAATTAATTTAAACTTAAGAAATCAGTCATAGTGCTCCTCCCTTCAGCTACCTCCAAGGTCAGAATGGGAATGAGAGGCATTGGCTGCCAAAATGAGCCACAGATATGAGCATGCCACCAGGTCTGCTGCATACCTTGCAATGGATCTCTTTGAAAGATATCAAGCAGAAGATGGTGCTGAGAAAGGAAGGAACTACTGGAGCTCTCTCACAAATTCTGTCAGATACATCTAAAAAGGTGAATCTGAGCAGATTTTAGAGAGTTAGAAGCCACTAGTAGACTGAGAGGGGCAGGAGCATGCCGAATAGCACCAGAACACACCAACCGGGAACAGCAGAGGAACCGAGGCAGCAGTCTGGGAGAGCTCTGGGAGAGAAAAACATGGGAACAAGAGCAGCCCTAGGGTGGAAGTACTGGCTACGGCCATGATTGATTGAGCCCCAGGCCTCTCAGCCCAGAATAGGAGTCTTACAGCGCTACAGAAGACACCAGCACAGAGCCTGTGGCCCCAGGAGATGTTATCCTGGAGGCCTCCAGCTCACACATAGTCTAAAGGTTTGAAACTTGCCTTCCTGAACTTCCAGGAGCCATAATGGCCAGGTAAATCATCTGTACCTCCTTCCCTCCCTCACCCAGAGAATACTACCTTGGGAGAAACAGAGGAGCCAAAAGTGGGGCTTCAGTAGCCATAAGTGAGGGAAGTTGGGGAGAGGGCCCTTGTGGTGGCAGAAGGAGACTAGTGCAGGAAAAAAGGTGTCCTACCAGGCCTTACTTCAGCAGAACAAGGAGAGTGAGTTCCATGGGGGTGAAGCCAACAAACGTCAACACCAAGACCCCAGAAGTGCCTTTGCACAGCAAGGGGAAGTGGCAGACACCAGTACAGACAACGGCTGAGACCACCCATGCTGTAGAGCAGTCCTGGGGAAGAGAAGACTCCCAACAGCCAGACCACCCATACACCACACCTCACAAAACCAAAGGCCATAGCACATAAAGCCAGTGAGCAGGCCCACAAATCCCAACATAAGAAGTTTGGGACAGAGTTCCCCGAGCCCCAGAAGCAGAGATCCATTTTAGAAGCCAGGAGGAGAAAAAAACACCATGAAAAAGCACACAAAAAGCTTTCAAAGACCATTGATTCCTATTATAGAGACAGGAAAGATCAAAATACCAATTCAGAAGAGGACAGCATGGACACTATACCCACATCTGAAACCTGAAAAGGGAAAGTGAACTGGTCTCCAGACCAAAAAGCATCCCTGGAAGAACTCAAGGAGGAATTTAAAAACCAAATTAGGGGGGTAAAAGAAAAATGGAAAAAAAATGGGAAAATGGGAAAAAAAATTCACTGATGAAAAAAATCTTTAAAAAATAAAATTGGCAAAATGGTTAAGGTGAATCAGAACATAAATGGAGAAAATGTCTCATTGAAAAGTAAAATCAACCAAATGGAAAAGGAGATAGAGAAGCTAAAGGAAGAAAACAATACATTAAAAATTAGAATTAGGCAAGTAGAAGCTAATGACTTTAAGAGATATAAAGAATCAGTCAAACAAAATCCGAAAAGAATAAAAAAATAGAAGAAAATGTGAAATAGCAGAATGGAAAAACAATATTTGGGAGTCTATTTGCCAAGACAAACCCAGGGACTATATGAACATAATTACAAAACACTTTTCACACAAATAAAGTCAGATCTAAATAAATGGAAAAACAGTCGCTCATGGTTAGGCTGAGTTAATATAATAAAAATGACAATTTTACCTAATTAATTTACTTATTTAGTGTCATAACAATTGAACTATCAAAAAATTATTTTACAAAGCTGGATAAAATAATAACAAAATTCATCTGGAAGAACAAGAGGTCCAGAATATCTAGAGAATTAATGAAAAGAAATGCTAGGGAAGGTGGCCTAGCCATACCAGATATTAAACTGTGCTATAAAGCAGAAGTCATCAAAACTACTTGGTACTGATGAAGAGAGTGGTGGATCAGTGAAACAGGTTAGCTACACAAGACTCAGTAGTCAATAACTATAGCAACCTACTCTTTCATAAATCCAAAGAATCCAGCTTCTGTGCTAAGAATTCACTATTTCACAAAAACTGTTGGGAAAATTAGAAAATGGTAGGGCAGGAACTGGGCATAGACCAATATCTTACACCATGTACTAAAATAAAGTCAAAACAGGTTCATGATTTAGGAATAAAGGCTGATACTATAAGCAATCTGGGAGGGCAAGGAATAGTCAACCTGTCAGATTTATGGGAAAGGTGAGAATTCATGACACGACAGGAGATAGAGAGCATTACAAAGTGAAAAAATTCCAGGTTTGTGGGAAAGCCAGTGAAAATGCCCAGAGTAGAGATTTGAAGCATCTTGTTTGAGAACCAAAAAGAAGGCTATTATCCCTTAATCTCAGAGTACTTTGGACATGGGGTTAGAGGCTGATATGCCTGTACTTCAACCCCAGGTTTTGGAAAGAATGACTCATCAAAAGACTCCATGAGAACTGGTGAAAATGTTCCATTCGGATCTTGGCTGTCACAGGAACACAGTAACCAAAGTCAATAAACATATGTGTTACATATAAAATACTTTCAACTAAATGGATGTGATTATTTCAAAAAAATTAAATCATGTGTATTTTAAACAAAAGAAATCAGTAAGCCTTTAATATTGCTTCTTCAAGGCAAAAAGAATAATAATCTGACTCATTAACAATCTTTATGCTAAAGCTAAATAAAAATATAAGCTTACAAAGTTGTGTGACTTGTACCTGTAATATGATGGCCTGAAGTTATTTTTTAAGTTTACTTGAATAAACTCCTTGAAAGCAAGGAAAATTTCATTTTTTTCTCTGTATCCCTGAGGAGTGGTATATTTCCCATCATTTGTACACAATACATTATTTATCAAATTATTCAACAATAAGTTATTGGCCAAAGAATTTTCCACAGAAATCACTACTTAGTAAGAAATATGGAAATCTCTTTCTGTCCTTCTATTTGCTGTTCAGTGAGATACAGTGGAGACAATGCCATACCTGGAATCAGAGAAACTGGAAACTTCCCAGCTGTGCAGCCATGGACATGGATCTGCACCAATTCAGTAGCCTAATATAAAAAATGAAGCTATACATACCTAAAGAAATTATCTTACACAATGATCATGTGGCTCAAAGGCAATAGTGTATCTAAACAACATTAATCAATCTTGATATATATAT
Organism: Trichosurus vulpecula; assembly: GCF_011100635.1. NCBI lineage: Eukaryota > Metazoa > Chordata > Mammalia > Diprotodontia > Phalangeridae > Trichosurus > Trichosurus vulpecula. The sequence continues at coordinate 328,603,318 of NC_050573.1, read as the reverse complement.
ATATATATATATATCAGAGTCAATTATTACTCACTATTTAACAATTAAGTATTCTATACCATTTCCAGACAGGGCTTCTGCTTTATCCAGGCTGAGCACTGTTTTTCCTTTGCAAATTGATTACATTTCATTTATGTAAAAGCTATAAAAATGGCAGTATTTATTTATTTTGTGCACTACTGATGTGAATGGTCTGTATGTTTATGTGTACAACAACAAGCACCCTGGCACACCCAGGATGGCCTAATAGCACAGGTTCTTTAATGTGCTTTTCTAAAGGAAAGGCAACTTTTAAACAGGTCAACAAACTTGCTTTAATTACAGATAAGTAGAAAATATAAGCAGAGAAAATAGCAGAGACATTCAACATATAGGGCCCCAACTGACTGAACAAAGTAATGCAACCACCTACATAGACCACCAGATGGGGGAACACCAACATCTGAGTAGTTGGGGGGCTCTTAACAAATGGCTACTAAGAGTCAGGGAATCAAAACGTCCTCATGTGTGTGTGTGTGTGTGTGTGTGTGTGTGCGTGTGTGTATGTATGTATGTATATATACACACACACACACACACACACATATATATACACATGTATGTATGTATATATTTATACATGTGTATATATATATATATATATATATATATATATATACACACACATATACACACATACACATATACACATAACCTTTTGGCTCTAATAGACTCATAGCCAGAAGGCATCACAACCCTTGTGACTCAGTGCCTAATTAGCTTACTACCAAAAGATGTGAAAGCCTTCTTGCAAGCAAGTCTTCCCTTAGCAAGCTCCTCCTTAGGCAAGTTCCTCCCACAGTGCACTCTATGTGACTCAGGATGTATCACAGTTGGGCCAGAGTTCAAAACAGCAAAACATCCATGTCTGAACATATGTGGTCACATAGGCTTATTAATGGACAGGGAAAATCTTTCTATTCCATTAACATTCCAGTGTGTTACACATTGATTTAGGAAAATGGTATATCAATATTCTTTTCTTGAAAGATATACTTGTATCATCAACACAATTATCACAGCACTGACAGCAACTATGAATATGCTGGCATAGTTCTGAATCACAAAATATAGCATACTCTCTACGTGGAAGAGAGAACCAAAACATTTATTCAAATACCAGAAAGCCAAATCCCAACACCAGAAGACTGAATTCATCACAGGAACAAAGAAATCCATACACAATAACAATGCAGGGGGCGCTGCTATCCCAAACCCTTCCTCCTGCTAGGGCCTTCTCACAAACAAAAACTCACAGCTAGCTGCTTCCTCTCTCTCCTTCAGCTCTAACTGCTTTGACTAACTTCCTTTTACTTCTGCTCCACCTTTTCTGCTTCATCCTTCCTTCTCTACCTGTTTAGCAAGCTCCTCCCACCACAGGCTTTATGTGACATAGGCTTCATGTAGCTTAAACAGGTCACATGGGCCTATTAATGGATGGGAAGAGCTTCAAATTAAGCAAAAATACATTAACAATACAACACTTACAAAAATTTTAACTGTTCAGACTTTTTTAAATACTAAAATTTAAATTTTAAATACTAATATTAAAATACTATAGTCAAATAACTACTCTAAGAATAAATGTCTCATCAAGATAGTCCCAAACAATTTAAATCTGTAAGCCTTCTGTACCTTTGTTAATTATGGTTGTTGTTATTGCTGCTATTCAGTCATTTCAGACATGCCCCACACTTTGTGACCCCATTTGGGATTTTCTTGGCAAAAATACCGGAATAAGGAAACTGAGGCAAACAGAGTTAAGTTACTTTACCAGGGTCATACATCTGGTTAATTATGATGCTTTCCTAATAATAATACAAAAACAAATGTCACAACTGTCTGCAGTAATCTGAAAGTTGTGACACATTTTCTAAAACAGGAAGACAATAGTGACTTCCTATGTTGATACAGTCATAGGGGATTTCCTATGACAAACTGAATAAGTTTTCAGGTTTCAGAACAAGAAACCATACTTCCTTGGAAGTCCAGGCTTCATTCACTTTAATACTTGCATGTACTACCTAGTCATCCCTCCTTACTGAATTCTTTCTTTTCTTTCAAGGCCCAGTCTGGGTGGCACATCTTCCAACAAACCTTTATTCCCTTAGTTAAAAGTAACACCATGCTCCTCTGATTTTCTTATAGCATGTTTTTTTTTCTGGGTTCCTCTTTGCTCCACATACAAACAGTACATGATGCACAAGATATATGAACACACATAGACACCTATACATATATATATACATATATATACATATATGTGTATTATCACGTGTATATGTATATATATATATATATATAGACAAAACCAAATGTTGAATATGTTTTGCAATTTGTTCCAATATCAAACCAAAACTAGATAGATCAATATCTATATCTATCTATCTCATATATTCTGCTCTGGGCCTAACTTATACCAGTAGGTTTGATATTAGAACAAATTGAAACACTCTTAAGTCATTCAACATTTAACAAAAGAGATTTACTTAGCCCTAGAAGGAGAAGGTATATTCAACAAGGATGAAAACTGAGAAAACTGAGTTGATTTAACTGAGGAAGACTCCCTTGTCTGCATTACTCATCATGATCCGCCAACCAAACATCAGAGAGCCCTTAGATCTCTCCATAGGTTCTTTATATTTGGGTAGCCAGGAAGTGAAATCACTGACTTAAACTGTTAGCCTACTGAGCCAAACAAGAATTCCTTTCAATGAATAAATAACCTAATATGCATGGAGTAGAAGGGGAGGATTAGGTTATTGATTCAACCACAACATACATAATTTTCATATGTTTAAGAAAATATCCACTCTCTCAATTTTAAAGAGACAAATTTAATAGATTAATTACTTTTTTATATTTGACCAAAACATTTATGTTTTTAATATACCTGAATATGTTAAACAGTCACTTCAGCAAAGATTTGTTAAGATTGTTATACATAAGCTAAGGGGCAGGGCAGGGCAGGGAAGGGCAGGGCTATAGATTGAAAACCAGAAAGGAAGGAATCTCTGTCCTCAAAGAGATTAAATTCTAATGAAGGAATGAAACCTGTATGATGACAAGTAAAAGCACCTATATTCAAAGTATCAAAAACATCTTGAGGTGTGGGCCAAAGAGAAATGAGACCTGAAACATTAAATATTACTTGACCCTCAGGCAATGTTAGCGATTACTCCAACTACTTAACATTGTTGAAAACAAATGAGTCTCATCTTCAAAAGTGATAGTCTCATAACTTTATTCAGAGATATTAAGATTACTGACTAAAAGGTACTCACTAATTCAGAAACTGGCTTAGGAGTACATGTAAGAGAAGGCAGACTGATTATATATGGAATCAACCTGGAACTCTAAGCACTCAAAAAAAAATGTTTATGGAATTGTAGGGGAGAAACACCAAACTTAAGCAGCACTCACTTTGCATATTCTGTTTTACAGTGTAAAAAAATTCCTTTTTCCTTCCCCTTCATTCTGCCAATAAGAATTTTACTGAAAGCCTTCATTCTGTGAAATGTTTAACTTAATGGGTACTTTTGTTTGTTTCCACACATATACAAAGAAGCTTGTACTCTTCATACCCTGAAGAATTGAATGTTGTCTCAAAATGACACATGGCACTGAATCATTCTTGAAGATAACTGCTAATGTTTTCAAACTGAACAGACATTTTATTTGAAGTCTTGATGCTACATAAAAAAGTACTTTGTCACAAAAAGTCCCTTTGTTGAGACCAACCAATTAAAAGGTAGAAAATATATTAAAGCAATTTAACATGGGACTCTACATTAATTTCATGACTTTGATTTCATAGGCTTTTGCTCCTCATTAATGAAAATTCTAGAGATGACATTTTATGATCTGCTTACAAAAAAAAGCAGGAAATGACTGTTTCAAGGAAAGCATCACAGCTGTAATCACTTAAGTAAAGATCATTAAGCATAGATGCTTATGCAGACATTTGGCTGAGATTTTTGAGAAGTGAGATAAGTAAGATCAATGCTGGATATCATTATACACCTATCTACAAATCTCAAGAGGATGTCCAATACTATGTAGCTTTCCAAAGAGCACAGGGAAAATAAAGCTTCATAGAATGCTCTCAAATTCTGTCATGAAGCCCATCCCTTTTTTATGTTGTTTTTCCTTGAAATTTAAATGAAAAAGAATCTCACAGTTTGGTTTTAGAAAAGCTTGCTAAATCAAATATTCAATTACCTTTCTAGAGTACTGTAGGATTTGAAAATAAGGAGGTATTGTATTTTTGATGAGTAAAGCAGAACATGAGAGACAGAATGTCATAATGGAAAGAGAATAAGAATTAGAGTTAAGAAGACCTGGGTTCATGCCTCCTTTTGACACACATTGGCTATATGATCCTAGTGCATTCATTCAGTGTCTGGTGTAATATTTTTATGACTGAAAGTGCAGAGTATTTGTTGGGTTTCACTGATAGAGTTTCTTCACTGAGTCCCTAAATTAAAGAAATCAAAGTTCTGGCTCAAAAAAAAAATCAATTCAATACATGGTGATGATAATGCTATGCAAAGTGATATAGTAAGCACTGTGGATAAATTTATATCTATCTCTATCTCTATATTTATCTTTCTCCCCAAAGTTTTAGTGCATTTGTAAGTTTGTGTTGTATGGTTTTTCCTTTGTTCTCAAAGAGGATCATGAGATCAGTGAGATGATAACATGACTTAAAATTCAATTGGATTTGAGCGAGGGAGGGCTGTGTTAAAGTCACCAACTTCGATTTGTCCTCCAGAGACATTTGGGTCCAGTGGCCAGATATAGATAAGGGTGACTGGAGATGGCCCAGGATGCAGTGGGATACTTTGGTCTTTTTAAGCTAAGATCTTTTTGAGTTCTTCTTTTGAGTGAGGCAATGCCCATTCAGTGACTCTAAGAGGTGAATCAAGGGATGGCCCCTTTCACAAAAAAAAGAATTAAAAAAAGTCAAACTGGTTGGAGAAAGAACCTCAGGGTTGCTGGCCAAAAGAGAAATAGTTATTATTTACATTCACTCTGTGCCAGGAGGGCACAAAAATACCATTAAGGGGTGGTTGGGCAGGGACCTGTTGTTGTCCAATCAATGAGATCCAGAGTGAATTGGGTTTAAGGCATGGTCTTTGAGAAAGAAATCTAGCCAATGAACCCCAAGTTAACTAGGTAGGTTTCAGCCATCAAAATTAACCTTCCTTTGGGCAGAATACCCTCAGGTAAGGAGAGGAGAGACTTCTTTTTAAATGTACACAAGAAGACTTTTGGTGCCAAGATGGCAGAGTAAGGAAGGAGATCCCTGAAGCCCTCAGGAACAAACAAGCTTAAGAAACACCTGAGAACAGATTTGGAACTGGGGAAGCAGTTTACTAGCATAGCAGGAAATGTCTGTCTCACAGGGGGGAGATGGGAGCACAAGCAGCAGCAGAAAGCAGGAGCAGCAGCAAGTAGCAGTACCAACAAGCAGTAGTAGCAGCAGGAGGCCTGCAGCAAGGTTCCAGGCCCCAAGGCAAGCCACCAGCAAGGCCTGCCCTCATGCAACCCAACAAACACAAGGCAAGCCACCAGACTCGACCAGTAGCACAATGAGGCCTTACCCCCAGTGCAAACCAGCAGTGAAGGCCAACCCCCACTGTTGACCAGTAGTCAGGTTTTGTACCCCCTGAGCCTGCCAGTACTGCAACCCTGCAGGCACATACACACACACATATACACATACCACACATATACACACACACACAGTTATGTGGGTATTTTCATGTATATAATACATGTGTGTATGTATGTATATATGTGGGTATATGTATATATAGACATGCGTGGATGTGGATGTGGATGTGGATGTGGATAGATAGATAAATAGATAGATAGATAGATAGATAGATAGATAGATAGATAGATAGATAATTACCCAGGGTCACCATACTTATGAGTGTCTAAGGAAGGATTCAAAATCAGAAAGCATTGAATTCTGATAACAAGCTGAGCCTCTATCCACTACATCACAGAACTACCTACAAAGATAGTAGTTGGCAGAGTGAAAACCCAAATATATTTGTAGTCTATCACTTCAACCCTTTTCATGTAGTTCCTGTATGCCAAAGGGGGAAATTATCTAACTTGACTTTTTATATTTGCTTTCAAATAAGTCTGTTATCAGTTTGGAAATTTCCTCCAGTAGTTCAGATGGTAATCCATACATGCTTGCCTCTCCTGGGGAGCTCTTCATGTCCTCCCATGAGTTTGCCACAAGGGGTCCAGCCAGCATCTCAACATTCTTCAGATCCTTCTCACCTTCTCCTGATATCATAATGGAGTACTTGGGTTATCTGATTGTTATAGCTCACCCTTGCCAAGTAACCATCCAAACTTCTCTCTTTAGTATAAAATTCCTTGACATGTGCATATGATATTTGTGAAGTGCTTAGTGTGCTAAGTGGTATATAGTCAGTTCTATATAAATGTGTGTTACCTCTCCCTTTCCCTTTCATCCTTGCTTAGCCTGTTTGAAAACCTCCAACAAAGGAGAAAGAACTACATCTTGAGAGTATCGGTTCCACTTTTGTACAAATTTAATTCTTGCAAAATGTTTTTTTTTTCTTTCCTCCTGACACGAAACTTAAACTGACCTCTTTGCAAACTTCTACCTGCTTCTTCCCTTTGGGAAAAAAAGAACAAGTCTGATCTCTGTTCTATATGACAGTCCTTCAAATATTGGAAGAGAGCTATCACATTTCCCCAGTCTTTGGTGGGCTAAACATCCCTAATTCTTTCACATGATCCTGATCACTACCCTCTGTCCCTCTAATTAGAAGGGGGGCCACAAATTCCAAATCTTTCTTCATTTAAGAAGATAGCTCAGCTTAGGTCTCCTCATTTTTCACCTGGTTGCATTACTTTGGAATGTCTCTGGGTAAACTCTATCCCATACCCTCTTTTCTGGTACCTTCCCTTCCCACTTCCTCCCTGCTTTTCAGTTTCCTTTTGTGTGTTGTCTTCCCCACCCCACCATTGGACTATAAGCTTCATGAGAGCAAGGACTGTTTTTATTTTTTTGTAGCTTTATCCTCATCACTTAATATAGAGCTTGGAAAAGAGAAGGCACTTAATAAATGGTGATTGATATACACAAATGCTTTATGTATACACATATCTGAATATACATACACATTTCTTAATATGTATATGTATCTATAAGAACATGAATACATATTAACACATATATGCATTTACATATGTGTGTTATATGAAGTGAATTAAGGGGGATATGATTGTTCCTACAGAGATAAAGCAGTGCAGTAATAGCAACAATAAAGATCGTTTTATTATACGTAATATTTATGATGATCTTTGACAGTTACAAAGTTCCTTACAGGTTTTTACTTCATTTGAATCTCATAACAGTCTTATGAGAGAAATTCTAAATGCATTATTCTGACCATTTTACATATGAGGAAAATGAGGCTTAGATAAAATTAATTATTTCCTACCTGAGCTGAGCAGTATTCAAAATAGGATTTCTCCCAAGTACACACACACACACACACACACACACACACACACATTCACACACACAATATATATATATATATACACATACACACATACATATATACATACATACACATATACATACATATATGTGTATGTGTGTAGGTATGTATATATTTTTCAACAAATACTAAAACTTAAATACATAATAAGAAAAGAAAAAGAAACATTATAAACTTAAATATAAAATAAGGGGGAAAACATGTCACATGGACAGCAGAACACAAGAGAGGATTCAGGATATATAGCAATAATTTATCATTTCAAGAAAGCCTATATATTAGATACTATGCATTAAGTTGAAAGCTGTCCATCTTTTCTTTGCTTCCTTGTAGATTTTCTTTTGTTCTCTGATGTGCACTTTTTACATTGTTCGTTTTCCTCCATCATTCCCACTACCCACCACCCCAAGACTACAACTGAACATGGATATATTTACATATAGGTATTGATATATACATACACGTACACATATAGACACATACATACATATATACCTATGTAAATGTATAGTTTTCCTAATAGATTCTACTCCTAATTTTATTTTTATGTTTGTGCATATCTCTTTTTTCTATCTTTTCTACCTTCTCTACTTTTCTTCCACCTGCTACCTTACCCTACCATTACTTAACCTACCCCCACTCCAGCAATCCCTCCCTTATCCTCCCACTGCCTTAATCTTTTTTAATATTTTTTTAAATTTATTTTTTTTATTTTTAGTTTACAACACTCAGTTCCACAAGTTTTTGAGTTCCACATTTTCTCCCCTTCTCTCCCTTTCCCATTCCCCCTCAAGACAGTATGTAATCTGAAACAGGTTCTACATAAACCTTCATATTAAACTTATTTAACACAATAGTCAAGTTGTAAAGGATTATACCCAATGAAATGAACCATGAGAAAGAAGAAATAAAACCAAAAAAGATGAAAAAACAGAGAGAGCAAATAGGTTGCTTCAATCTGCATTCAGACTCCATGATTCTTTCTCTGCATATGGATAGCTTTTTCATCATGATTCTTTTGCAGTTGTCTTAGAACCTTGTATTGCTGAGAAGAGTCAAGTCTGCCAAAGTTAGTCATCACAGATACCATGTGTCTGTAATTGTGTATAATGTTCTCCTGGTTCTGCTCCCCTCACTCAGCATCAGATCACATAAGACTTTCCAGGTTATTGTGAAGTCCATCTGCTCTTCATTTCTTATACCACCATACTATTCCATTACATTCATATACCACAACTTGTATAGCCATTCCCCAATTGATGGGCATTCTCTTGATTTCTTATTCTTTGCCACCACAAAAAGAGCTGCTATAAATATTTTTGTACATATGGGTCCTTTTCCCACTTGTATGATCTCCTTGGGATACAGTCCTAGAAATGGTATTGCTGGGTCAAAGGTTATGTGTATTTTTATAGACTTTTGGGCATAGTTCCAAATTGCTTTCCAGAATGGCTAGATCAGTTCACAACTCCACCAATAATGTAACAGTGTTGCTATTTTCCCACATATTCTCCAGCATTTATCATTTTCCTGTTTTGTCATTTTGGCCAATCTAACAGGAGAGATGTGGTACCTAAGAGTTGTTTTGCTTTGCATTTCTCTAATCAGCCGTGATTTAGAGCATTTTTTTCACATGCTTATAGATATCTTTAATTTCTTCCTCCTCTGTTCATATCCTTTGACCATTTTCTCAATTGAGGAATGACTTGTATCCCTATAAATTTGACTTACTTGATGATGACTCAGGGATGAGGCCTTTATCAGAGACACTGGTTGTAAAAATTCTTTCCCAATTTTCTGCTTCCCTCCTAATCTTTGCTGCACTGGCTTTTTTATACAAAAACTTTTCAATTTAACATAATCAAAATTATCCATTTTGTATTTTATAAGATTCTTTATCTTTTAATGTATCATGAATTCTTCCCTTCTCCGTAAATCTGACAGATAAACCATTCTTTGCTCTCTCAACTTGCTTATAGTATCAGCCTTTCTATCTAAATCATGAACCCATTTTGACTTTATTTTGGTATATGGTGCAAGATATTGGTCTCTGCCCAGTTTCTGCCCAAGACTTTCTAATTTTCCCAACATTTTTTGTTAAATAGTGAATTCTTAACACAGAAGGTGAACTCTTTGGGTTTATCAAAGAGTAGATTGCTATAGTCATTGACTATTGTGTCTTGTGTACATAACCCATTCCACTGATCCCCCACTCTATTTCTTAGCCAGTATCAAATAGTTTTGATGACTGATGCTTTATAATACAGTTTAATATCTGGTATGGCTAGGCCACCTTCCCCAGGATTTCTTTTTCATTAATTCCCTTGATATTCTGCATCTTTTGTACATCCTGATGAATTTTGTCATTATTTTATCCAGCTCTAAAAAATAATTTTTGTTAGTTTGATTGGTATGGTACTGAATAACTAAGTTAATTTAGATAAAATTGTCATTTTTATTATATTAGCTTGGCCTAACCAAGAGCAAATGATGTTCTTCCATTTATTTAGATCTGACTTTATTTGTGTGAAAAGTGTTTTGCAATTGTGTTAATATAGGTCCTGGGTTTGCCTTGGCAGGTAAACTCCCAAATATGTTATAGTGTCTACAGTAACTTTAAATGGAATTTCTCTTTCTGTCTCTTGCTGTTGGGCTTTGTTAGTAATGTATAGGCATGTCAAGGATTTATGTGGGTTTATTTTATGTCCTAGAACTTTGCTAAAGTTATTTATTATTTCAAGTAGTTTTAGGATTCTCTAAGTAAATCATCATATCATCTTCAAAGAGTGATAACTTAGTTTCTTCTTTGCCTATTCTAATTCCTTCAATTTATTTTGCTTCTCTTATTGCTATGCCTAACTTTTCTGAATAATAGGGGTGATAATGGACATCCTTGTTTCACACCTGATCTTATTGGGAATGCATCTAGCTTACCCATATTACCTAGAATGCTTGTTAGTGGTTTAAGGTAGATGCTATTTATAATTTTAAGGAAAGCTCCATTTATTCCTATACTTTCTAGTGTTTTTAATAGGAATGTGTGTCGTATTTTGTCAAAAGCTTTTTCTGCATCTATTGAGATAATCAGGCCCAGATTCAATCTAGCTCAGTAGATTGTGAAAACAGGTATCACAAATGGTGGGATTTCTTAAGACAACCTGTTATGGCAAACCCTTAATAAACTTTGTCTTTTTCCTTGGCTGAGAAGGCTTGGGTCGAATTCTTTCGGCAGGACCCAGCATGCTGGTATTTTGGGGTCTTGAGCACTCCTCAACCCTAAACCTCTTCACTTGGTTCCCTGACCAGGAATACTGCTAATCTCAATTTCTTCTCCAGCCAAGACTGAAGGTATCTAATGCTGCCTCTCTCCCAATCCTCTTCTCACTCTCCAAGCATTTTGGAGGTGCTTTTAAGGCCTGACTTCCCAGGTCCCAGTAGGTCAGAGACAGCTGCCTGCTGTCTTGCATTCAGCCTGACGCTTTCAGGTGGTTCTTGGTTCACTGGTTATATTGGTGACCATGTACCCAGGCATGGCTTCTGAAGCATAGAGGACATGGACAGATGTCCCATCCAGAAGGGTATGCCAGATTCTTCCAATTCTTTTCATGCTAGGAAATTTGAAAACTCCAACAGAGACTCTGGAATATACCTGTGAGCCCTTGGATGACCTCAAGCTACTGTTTAGAAAGACTCTAGCACCCTCCAGGGAACAGGTGAATAAGAAGAGACTCCAAGCCATCAACTTCCAGATGATAGCTTGGAATATGTACCCCTTGAATGGGACCCATTGAGGCAGGGACAACTCTACGCCCCTTGCCAGCAGGAAGAAATTTCAGAACCTGAGAGCTTTGCCCTTTACCCCAAAGGAATTTGGATCCCATTTGTTTGAGGGGGGAAAGGTTAAGGTCATAGTAGCTGGGAACCCCCTTGAAACTGGAGTATAGTCTCTAGGAACCCACTTAAACTCTCCTCCAATCTTCCCACTTGATCTGGCCTTGGCCTGAGGCTATAACCTTACATTATCATTAGGCCCAAATCTCTACCTAGCCTTGCCCTTTATTGTCCAGCTACTTCCCACCCTTGATAATATCAATATCCATGCCTTCAACTACTTCCTACCCTTAATCCCTTTTTCTTCATTCCTGGAGTCTGACCTTATCCTGGTCCCCTCAAGCTCCTCCTTAGATTCATTCTCAAGACCCTCCCTAAACACCTCTTGTAGTCACACCAGACCAACCCTTAATCCCTCCCACAATCTTTGTGTATATAAGTCTCATCTTGCCTCCATGAAGGCTCCCAGATTCAATCTACCTCTGTAGATTGAATCTGGCCTGCTTATGAAAACAGGTGTTACAAATGGTGGGATTTTTTAAGACAACCCATTATGTCAAACCCTTTGTCTTTTTCGTTGGCAAAAAAATAAAGAAGAGATAATCATATGATATCTGCTAGTTTTTTAGTTGAAATGACCAGTTATCCCGATAGTTATCCAAATATTGAAGCTGCCTTGCCTTCCTGGAATAAATCCTTCTTGTTCATAGTATATTACTCTCATGATAAGTTGCTATAATCTTTTTGCTAATGTTTTATTTAAAATTTTTGCATCTATATTCATTAGGGAAATTGGTCTATAATTTTCTTTCTCTGCTTTGACTCTTCCTGGTTTAGGTATTAGTACCATATTTGTGTCATAAAAAGAATTTGGTAGGATTCCTTCTTCACCTATTTTCCCAAATAATCTATGAAGTATGGGAATTTATTTTTCTTTAAATATTTGATAGAAAACTCTTGTAAATTCAATTGACCCTGGAGATTTTTTCCTAGGGAGTTCATTGGTGGCTAGCTCAATTTCTTTTTCTGAGATGGGGTTATTTAGGTATTTTACTTCCTCTTCTGTTAACCTGGGCAATTTATATTTTTGTAAATATTCATCCATTTCTCCAAGATTATCTGCCTTATGGGCATACAATTGGGCAAAATAATTCCCAATCATTGTTTTAATTTCTTCTTCATTGGAATTTGAATTCACCCTTTTCGTTTGTGATACTGGTAATTTGGTTTTATTCTTTCCTTTTTTAATCAAAATGACCAAAATTTATCAATTTTGTTGTTTTTTTTTCATTAAACGAGCTCTTAGTTTCGTTTATTAGTTCAATAGTTTTCTTGATTTCAATTTTATTAATGTTTCCTTTGATTTTCAGTATTTCTAATTTGGTATTTAATCGGGAATTTCCAATTTGTTCATTTTCTAGTTTTTTTCAGTTGCATGCCCAATTCATTGACCTCCTTTTTCTCTATTTCATTCATGTAAGCATTCAGAGATATAAAACTTCCTCTAAGAACTGCTTTTGCTGCATCCCATAAATTTTCACATGTTGTCTCATTATTGTGATTCTCTTGAATGAAGTTATTGATTGTGTCTATGACTTGTTGTTTGACCCACTCATTCTTTAGGATTCTTTAGGATTAGATTCTTTAGTTTCCAATTAATTCTAAGCCTTTCTTTCCATGGTCCTTTATTACAAATAATTTTTATTGCAACATGATCTGAAAAGGATGCATTGACTATTTCTGCTTTTCTGCACTGGATTGTGAGGTTTTTATGCCCTAGTACATGATCAATTTTGGTGTATGTGGCATGTACCTCTAAGAAAAAAAGTATATTCCTTTCTATTTCCATTTAGTTTTCTCCAGAGGTCTATCATATCTACCTTTTCTAAAATTCTATTCACCTCCTTAACTTCTTTCTTGCTTATTTTGAGGTTAGATTTATCAAGTTCAGTGAGGGGGAGGCTGAGGTCCCTCACTAGTATGGTTTTGCTGTCTATTTCTTCCTGTAACTCCTTTAACTTTGTAACAACAATGCTGCTTGCAGATACTGTGGCTGTGTAAGGCCAATAACACCAGCACACAGGGGGGCTGCTAGCATAGGTTCTTCGATCTGCTTTTCTAAGGAAAGCAACTTTAATGGGTTAAAAATCTCCCTTTAATTACACATACATGCATCATTCACTGAGTTCAGGGGAAAATGTCAGCACCCTGAACTTCAGAGAAAATATAAACAGAAATTACAAGCAGAAATTACAAGCAGGTCAAAATAACACAAATCAACAGACACCCTTCTACATGTCTGACCATAGCAATATATATACATTTACCAGAGAGAGAAGCACCAACATCTGGGTTTTCAAAGCTGGGAGCGGTGGAGGGAAGAGGCTCCTTAACAGCTACCCAGAGTCTCCACACCCACACTCTTCCAATGAGTGAGCCCCAAACAAAGTGCTAACCCCAGAGTATACATATACCCTTCTTCATGGCCCAAGTGCTTCACACCCGCCCAGTACTCCACCCCCTCCATTACTTCACACCTCTCATGAACTAATTAGCAAAATGGTGTGGGCTTTCCTGCGAACAAAGGCAAGGCTCAGTCAAAGGCACTTGGTTGCCTTAGTGCTAAGAACAACTCTAAAAGGAAAAAAAAACAGTAAATATTAAAACAGAAATAAACAGTTGCTTGCCTTTACAAACTTCTCCTCTAAGAATTTTGATGCTATACCACTTGGTCCATAAATGTTAAATAATGATATTACTTCATTGTGTATGGTGCCTTTTAGCAGGATATAGATTCCTTCCTTAACTCTTTTAATTAGATCAATCTTTTCTTTTGTTTTGCCTGAGATTAGGATTGCTACCCCTGCTTTTCTTTTTTTACTTCAGCTGAAGCATAATATATTCTACTCCAGCCTTTTATCTTTACTCTGTGTATATCCCCCTGTTCCAAATGTGTTTCTTGTAAACAACATATTGTGGGATGTTGGATTTTAATCCATTCTGCTATCTTCCTCTCTTTTATGGGAGATTTTCCTTTGGCTATCAACTCCCTCAATTTTCCCCTCCCTATCACTCCCCATTTATCTTACCTTTTCCCTTTACTACTTCTTCCCTCCCTTCTAACCATCCCCCTTTTCTTTCCTCTTCCCCCTCCTACTGCCTGTAGGCCAAGTTTGATTTCTGTACTTAACAGAATATGTTATTCCCTCCTTGAACCAAATCTGATGAGAGCAAATCTCAAATACTGCTCTTTCCCCTCCCTTTTTTCCTCTATTATAATATGATTTTGTGCCTCTTCATGTGATGTAATTTACCCTTTTCTTTCTCCTCCTTACCTCTTCTCCCATTGCAATCACTCTACATCCCTTGATTGTGTTTTTTTTTAATCATCACATAGTCAATTTATTCCCACACTCTCTGTCTATGTGTATCCCTTTTAGATGCCATAGTATCTATACCATCTTCAAAATTAGCAAACATCATCCTCCCATTTAGGGATATAAACAGTTTGCCCTTGTTGAATAACAAGGGCTTTTTTTTCCTTTTTTCCGTTGTTTACCTTTTTATGTCTCTCTTGGGTCTTGTATTTGGAGATCAAATTTTCCATTGAGCTCGCTCTGACCTTCTTGTTAGGAAGATCTGGAATTCCCTTATTTCATTGAATTTCTGTCTCCTTTCCTGAAAGATTATGCTAAATTTTGTTGGATAGGCGATCCTTGGTTGTAGTCCAAGTTCCTTTGCCTTTCAGAAGATAATATTCCAATACCTTCAATCTTTTTTTTTAAATAAATTTTTTATTTATTTTTAGTTTACCATGCACGGTTCTACATAGTTTTGAGTTCCAGTTTTTCTCCCCTCCCTCCCCCCTCCCTCCCCAAGACGGCATGAAGTCTCATATAACTGTCATGTATAACTTCACATTGAACTAATTTATGCACTAGTCAAGTCGTGGAGAAGAATTTTGACCAATGGAATGAATCATGAGAAAGAAGAAACAGAACCAAAAACAAAACAAAACAAAAAAAAAAAAACCCATAAACAAAAACAAAAGAGAAGCAGAAAAGGCGAGCATGTAGTGTGCCTCAGTCTGTATTCAAACTTCGCGGTTCTTTGTCTCGATGAAGATAGCATTCTCCATCGTGAGTCCCCTGGAGTTGTCCTTGCCCCTTATGTTGCTGAGAAAGGCACAGTTTGTCAGGGTTGGTCCTCACGGAATCCATATATCTGTGGCTGTGCACAACGTTCTCCTGGCTCTGCTCCGCTCACTCAGCATTATGTCGTGTAGGTTTTTCCAGGTTGTTATGAAGTCTGCATCACCCCATTTCTTATGGCACAATAGTATTCCATTACCTTCATGTACCACAGTTTGTTCAGCCATTCCCCAATTGATGGGCATCCCTTTGATTTCCAATTCTTGGCTACCACAAAGAGAGCCGCTATAAATATTCTTGTACTTATGGGTCCTTTTCCTGCTTGCGTGATTTCTTTGGGATACAACCCTAGAAGTGGAATTGCTGGGTCAAAGGGTATGAACATTTCTATAGCCCTTTGGGCGTAGTTCCAAACCGCCCTCCAAAATGGCTGGATCAGCTCACAACTCCACCAGCAATGCAACAATGTTCCAATTTCAACACATCCTTTCCAGCATTTGTCATTCTCCTGATTTGTTATTTTAGCCAATCTGACAGGAGAGATGTGGTATCTAAGAGTTGTTTTGATTTGCATTTCTCTAATCAGCAGCGATCCAGAGCATTTTTCCATATGCCTGTAGATAGCTTTAATTTCTTCCTCTGAAAACTGCCTGTTCATATCCTTTGACCATTTCTCAATTGGGGAATGGCTTGTATTCCTATATATTTGGCTCAGCTCCCTGTATATTTTAGAGATGAGGCCTTTATCAGAGATACTAGTTGCAAAGATTTTCTCCCAATTTTCTGCTGCCCTCCTAATTCTTGTTGCATTGGCTTTTTTTGTACAAAAACATTTCAATTTGACATAATCAAAATTATCCATTTTGCATTTTGTAATGCTCTCTATCTCTTGTTGGGTCATGAATTCTTTACTTTTCCACAAATCTGATAAGTAAACTATTCCTTGCTTTCCCAAATTACTTAGAGTATCAACTTTTACTCCTAAATCATGAACCCATTTTGACTTTATTTTGGTATATGGTGTAAGATATTGGTCTATGCCCAGTTTTTGCCCTACCATTTTCCAATTTTCCCAACAGTTTTTGTGAAATAGTGAATTATTAGCCCAGAAACTGGCCTCTTTGGGTTTATCAAAGAGTAGATTGCTAAACTTGTTGATTTCACCTACTTGTGTACCTATCCTATTCCACTGATCCACACCCCTGTTTCTTAACCAGTACCAGGCAGTTTTGATGACTGCTGCTGTGTAGTACAGTTTAATATCTGGTGTGGCTAAGCCACCATCTCTAGCATGTCTTTTCATTGATATCCTAGATACTCTAGACCTCTTGTTTTTCCAAATGAATTTTGTTATTATTTTGTCCAGCTCAGTAAAAAAATTTTTTGGTAGTTCGATTGGTATGGCACTGAATAGATAGATTAATTTAGGTAGAATTGTCATTTTTATTATATTAGCTCAGCCTAACCATGAGCAACTGATATTTCTCCATTTATTTAGATCTGATTTTATTCACGTAAAAAGTGTTTCATAGTTATGTTCATATAGGCCCTGGGTTTGTCTTGGCAAATAGACTCCCAAATATTTGATAGTGCCTTCAGTAACTTTGAATGGAATTTCTCTTTCTATCTCTTGCTGTTGGGCTTTGTCAGTAATGTATAGGAATGCTGAGGATTTATGTGGGTTTATTTTATATCCTGCAACTTTGCTAAAGTTGTTTATTATTTCGAGTAGTTTTTTACTTGATTCTCTAGGATTCTCTAGATAAATCATCATATCATCTGCAAAAAGTGATAATTTAGTTTCTTCTTCTCCTATTCTAATTCCTTCAATTTCTTTTTCTTCTCTTATTGCTACAGCTAATGCTTCCTACCTTCAATCTTTTAATGTAGAAGCTGCAAGGTCCTGTGTGATCCTGACTGTAGTTCCATGATATTTGAATTGTTTCTTTCTGGCTACTTGCAGTATTTTCTCCTTGACCTGATAATTCTCAAATTTGGCTACAATATTCCTTGGAGTTTTCAGTTTGGGATGTCTTTCAGTGGGTGATCAGTGGATTCTTTTGATGACAATTTTACCCTCTGGTTCTCAGACCTTGGGGCAGTTTTCTCATTCATTTCTTGGAAGATACTGTCCAGGTTATTTTTTTTCATTATGGCTTTCCGGTAGACCAATAATTTTTAAATTATCTCTCCTGGATCTCTTTTCCAGGTCAGTTGTTTTTCTAATGAGATATTTTACATTTTCTTCTATTTTTTCATTCATTAGATTTTGTTTGACTGATCCTTGATGCCTCATAGAGTCATTAGCTTCTATTTCCCCAATTCTAATTTTTAACAAATTATTTTCTTCAGATAACTTCTGCATCTCTCTTTCCATTTGGCCAATTTTACTTTTCAAAGATTCATTTTCTGCTGTTAACTTCTATCATTTTTCTTTAACCTCCCTAATTTGGCTTTGAAAATCCTCCTTGAGCTCTTCCAGGAATCCTTTTTGGGCTTGAGACAAGATCATATTCCCTTTTGAGGTTTCAGATGTATGTATAGTCTCAATGCTGTCCTCTTCTGAATTCATATTTTGAGCTTCTCTGTCCCCATAATAGGATTCAATGGTCTTTTTTTTTTACTTCTGTAGCTTGCTTATTCATCATGGTTGCCTTTTTCCTGGCTTTTAAAGAGGATCTATCCTTCTAATGCCCATGGGGCTCTGTCCCAAGCTTCTTGTTTTCAAAGCTAGGGGCCTGGTTACTGGCTTTGTGTGCTGTGGCCTCTGGTTTTGTCAGCTAGAAGCTATAAAATTCTGCCACTTACCTGATGCTGAGATGGAGGTGACTGGTGCATGCCAAGGATCAAGGCCCAGTGAAATCTTTCTGAGTTTCCCTGGGTTAGGGGAGGGGTGGTCTGACTGCTGGAAGTCTCCTCTTCTGCTAGGACTGTGCTATATACCATAGATGGCCTCAGCTGTTGCTCTGTGCTGGTGTCTGCCAATTCCCCTGGCTGTTTGAAGGTACTTCTGTCATCCTGTTGTTTGTGCTTGCTGGCTCCCCGCTCCTGGGGCTCAGGAACTCCTGCTGGTCTGCTGAGGTGGGGCTCGCTGGGATGAGTCCCTTCCTGCATTGGTCTCCTTCTATCACCAGCAGACAGCCCTGGCTCCCTAGCTAAAAGACTACTCAACTCCCACTTGTGTTTATTCTATTCCAGGGTTTCTCCTAGAGCAGTATTCTCTGGGTTACTCAAGATCAGCCAGGGAGGGATGAGTGTTCTTATAGTTTCATCATTCGTCATGGCTCCTGGAAGGTCAAGAAGGTGAGTTTCAAACCTTTAAACTGTAGATTGATAGCTCCAGGAGTAGCTGCTGCTGCTGCCACCGCAGGCTCTGCGCTTCTATCTCACCTAGCCACAACAACTCCTGTCCTGCACTGAGAGACCTGGGGATTACCATTGCAGCAAGTGGGCTGGGCCTGCTCCCATTCCAGTATGGTGTTCTGATATTGTTGGGTATAGTTCTATGTGCTCAGTGGTCCCCCAGCCTGGTGCAATAGATACCTCTTGTCAAATTTCCAGAATCTCCTAAGTTGGAAATCTGTCATGCTCTGTCTCCTAGTGGATTCTATCTATCTCAAATCTGTTCAGATTCACTTTTTAAAAGGAATCTGAAAGAATTTGTGAGAAAGCTTGGGCATGTCCCTGCTTTCATTCTGCCATCTTGGCTCTGCCCCCGCAGCCCTAAATCTAAACACTTTTTTGTACACTCCTTTGACCTATTTTGTCCCCCTCCCCTCTAAAGTTCCCTCCCTTACCCTCTCATTCCCATAAATCTTAACACCCTTTTATAGCCCTTTTTTACCTATTCCCTGATGCTTTCTCTAGAGATTCCTTCTTTACCCTCTCCCCCTTAGAGTTTTATTTCCTTTTTTTAATTTAGAAGACTTTTGTACTCTTCTAGATGTGTATGTGTTTCCTCCCTTAAACCCATTCCTGATCAAAGTAGGTTCCTAGAACTAACATCCCCCTTCCCCCATCTAAATCCTCTGTATTGTCTCTTTCTCTTACACCTAGGTTGCATAAGATAATTATTCTTTTTGCTGTTCTTGAATGGTTTTAGTTTTTTTTTCAGATACACTTTTTTTAAAATTTTTTATTATTTTTTTTAAATTTATTTATTTAACATATTTGATTTTCAGCACTGGTTTTCACAACAATTTGAATTACAAATTTTCTCCCCATTTCCACCCTCCCCCCACTCCCAGATGGCATATATTATGGTTGCCCTGTTCCCCAGTCAGCCCTCAGCTCTATCACCCCCCTCCCCTCTCATCCCCTTTTCCCTTCCTTTCTTGTAGGGCAAGATAAATTTCTACACCCCATTGCCTGTGTATCTTATTTTTTAGTTGCATGCAAAAACTTTTTTTTTTGTTTTTGAACATCTGTTTTTAAAACTTTGAGTTCCAAATTCTCTCCCCTATTCCCTTCCCACCCACCCTCCCCAAGAAGTCGAGCACTTCAACCTAGGCCACACATGTATCATTATGTATAACCCTTCCACAATACTCATGCTGTGAAACGCTAACTACATTTTGCTCCCTCCCAACCCATCCTGCTTTATTGAATTTTCGCCTTTGACCCTGTCCCCTTTCCAAAGTGTTTGTTTTGATTACCTCCACCCCCATCTGCCCTCCCCTCCATCATCCCCCCCCCCTTTTATTTTTCTTTATCTTCCTCCCTCTTCTTTCCTGTGGAGTAATACACCCAACTGAGTATGTATGGTATTCCCTCCTCAGGCCAAATCTGATGAGAGCAAGGTTCACTCATTCCCCCCTCACCTGCCCTCTCCCCTCCTCCCACAGAACTGCTTCCTCTTGCCAACTTTATGCGAGATAATCCACCCCATTCTATCTCTCCCTATCTCCCTCTCTCAGTATGTTGCTCTCTCATCCCTTAATTTCATTTTATTTCTTTTAGATATCTTCCCTTCATCTTCAACTCACCCTGTGTGTGCTCTCTGTCTTTTACATATATATATATATATATATATATATATATATATATATATATATATACACACACACACACATACACACACATACATATACACATAGATATATACATAGATACACATTCACATATATATATATATATATATATATATACATAAACATATATATATGCATATTCCCTTCAACTACCCTAATACTGAGGTCTCATGAATCAAACACATCATCTTTCCATGTAGGAATGTAAACAAAACAGTTCAACTTTAGTAAGTTCCTTGCAATTTCCGTTTCTTGATTACCTTTACATGCTTCTCTTGATTCTTGTGTTTGAAAGTCAAATTTTCTATTCAGTTCTGGTCTTTTCACTGAGAAAGCTTGAAAGTCCTCTATTTTTTTGAAAATCCATATTTTGCCTTGGAACATGATACTGAGTTTTGCTGGGTAGGTGATTCTAAGTTTTAATCCTAGCTCCATTGACCTCCGGAATATCGCATCCCAAGCCCTTCGATCTCTTAATGTAGAGGCTGCCAGATCTTGGGTAATTCTGATTGGGTTTCCACAATACTCAAATTGTTTCTTTCTGGCTGCTTGCAGTATTTTCTCCTTGATCTGGGAGCTCTGGAATTTGGTGACAATATTCCTAGGAGATTTCTTTTTGGATCTATTTGAGGAGGCGATTGATGGATTCTTTCAATTTCTATTTTGCCCTGTGGATCTAGAATATCAGGGCAGTTCTCCTTGATAATTTCTTGAAAGATGGTATCTAGGCTCTTTTTTTGATCATGGCTTTCAGGTAGTCCAATAATTTTTAAATTATCTCTCCTGAATCTATTTTCCAGGTCAGTGGTTTTTCCAAGGAGACATTTCACATTGTCTTCCATTTTTTCATTCCTTTGGTTCTGTTTGATAATATCCTGATTTCTCATAAAGTCACTAGCTTCCACTTGCTCCAATCTAATTTTTAAAGTAGTATTTTCTTCAGCGGTCTTTTGGACCTCCTTTTCCATTTGGCTAATTCTGCCTTTCAAGGCATTCTTCTCCTCATTGGCTTTTTGGATCTCTTTTGCCATTTGAGTTAGTCTGTTTTTTAAGGTGTTGTTTTCTTCAGTGTATTTTTCAGTATTTTGGGGGGTCTCCTTTAGCAAGTCATTGACTTGTTTTTCATGGTTTTCTCGCATCCTTCTCATTTCTCTCCCCAATTTTTCCTCTACTTCTCTAACTTGCTTTTCCAAATCCTTTTTGAGTTTTTTTCTATGGCCTGGGGCCAGTTCATGTTTTTCTTGGAAGCTTTTGTTGTAGGCTCTATGACTTTGTTGTCTTCTTTAGGCTGTATGTTTTGGTCTTCTTTGTCACCAAAGAAAGAATCCAAAGTCTGAGACTGAATCTGGGTGTGCTTTCGCTGCCTGGCCATATTCCCAACCAACTAACTTGACCCTTGAGTTTTTCAGTGGGGTATGACTGCTTGTAGACTAACGAATTCTATGTTTCATGTTTGGGGGGGGAGGTGCCGGCTCTGCCACACCAGCACTGCTCCTTCCCCAACCCCCAACCCGAACTGGGCTTAGATCTTCAGCAGGCTGTGCACTCCTGCTCTGATCTGCCACATAATTCCTCCCACCAGGTGGGCCTGGAGCCGGAAGTAACAACACCTGTAGCTGCCCCCCCTCCACTGCCCCCGGGGCTGGAAGCTGAACCGCGAATTCCTTCCACTCCCGCAGCTTTTCCCACTAACCTTCTCCGCAGTCTTTGGTATTTGTGGGTCGAGGGGTCTGGTAACTGCCGCAGCTCACATATTCAGGGTGCTGGGGGCCCCATCAGCCCGACTCCAAGTTTGGTTGTTCCACGCTGCTCAGGCTGGGCTCTGCTCCACTCCATTCCCAGCTCCCAGCTCCCAGCTCCATGTGGAATAGACCTCACCCAGAGACCATCCAGGCTGTCCTGGGCTGGAGCCCTGCTTCCCTCTGGTGTTCTGTGGGTTCTGCCGTTCTAGAATTGGTTCAGAGCCATTTTTTATAGGTTTTTGGAGGGACTCGGTATGGGGCTCACTCTAGTCCCTGCTTACCCGCCGCCATCTTGGCTCCGCCCCCTCCTAATGGTTTTAGTTTTTAAAGTCATATCATACTCAGGTCTACCCCAATC
The DNA here is from genome assembly GCF_011100635.1 of Trichosurus vulpecula. Lineage (NCBI taxonomy): Eukaryota > Metazoa > Chordata > Mammalia > Diprotodontia > Phalangeridae > Trichosurus > Trichosurus vulpecula. Next base: position 328,580,605 of record NC_050573.1, on the reverse strand, counting down.
ATTCACATAAGCTACCTAATTAATGGTAAGAATCTTAGACATAGGTTTTACCTAAAAGGTAATACATACACAAAAGGTAAACATTCTCTCCTTATTGAGTCCCTTGTAATTGGTCATTGGTATGTACCTTATATTTTTCTTGGCTCTTGTGTGTCAAACCTTCTATTGAGTTCAGGTTTATTTTTTTATTTCTCTTCCCAATTTTTGCTCTACTTCTCTTACTTGCTTTTCCAAATCCTTTTTGAGCTCTTCCATGGCCTGAGACCAATTTGTATTTTTCTTGGAGTCTTTTGCTGTGGGCTCTTTGACTTTGTTGACTTCTTCTGGCTGTATGTTTTGATCTTTTTTGTCACCAAAAAAGATTCTAAAGTCTGAGTCTGAATCTGAGTCCATTTTTGCTGCCTATTCATGTTCCCAGCCAACTTCTTGACCTTTGAACTTTTTGTCAGGATATGACTGCTTGTAGAATAGAGAATACTTTGTCCCAAGCTTTAGGGGCTGCACTGTTGCTTTCAGAGCTACTTCTATGCAGCATGCTCTGCCACACCAGTGCTCCTCCTTCCCCAAGAACTGCCAGCCAGGGCTACAACCCAGATCCAAGCAGGCTCTGCACTCCCGCTGATCTGCTGCTTAATTCCTCCCACCTGGTGGGCCTGGGGCTGGAAGCAACTGCAGCTCGAACTCTGGAAGCAGCCCCATAGCTGCACCACTTTCGCTGCCCCCAGGGGTAGGGCAGACTGCACACTCCTTTAACTCTTATCCAGAAGTTTTTCCACTAGCCTGATCTGTGGTCTTTGGCTTTTGTGGGCTGAGAAGTCTGGTAACTGCCACGGCTCAATGATTCAGGTCTCTACCACCTGTTCTGTCTAGCTCCCAGTCTGGTCGGTTCCAGCATAGCCCACACTGGGCTCAGCTCTGCTCACAGCTTGGTGTGATAGACCCTTCCCAGCAACCATTCAGCCTTTCCTGGGCTGGAGCCCTACTTTCCTCTGCTATTTCATGGGTTCTGCAAATCTAGAATTTCTTCAGAGCCATTTTCTACAGGTGTTTGGAGGGAGCTAGGGGAGAGCTTAAGCAAGTCCCTGCTTTCCAGCTGCCATCTTGGCTCCAGTTTATTTTTTTTTAACAGAGTGCATTTCTTTCCATACAAAATTTTGCTTAGCTTTACTGGGTGTAGTATTTTCGGCTGCAGGCCCAGTTATTTTGCTCTTCAATATGTAGTGTTCTAAGAACTGCACATTTTTTAGTGTCATAAGAACTAGGTCTTGTGTGATTCTAATTGTGGTATCATCATATGTAAATTGTTTTTTTTTCTTGTTGCTTATAATATTTTGTCCTTGATCTGGGGGTTTTGGAATTTAACTATAATATTCATTTGAGTTTTCCTTGTAGGATCTCTTTCAGGTGTTGATTGGTGGACTTTTTTCTATTTCTACTTTCCCTTCTTGTTCTAATGCTCCAGGACAATTTTCTTTAATTATTTCATGCATTATTATATCAAAATTATTTTTTGATGAGAACTTTCAGATAGTAAAGTTATTATTATTTTTTCTCTTCTTGATCTGTTCTCTAGATCTGTTTTTTGTGAGATGTTTCATGTTTTCTTCTATTTTTATATTCTTTATATTTTTTTAAAAAAATTCTTTATCCCTTATAACTTCAGTGGCTTCCCCTTGCCTAATTCTGATTTTCAGGGAGTCATTTTCTTCCTTAAGATTCTGGATCTCCTTTTCTAATTGGTTGACTTTCTTGTCATAATGTTCTTGTTTTTCTTGTATTACTCTTATTTTTTATTTTTAATTTTTCCTAAATCTCTCTCATTTGATTTTTAAAGTCTTTTTTACATTGTTCAATGAATTCTTTTTGGCAAGGTGACCATTTGACATTCACTTCCTCATTTTTAAGGGATCATAACTAGCAGAAGCAATTTAAACTTAAATATAATTTCCCCAAGACTAACAGTATTTAGGATGAGAGGGAAATATAAATCTAGCCCATTACTCCATCTCTGAGTAGAATAAAGTGTCTATCTTCATGTCCCCTTCTCTTGCTTCCTCTAGGCAAAAATCTGTCTCTTTTGTAGGTAGATGGTTGGCCAAAATTGCAAAGATTCATGACTCCCACATTTAGAAAAATCATTTGTGTGTATATATACACACAAACACATATATAACACACATATATACGTATATAGTGTGTCTCTATATATGTATATATATACACATATATGTATGTGTATATATATATGTATGTGTATGTGTGTGTGTGTGTGCGTATATGTGTACATATGTGTGTGTGTATATATACAGTGCATCTGGTATTTGATCTCAGCTTGGTCCCAGTTATTTGTCTTATCTGGTTTTAGTTATGGCTAAGTTTCTACTTAATCTACTTAATCCTTCAACCAAGTTTTGGGATTCTTTACATTTCCAATCTGACTGCCTTTATAAATATATAAATAAAATGTTACACCTACTCCTGATCTTGACTTCCTCTCAATATTACTATCTCTGTATTTAACTGTGGTTCTATAGTCTTCTATAAGAATGTATGTGAACAATCTTGAGGCATAGCCAAACTGCTTAGATAAATGCTTAATTACTGACTCTCTTTGAAGAACTTTGGAATCAATTGTGTGACATGGAAGATACTAGCAAAGTACAGTCTAGCATAGCATGCCTGTCATCAAAGAAGGTGATGTGCTCCATGAGCAAAACAGAATTACATTAGCTCAAAAGAAATGTGAGATGCACAGATTTAGAGACATCTCCACTCCAAATGTTCATGGAACTTTTTGTGCCTGACATGTAGCAGAGCATTCTGAACTCTTATGGGTCTGATCAACCACAGCTGGACACACCATACCTTGACTCTGTAACAGTGATATAATTTTGCTCCTCTTTGAGAATGAAGGGCATCAACTAACCAACAATTTTGTTTTGGGATACAATAGAAATTGTTTTAAGTGCGGGTATGCAGATTCTGTTAGTTCTGGAAAATGAAGTAAACAATAGAAAACCTTCCAATATAAGAATTCTTGGTAAACTGAATTTCAAAATTATAGTACTATATGAAGGATGCATAATGTCACAGTGGAATGCCTGCGTTCAAATCCTCACGCCAATGATTATTTTCCCTGTAAAATTAACAAAGACAATTGAACTGAGGGGTTCATTTCCAAGAGTGAGGAACCTATGATGACGGTTGGATTCAGTCAAAGGGCTGCACTTGAGGACCTACAGGGCCACGTGTGGCCTCAAGGCTGCCACCCTGACTATAAAAAATTAGGAGCTTGGACAAAATGATGTCCAAATTCCTTTCCAGTTTTTGATCTATATTCCAAGACAATTTTAGGGTTTAAAAGAACTGACTTTTCATTTTAATATTCTTTGAACTTATCTTTTGATTGATAATTAGACTTGTAAGTTTATAGTCTGGTTTAGAGATTTTGAAATTTTAAAGCTGAGGAAGAAACTATATGATAATTTGAGAGATTTTCTTTGCAGGATGATTATATCTATTAACAGAAAACTAGTTGTAAAAACCCAGAAGTTATTAGAGCAGTTTAATGAGTTATTTGATCTTATTCAAAAGCTTTCACACAATCCATAAACTTTAAAGGCATGAGGTGTGGTATACAGAGAAATGCTGTGGCTTAATTATAGTGAGCTTTTATATCCTGCATGGTGGGAAATAGTCATAAGGCAATGCTATTTTGTCATAGGGTAGGTAGGAAAGAGGGTTTTGGAAAAATAAATTTAAAATAAAAGTGAATTTTAGCCATAATGTGATAGTGCTTACTCTTTTTGCCATGAAAGGAGAGCTTCTTTTATATCACTGGCAAGAGAAATATAATCTGGACCTTAAGTACGGACATAGAAGCTAATCAGAAGAATTATGGTGAATAATCAATGAAATGCTTGTTATGTTAGAAATTGCTGATTTCATGATGTTGTCAGTGATAATTCTCCAATTATCCCAGCAGCAATGGAATAACACAGATACTCCATGAGACTTCTGGCCTCAAAAGAACTTTCGCAATAAGTTTGTATTTTGTCCTGAGAGAATTTCAGAGGCTTTTTAAAAATATAGATTGATTACTGATAATCTTTCTTATACCACAGACTTAAATCTAAAAAATGTATAATAAAAAATAGCAAATGATGGAACCAAGAACCTTACAAAAAATTGCTAGAGGGGAGAAAGTTTAACCAAACAAAGGACAGAAATGATAATAAAAGATAATAAACTTTAAAAAAATATTTTACCTAGCTAGGATAAAAAAAGGAAACCATCTATTGTAAGCCATGTCTGATGAAGCTGGTCCACTTCTTACCAAACTGATTGTGTACCTGAAGTGAAAAACTGAAACATAATAAGGCACTCATTGTACACACAGAGTTAACAAAAGGGGGTTTAAACATTCCGAGGGAAAGACAGAGAAGGAAATGGATTTCTCAAAGATGGACTTTTCATTTGCTAAATTCTGCTAAATGCAGCTTTCCTGTTTTGATATTGGCTATGATACTAGTCTTTGGTCAGAAATTTGAATATTTCTAGTGTATTTTGTACTTAGGTAACCAGAAAGCTATTTCATTTGTCCAAGTCGTATTTGCCTGGCTCAATTAAGGCATTAGAAGAATTCCAATATTGTTTTAAAGAAAAAGAGACCTAGCCTAACCTATATGAGGTAGGCTCTCAGGATTCTCCTCCTATCCCACTGTTAGATGGAGAAAACAAAATAAAACAAAATCACATATATTTAATAAAAAGCTTATGTTTAAGACAGATTGATATATAGATATAGATACACATACATATATGTGTATAAAATGAGTAAATAAGCAATGGATAAATTATCAAAATCAATGAATTGCTTTCAAAATCAAGCAAATTATCAATTTTTGTATGAAAGATTGCTCCAAATCACAACTAACAGAAAAATAATAACTCCAAGGTCTTATTGCATAGTCAGCAAATTGCAAATTGATAAAACTATGAAATACCCAATGTAAGAGAAATATCAGGAATATAGGTATTGTCATATGCTACTAGCAGAACTGGGTAGTGGCATAATTTTTCTGAAAACATGAAACTTTATGAGGACAGTGATGAAAAATACCTTTTTTTCCCCAGAAAACCTGATGTTAGGCTTTTGTCTAAAAAAGGAGAAAGACAAAAAGATTCCTAATATATCAAAATGTACATAGTGGTGCTTTTTCTTAAAGAAAAACAAAACACAATGAAAGTAAGGTAAATACTTATAGATCAGGTTTTGAGGGAATAATGTGTCATATGTGACCTGGTGAATATTCTTCATCCATCTCGTAGATAGGATCATGGAATTAGAGTTGAGAGGAACCTTCAAGTTCATCTAGTCCAACATCTTCATTTTACAGGAAACCACAGGCCACAGAAATTGGGGGTATCTTCCAATGGGAAGGCTAGAATTTAAAGCCAGGTTCACTAACTCCAAATCCAGCAGTCTTTAGTGGAATATTATCTGAGGATAAAAAATAATACACATGAAGAATTCATAGAAATATCACAAGATTAATACGAAGTCATAAAGAATGAAATAGAACCAGAAAAACAATAAATACAATGTGTGCAATAACATGAATGAAAAGCACATTAAGAAACATCTAATACAATATAGTTGTGATAACTGAAAATGACACCAGAAAAGGGAAGAATATATATATATGTGTATATATATATATCCATTCTTTCCTTAAAATGGAGGGGGACTGTTTTAAAAATTTATATAAATATATAGATTTCTATATGTATATGTACATGTATATACATCTTCATAAAGATACATATACATATATGCTCCATATATTTTAATATAATATAATATAATCATATTTTTCTCCATTTTTCTAGTGTGGAGCTAATAAATATGCTATTGGACTAAGTTATTACTCAAATACAGTCAATTTTGGATTTCACTTCCTTGGTCTTAAAATGTAACTAAAAATAGAAATTAATTTATATGCTCCCCTGCATTCCTTTCACCTCCATCTAAGATATTACTTATGAGATTTAATTGTCCTTCAATGTCACAGAACAAGGCTTTAGATTATCTTGATGGAGCAAGCAGCTGAATAAATAATATCCAGAATGAAAAGGAGACCATTGCTCCAGGAAAATGATAGCCTTGACCTGAGCAGTGGAAACTGAAATATTATTAAATCCATTCACATTTCCAAACCAACAGTGATACATATATGTGTGATTTTTTTTCCAACAGAATTGTGTGGTAGGAACTTTTTATCTCTGAAGAAGCCAATCAGTCATCCCTTTTCCAGTCATCATATGTGCATGGTGGAGGGACAAGGTGCCCTTGCCTAGATGTGGAAAGTGATACCTATGTTGCTTGATTGTATGTGTGATTACTGTTTGTGATTGTCCATTTGTCAAGAAAGTGAGTGATTTTCTGGGACATAGTATTTTTCAAAAGAAACACATTTCTAGTGCTCTGTAGAAGGAGTTACCCATTTACCCAAAAGGGAGCTCTGGAAGACACCACATGAATCTCTATGGTGGAAACAAGTATTTTGGATCCCAATCCTGAGATAACTCTGAGGTATTATCTTTCAGGGTAATGTATCCTGCACAGTCTAGTCTTGGAGGATAATTGAGGCAATATATCACTTTTAGTATATGGCTATGCTACAGAATATGTTTGTATAAAGCAGTAGATTGTAATATTTCATCTAGTGACACAGCCAGCACACAAACAAGCAAACAAGAAAATGTATCACAGTTGTTTCTCTTTTCCTGCTTCCTAGTAATTAAAAGCTTGTGAATTGCAGTAATATTGGTGCACATGCATGCACACACACACACACACACACACACACACACACACACACACACCTTTGAAGTTAAAATGAAAGGAAATATTATTTTCCTGAGGCTTTGCCAGAATGTTTTCATTTTTACCTTGACTAGTGCAATATTATATATTTGCTAAGCATCAAATAAATAGCAGAAGAATGAATCTCGAAGAAAACCAAGTACATATATTATTCATAATTTCACAAATGTCAAATTTAAACAAGGCAGTTCACACTTTTTGCCCATATCAGCAGAGAGTATCTCCATAATCAGAGCCTACTTTAAGTTAAGAGTGAATACCATAACACATTAATATTAAGGAAGACCTCCATTCTGTCATGTGATCAATCATCTCCGTATCAGCACGCCACTATGAGGTCATAAAACAGCATTGCTTTTTTTAAGAAAGTCATAATAAAATGTAAAAGAAAATGATGTAAAAGCATCACTGGATAAAAGCATTACATCACATATTAAAGGAAGAGGAAATAGTGACGATGGAGGAAAATAGCTAGACAAAGGGACTGAAATTTTTCATGGAAGAAATAAGCAAGAGACTTCGGTGATCTCAGCACACTAATAGAAGCCATATGCAACACGGGCCCTCTGTTTGAGAGAGAGGGCATATAACATCATATAGCATGATGCTATATATTGTATTTCTGATTAATAGGCAGATGGTTTAGACTATTTGAATCCAGAATCACCAAAAGCTGTTAGTGAATTGTAATCAAACTTACCTTTGATACTGTAAGGGGTGTGTGTGTGTGTGTGTGTGTGTGTGTGTGTGTGTGTATGTGTGTGTGCGTGTGCGTGTGTGTGTTGCATGCATGTTAGCTATATCCACATTGGTTCCCTAAACAGGGGTTTCAAGAAGGGATTGAGGGATATCTCTAGAATCTTGCCCATACCTCTCAAGGGACACTTTGAATTCTAAATGGAAGGAAGCAGGTGAAGAAGTGAAAAGGCTGGCCATACTGTTCTCCTTTGAGAGAATGGGATCACAGATGAGAGTTATATCTATTTATCCCTCTGAATATCACTGACACAGGGGTGGCATTTTTTAGGTTCAAAAGCAACATGACCACTAAATTTCCTTGCCCCTGTTCCTTACTCAAACTCACACTTACATTCTTCACTTCTTTCCACTAAATGCTAGTCACATAAGAGAGTATCACAAATAGTGAGTAGGAAGTAAATCCATTAATCTAAATAGAAAACACAAGTTGGATCAATTTTAGAGATTAAAATATAGATACATAGATTAGATAGCTAGATAGATATAGATGTATCTATCTTCTATAGAAGATATAGAGTGAATAAACTATTCCACTAGTAACAAGATATCTTCATTCAACTAAAGGGAAATTCTCCAAAGTTTCTAAAGAGATACATTTAGAATCAGGGAAATGCTGATTCACCAAATCCTCTACATATCTGCCACTTCCAAAAGTCTTTCCTAATTCTCTATAAATCTCTCCCTAAAGATAGTCTGTAACCACATGGCTCTCCAAGAAAGAATGAAGAATGACTATCTTCTTCAAAGCTCTCATATCAACTCTGCCATCCAGAGATGCATCTAGTGCCAAATCACATTCTCTTCATAAATTAGGAGCCAGAAGTAAGCAATAGGGTGCAAAAAGCATCAACTTGGAGCATCCTGGAAGGTCAGAACCCATAAAAGAATGAGGTAAAGCAATTTTCCAGTCCAAGACAACTTAAATGTTTGTCAGGAAGGTTATATCACACCTGGGTGAGAATGGAGCAGAGTCCAATGCAAGCAGCTCCAGCAGCCACAGCATTCACCAGGCCCCAGCAAATCAGGATTAGGCCTTGGAAGTGCATGAATCAGCAGCTGCAGTGGCTGCTTCAGGAGGTATGAGCCCACAGATGGTAAAGGGGTTGAACATCTAGTCATAAGGGGGTTTCTTTGCTGGCATTGGGGGTAGGACTCCGTTGTTTTGCCCATACTCAGATCCAGGTCGTAGTCCTGGGTGGCAGTCCCAAGGCAAGGAGGAGCACTAGCACATCACAACTTACAGCCTCGGTGGAGCAGGGACTATCATCACAGTTCCAGGGCAAAAAAGGTGCTTTTGAATGCTCACACACCAGCATGCAGGCCAGGAGGGTATCAACACACCTCTCCTTAGATCATAACACCTTGGAATAACCGAAAACTTACAGGTCCATAAAAGTATCACTGAAAAAGCTGCACAAAACTCATGAAGCTTGGGACAATGTGCCATACAACCTGGAAGCAGAGCTCCACTTTAGTAAAAGAGTTAAATTCAAGAAACAGGCTGGAAAAATGAACAAGCAACAACAACAACAACAAAACTGACCATAGAAACTTACTGAAGTGACAAGGAAGATCAAAACACACAATCAGAAGAAAATGGCAGTCAAAATTCCTACATTCAAAGCCTTCAAAAAAATGAGAATTGGTCTCAGGCCATGCAAGAATTCAAAAAGGATTTTTTAATTCAAGTAAGAAAGATAGAAGAAAAAAAATATGGAAGAGAAATAAGAATGATGCAGGAAAATCATGAAAAAAGTCAACAGCTTGGTAAAGAAGGCACAAAAAATACTTAAGAAAGTAACACCTTAAAAGAAAGAATAGGCCAAATGGCAAAAGAGGTACAAAAATCTGATGAGGAGAAGAATGCCTTAAAAGCATGAAATTGAAAACGTCGTATATGAAAAATCACTAACGAGAAGAACTCCTTAAAATGCAGAATTGGCCAAATGGAAAAAGAGACACACACATATGCTGAAGAAAAGAACTCATCAGAAATAAAATTAGACAAATGGAAAAGGATGTGCAAAAGCTCACTGAAGCAAATAATACCTTAAACATTAGAATCAAGGAAGTGGAAGTTAATGACTCTATGAGATATTGAGAAACAATAAAACAAGACCAAAAGAATGAAAAAATAGAAGACAAAGGAAATATCTTATTAGAAAATAATGAACTGGAAAATAGATCCAGAAGAAATAATTTAAAATTTACTGGACTTCCTGAAAGCCATAATAAAAAAAAAGAGCCAAACATCACATTTAAAGAAATTATCAAGACAATCTACCCCAATATTCTAGAATCAGAGAGTAAAATAGAATTTCAAAGAATCCACCAATCATTTCCTAAAAGAGATCCCAAAACAAAAATTCCCAAAAATATTATGGCTTAATTCCAGAGCTCTCAGGTCAAATAAAAAATATTGCAAGAAGCCAGAAAGAAACAATTCAAGTATCATGGAACCACATTCAGGATAACATAAGATTTAGAAGCTTCTAAATTAAAGGATCAGAGGGTTTGGAATATGATAGTTCAGAGGTCAACAGAGTTAGGATTATAACCAAGAATCACCTATCCAGCAAAAATGAGGATAATCCTTCGGGGGAAAAACAGATATTCAATGAAGTAGAGGATGTTCAAGCATTGTTGATGAAAAAAACAGAGCTAAATAGAAAATTTGACTTCCAAATACAGGACTTAAGAGAAGCACATAAAAAGGTAAACAGGAAAAGGGAATCATAAGGGACTTAATGAGGTTAAACTGCTTACATTCTTACATGAGAAGATGATACTTGTAATTCATAAGAACTTCCTCACTTTAAGGCCATAGGAAGGAATATATATAGATAGAGGCTACAGGTATGATATCTAAAAAAAGATAAAATGAAGGGGTAAGAAAAAGGAATACACTTGGAGAAAGGGAAAGGGAAAGGTAGAGTGCGGTAAATTATCTGATATAAAAGAGGCAAGAAAGAGCTATTATAGTCGGGGGAGAGATGGGGAGGTGGCAGGGAACTCTTGAACCTTACTGTTATCAGAATTGGCTTAAAGAAGGAATAACATACACACTCAGTTGGTCATAGAAATATATATTACCCTGCAGAAATGTAGGAGGGTACGGTAATAAGAGAAGGGAGGTTGCTCATAGAAGGGAGAGTAGATTAGGGGAGGCAATAGTTAGAAGTAAAACACTTTTGAGGAGGGGCAGAGTGAAAGGAGAGAGAGAATAGAATAAATAGAGGGAAATAAGATTGAGGAAAATATAGTTATCTATCATAACTGAAAAAAAATTTTGAAGCATGTTTCTCTGATAAAAGCCTCATCTCTCAAATATATTGAGAAATGAGTCAAATTTATAAAAATAAGATCAATTCCCCAATTGACAAATGATCAGAAAATATGAACAGTCAGTTTTCATATGAGGTAATCAAAGCTATTTATAGCCATATGAAAAAGATGCTCTAAATCACTATTGATTGGAGAAATGCAGATTAAAACAACACTGAGGTGCTCCCTCACACCCATTGGTTTGTCTAATAGGACTGAAAAGGAGAATGATAAATGTTGGAGGAGACGTGGGAAAATTGAGACACTAACGCAAATGCATAAAATTGCGAACTGATTCAATCATTGTGCAGAGCAGTTTGGAACTATGCCCAAATATTTATAGCAGCTCTTTTCTGGTGTCACAGAATTGGAAATTGGGGGGATGCCCAACAATTGGGGAATGACTGAACAATTTGTGGCATATGATTGTAATGGAATACTCTTTGATATAAGAAATGATGAGCTAGATGCTCTCAGAAAAACCTGGAGAGACTTACATAAACTGATGTAAAGTGAAATGAGTAGAATCAGAACACTGTAGAGAGTAACAGCAACATTGTAAGATGATCAGCCGTGAATGACTTAGCTATTCTTAGGATCCAAGACAACTCTGAAGGACTTATCATGAAAAATACTATCTATCCCTAGAGAAGGAATTGCTGGAGTCTGAATAGAGATAGAAGCATACTTTTTTAAAACTTCATTTTTTCTTGAGTTTTTATTTTGGTCTATGTTTTCTTTTTTATTTCTTCTTTTTTAGTTTACAAGTTTTTGAGCTCCAAAATTTCCCCCCCTCCTTTTAGTAAGGAAAGCAACGTTAAGGGGTTTACAAGTTTACTTTAATTCAGCATACAAATGTCATTTATTTAGTTCAGGGGAAAAAGCCAGCACCCTGAACTTCAGAGCAAAATACAAAGTACAAACATCAACAGACAGACATTGCCTGCTTCAAATGCCAATATATAGTTACCAGAGTTTAACAAGTCTCAGCATCCGGGTTACAAGCTGGAGGGCTTCTTCGCTACAGCTGCCCAGAGTCTCCACATGCCACCAAGAGTGAGAGCCCTGTGCAAATGGCTCTGTCTTCTCTTCTTAAAGCATTTCAGACGTCATCAAACGTCATCTGAATTTAGGCTCCTGTGATTGGCTCTGGTTTTAGCCCCTCCCCTTAGGACCCTGGGAGCTTCACATCCACATAGGTTAGGTTAACACCTAATAGGGGTTAGAGCCTGGGGCTTAGCACTTAGTAAGACTCAATGAAATACACTGAATTACTCAAAGGAAACAAAAGCCAAACTCTTCAAGGACACTTGGTTGAACTAAGTGCTAAGAGCCCATTTTGCTTACCAACACACACTTCTGGGCATACAGTTTTGGAAACTAAAGATGAAGATTGGAACCTTTGGGACCACTTCTAATCACCAGGCACTTGAAAGTGATTTTTTTAATGGTGTTTTGAAATTATACATGATTAGCCAAGTTGTTTCTCACAAGAGTGAAGTGCTATCTCTTGAGATAGAAAAAACTACGAAAATAATATTACTTTGACAATCCAAACATGGATGATTTTTGTGACTGTTTTTAACCTGTGAAGTAGGTGTTTTGGTGAATTAAGAAAAATACCACTCTTTTCTTTCAATCACCCTCACTTGTTTGCTCCTGAAATGGACTTGCTTGAAAGAGCACATACTATCTGAAAGATACTGTAGCACTGACTGGCAGCTATTCAGAGAATGGCAGACAGCCAATAAATCATTCAGTAGAATTTCCTGTCTCTGCAGCAGGGCTTACAACATTTACGATTTCTCCTTTCGAGTACAACTCAATGTTAAAGTGTTCATTCCATTGTAATTTTTGTATCCTATCTTCCCAAAGATAGGCAGGCCTTTCCTAATTAAATTATTTTTTATTTGAAACTCGCATATTCTCATAATGTAGAATTTGTTTACAAAGTCCATGTAAGAGGAATCAAATAGTGAGAATGTGAGAAGAATGCTTATTTACAGATAGTTCTTACTTTCTGTTATTATACCATTTTGACTACCCTGTTGGTAGGCAGCAAAACCTCTCGCCCCCAACCCCCAGGCCATGAACTGAATTGTAGGAACCATAGAGCAGCAGCAGTACCTGTGCAGTTCAGAGTCAGGGGTCCTCTGCTCCAGGCACTGAAGCCCCTCAGGCTGCCGGGATGTAGCACATTGGAGGGGACAGAGCCACATCAAGCTCACTCAGGGTAAGGGAGTTCTGCAGAAAGGTCCACTTAATGTAAGGGGGACCTATCTATACTTCTCAGGCACACCTCACCTTAGAATGCTTCTTACTATACACTTCAGAGAACGATAGGGGTAAGGGCTCACCAGGGTACTTTAGCAATTCAGTTCAATTCAATTCACTGAGGTAAGATGCAATTCAGTGCAATGCAATTCATAACCATTAATTAAGCCCCTACTATGTGCCAGGCACTGTGCTAAGCACTTTGCAAATATTATAATAGTAACAACAACAAAAACAAAACCAATTAAACACCTAAACAACCAGTATACTTAAGCATACATTCCACTGAAGGAAAACGTTAGGATTAAGTAAATATAAAATGGATATCAAATAAATATAAAATAATCATTTTTGGGAACAGCATCAGTTCTTGAGGGGATCAGGAAAGGTCTCATGAATGAAGTGGTATGTGGACTGAACCTTGTAGGGGCCAGAGTTCCCAGAGGCAGATGTTGGGGGAAGGAAGCGTATGTATGGGGAGCAACAAATAGGATGATTTGGGTTGGGCATATGTGGACATGAGTTTGAAAGTCCAAATGAGACTATAACCAGGTTAAGTAGCAACTTAGTTTATTACAAGAAAAAGTAAAGAAATCCAGCACCGCTCTACACAGAATACATAGGACATCTGCTCAGCAGGGAAAACCTGAGATATTTATGGGTTTCAGCAAAATTGGGAGGTATAGGGGAAGTAGAAGAGGCAGTCCCTTACAAGCTACAAGAACAGGAAAGCTGAATGTTCTTGTTTATCATAAGTTGGGGTGGAAGAGTCTGTAAGCAGCAGGAAGGGTTTCATCCAGTTCTAGTCAGTTCTGTCAGAGGACTATCTCAGCAGGTACAAAGTCAGAGGTAAGGCAGCAAAGCAGGGTGGACACAAAGGATCCCAATACGTCAAGGCTGAACAAGAGGAAGATTGGTTACAAATTGATCCATTCTGTCCTTAGGCCCTCCATCATCCTCCTCCAATCCTATGCAATAAAGTAACTCAAGGAAGGCAGAGAGGTTAGTTTCAGGTGTATATCCACAAACAGGGTGCAGAAGAGGGAATAAAGTGTAATCATCCTGGAAAAATAGACTGAAAACCGATTCTGTCTCTACCGACGCCTATTGCTATTGCCATTCTATAGGAAGCAGAATCCCTTTTAGGCCTTGCCAGTGTACCTACGGCAAGGTAGTGAAAGGTAACCCTATTCCCAGATATTCTTTTAAATCTTTTAATGTTTCACATGGAAAATGGCTTTGGAATAAATAATTTACTTTATAAAGGTTAACTTCGGTCCCTGCCTTAACCTTTACAGGAAAAAAAAAGTTTTTCTACTTTCTGAACTATTTGGATCAGACCATGCAGTCACTTATTTCCTAAAAGTGGGGATTATATTCTAACTTAAACCACAATCTATACAACCCGTGTTGCCTAATGACTTTTTGCTTGGCCATAGGCTCAACTGTTAGCCACCCTGTATAGTAGATACTGTTTTCCTTCCCTTACTTCTATAACTGTGCTGCCCTGACTACCCAATAAAGGAGTGAAGTGGGGAGTGGGAGGGAGGAACAGTGAGATGAAGCATGATTGTGAAGTTTCACTGCTCTGTTCTCTTCATCCTTAGTCTCAGAAATAGTTGCCACAAAAAATAAGCTTTTGAGTTAGAATAAATTAATCATGGTCATTCAGTCATGTGCGATTCTTCATAACCCCATTTGGGGTTATTTTCTGGCAAGGATACTGGAGTGCTATGCCATTTTCTTTTCTAGCTCATTTTACAGATGAGGAGATGAGACAAACAACGTTAAATGACTTGGCCAGAGTCACACAGCTACCAAGTATCTGAGGCCAGATTTGAATTTACAAACATTAGTCTTCTGGACTCCAGGCCCAGCACTCTATCCCACCCAGCTGCCTCTAAATTAATTGTAAGAAGCATATGGTATCAGCATGAGGAATACTAAGCTTTAACTAAGGAATAATTCTCAAATACTATCAAATATTCAGGAGACTCTCCAACAACAATAATAGTAACGGATTTCCCATAATCTATTTTCTGCAATTTTTTTCTATCGTTTGCTTAAATGGGTTTGGACATGAGTTGGTTCCGCCTCTGGTCTGCTGAAAGTTATCACTATTACTTGTACTACGTCAAAGATTTGTAACCTAGGAATCATCCTTAAATCTTCCCTCTTGCTCACCACCTCATATCCAATCAGTTGCCATGTTTCACGAATTTTACTTCATAAAATCTTCCTCATCAGTTCCTTTCTCTCCATTCATACAAAGTCCACCTAGTTCAGGTGTTTCCAGCTGTTATATGGGGCATGCAGTGAGGACTAGTACTTGTGGTGTGAGTGCTTGCTGAATGCTTTCCAGGGCTGCTCTTCTACCTTTGGAGTTCACCTATTACCCAACTCTCACCTGTGGATCCAGGAAGCAGGAGAGTGCACAGCAGCCACCCCCTGGTAAAATCAGCTCCTCCGGTGTTCTAAATCAGATTGGAATTGACCACAGGCTTCATGGCTTTTGTGAGTTAGAGGGACATCTACTACAAGCATGTGAAGACTTTCCCTGGTTGAATGAATGAAGGAGCACAATTTGCTCCACTGACCATGAAGGCCACTGAAGCAGACACTGTGGAACATTTAGAGCTTGGTCAAATATCAAAGATGCCAAGGTTATCCACTGCATCCCAGACCATTGCCAGTCATCTTGACTTTGTCCTGCCAGCAGACTTCAGTGATTCTGGAAGACAGAGTGAGGCTGATGACCTTGTGCAATTTTGCCTCACTTAAATCCAATTTACAGAAAGTCAAGACATCACCCATCATTCACTATTTTACCCTATCTTGGTGGTGTCGTTGATCTTCTGCAAAAATGCAGGACAAACAGCACTTAGTTCAGAATTTCATTATCTCTGAATATTGAAAATCTCTTAATTAAAATATTCTCTTAGTTGCAATATCACAAATTTCCTAATCTCTTCATTTGCCACAAGCCCTTCTTCATCATGCCCCACCCAGAATAAGTTTTTCACCAGGATAAACTGATAAACTCATCTCCAGAAATCTCATCATGGTGGAAATTGCTTGAGCTTTGCTATTTGCTTGGAGGGCTTGAGGGTGGGGCAAAAAAAAAACCCTCCTCCCACAGCCACCCTTTATAAAGAGCTGAACATCCCTGCCATTTCTTTATTTACCACCAGCTGCTCTGTCTTGATTTTGACTGGAACATCATCAAGTTCATGTCTCTGCTGGGTACACACTGGCACAAACCCCCTCCCCTTCAGCTTCCTTTTCTTCTCCCATTCAATTGAAGACTACTTGAAGGTAAGGACTATCTTTTTTCCCCTCTCATATGCCTCCCCAGCCCTTAGCACAGTGCCCAGCACAGAGTAGATAATCATATTGTATTATATTGTTTTGTAATTGGCCTCCCTGAATACAGTCTCTCTTTTCCCTAATTCATTCCCTATCTAGCCATCAAATTTATAGTCCAAGCCAGGTTGCCTTTTCTTTTGATCAAGAAGTTTCGATAATTCCAAATTGCCTCTAGGACAAAATAAAAACTGATATATAATTTTTTGGCAATCTTATCTCCATTCTGGTTTCCCAGTATGATTTTAATTTACTGTCCTTAACCCACTCCATGTTTTGACTTGCTTGTTATTTGTACAGGGAAATCTAACTCCTTCACTTCATGCCTTTTTATGGGCTGTCCCTTATGCTTGAAATGTTCTCCATCTCCTCTGCTTCGTGGAATTAATAGCTTACTTCACAGCTCAATTCAAATGCACTTCCTATAAGAAATCTTTATCTTTTTTTTTCCTCTCCTTCCTAACAAAACTTGTTTGATCTACTTTTTATAGTCTTATCTTTTATAGCTTACCTCTGATGCATAATGGCTATATGACCTTGGGGAAGTCACTTAACCTTTCATTGCCCTAGGCTAATTTCAAAGGCTGTAGGGTGCTGCAAAAAATGCCAGCCTATGCTTGTAGAATGAGCTTCCTTATCTGAGAGTTCCATATATCAAGGAAACTAAGGTTCCAATCACAATCATCCCTATCTCTATCCTTATTCCTTATATCTATTTTTTCTGTGTATATATTGTATCTCTGAATTGAATGTAATGACTTCAAGGTAGGACCTATCTCATTTTGTGTTTACATTCTCAAAGCCTTGTACAATGCTTAGCACACTGATATTTGAATTAATTCATTTTCATTGAAATTCTATGGATGAGGTGTTTGAATTGCAAAGGGTTCCACATAGAATTCCACAAGTCTAAGCTGGTATTTCGTTGCACTTTGAAAATTTTTGAAGGAACAGAGAATAGAAAATAGTAATGACAGAATTAAGTAGGGAGAAAAATCAGATGAGAATGGGGCTCCATTGTATATGTGTTTGTGTATTTGTGAGTGGATTTAGGACATTGTGTGTGTGTGTGTGTGTGTGTGTGTGTGTGTGTGTGTGTAGGCACACATATTGAGGGGTCAGCAGTATAATTTTAATGTTGAAAGTTACCTTGAAATGTGGAAAAGAGTGGCGAAGAGGAAGACCCTAACACAACCTTAGCACCTACTTTTCTGCATCATAATAACCACCATGTCTACTTTCTGACTTCTACACATTCATCCACAATTTCCAAAGGAAGATTGGGGGAAATCCTGGCACATGAGAAATAGAACATGAAATCCTGGAAGATGAGGAATAGAATATGAAATCTGTCACTATTGAAACATCTATTCAGTAAATGATCTCACGTTGAAGTTTATTGTGGTTTGTATTATACTAGAAGAAACTGTAAATATATCTTGGATAATCACAGAAAATAAGCCCTTTGAGTTAGCATTAATAGTAACTATTACCAGAGCTTCTGGAGAAATAAACAAAAAGAAATCTGTTTCATCAACAGGTATGCAAATGCACTTTATCTTTAGGAATGACAGTTCTATTGAGAGGGTTCAGCTCATCCAGAGAACACAATTTCTCAGTTCATTTTTTTGTCTTAAAATGATTACCTGGTGTACAACACTGATGTAACTTTAGCTTTTTTTTGTTAAGCATGTGCTCAAATAGAAGCAGATGGTAAATGAAATTTAAGGTCACAATTTTCTTATTTAAAATACCAACTGAAATGAAAACAATATTTTCTAATAAACATACATTTTAGTACTGCTTCATGATCCTGAACACTAAGATATTTTTTCATTAAAAATTAAATACATTTATTAATTGGTGCAATTCAAACAATGAGCATAACCTGTTGTTCATCTATTTTTGAAGAAGACCAATCACATTACAGGGTGATGTCTTGACTTGTGTATGAATTGGACTTAAATGAGAAAGAGTTACATGAAGTTATCGGCCTTACTCCCTCTTCCAGTCTTCAAAGTCCACTGGCAAGACAAAAGCCAGGATGACTGGTGATGACCTTGGATGCAATGGATAACCTCAATGTCTGACCAAGCTCTAAGTGCTCCACAGAACCCCCTTTAGTCGAATTCATGGCTGTTGAAACAAATTGTTCTCATCCTTCATTCAACTAGGGGAAGTCTTCACATGCTGGGAGTAGACATCCCCCTAACTCACCAAATTTTTTAAAGCCTATTTGTTACCGTCAACCTGGTTTAGCCCATCTACTCAATCAATTTCACCAGCTGTGTATGCTACAGCTTCTTGGAGCCACAGGTGAGAGTTGGATGGTAGATGGAAACCAAAAGTGAATGAACATCCCTGAAAAGGGCTCAGCAAGCCCTCACGCCAGAGTTGCTAGTCATTTGACCCCCTTTTGCCTTAGTTTCCTCCTCTCTAATTAAAAAAGGTTGTACTAAGAACCCTGAAGTTCAATCAATCAAACATTTATTAAGCAGTAAGTTCCTAAGTGCCAGGCACTGTGCTTGCAACTCTAAGGAATGATCATTCTCTGCTCCAGGGGCAAATTCTTTCCACTGGAATGAGCTTTGTGTTGTCCACTTCCCCATCAAATGTGAGCTCCTTGAGGGCAATGGCTATATCTTTTACAAACCCCCCCCCCCCCACCTACATAGGAGCACTGGCACATGGTATACAAGAAATGCTTGTTAATCAGCAAATGATTGAATTAGACTGGTAATAACATCTGAGTGCACTACCTCTCCTCTTTATTTCCTTCTGCCACCTGTTCCCTCCAGTGCATGTAAGATAAAATAATAATCATGATAATAGCATTTAAATACTGCTTTAAGTTTTGCAAAGCACTTAACAAATAGTATCTCATTAGATCCTCACAACAACCTAGGGAGGCAAGTGTTGTTATTATACCTATTTTAAAGATGAGGAAACTGAGGCAGACAGGTGAAGTGACTCGCCCAAGGCCACACAGCCAGTAAGGGTAAGAGGTTGTTTTTGAACTCCAGTCTAATGCTCTGTCCACTATCACCGAAGGCCAAGAGGAGCTTATTTGGAACACTGAGAAAGAACCCTCCTTCTATTGTCTTAGACATTGTATTGTACCTTTTCTTAATTTGATTCCAGCTGATTATAAGAGATGGCCACAATTTCCTGCTTTGCTTCAGACTAATCAGTTTATTCCCATCCTCACCTCCAATCTGCTTCTTGCTTCACTAGTCTGTGGCCTTAAGGATTTAACAGACCCTACCTTATCTATTCCAGTCACAGCCAATCTTTCTCCATTTCATCCATCTATCAGCCCAAAGAGAATACCCTGAAATGCTACCAAATGGTAGGAGAATTTTAGGTTTCAGGTTTCCTTAACAATTATGCAAACCAAGTTCTTGCCTTTACATACCAGCCAGTGGGAAGGCCATGGGGCTGGGATCTTAGTAGATTCTATGTCATTTGTGGGTAAGTAGGATGAGAGCCTGAGAAAAGGAAAAAAAAATGCAGCTACTTCACTGAGAAGATTCATTGATTTTATTTATTTATATTAGCTTCCCCACCATGTCCCTCTCCTCTATTTCTAAGTACCTTTTTCTCCTGTTTCCTCCTTCATTATAGAAATGGAAGAAGAGGTGTCTTTTCTCCTTGCCAAGGCTAATCCTTATATCTGAGATTTGATCCAAGTCAGTCTCTTAAGGCCTGGGAGGAAAAAGGCAAGGGATTCCTGGAACAAGGAATTTTAAAATATTTTCTCATTTTATCTACACCAAAACACTAAGAGGTAGGTGCCATTATATTCCCCATTTACAGGTTAGGAAACAGAGGCAAACAGAAGATCAATGACTTGCCTACAGTCAAATAGCTAGTAAATGTCAGAGGCTAGATTTGAACTCAGGTCTTACTAATTCCAGGCTTAATACTCTAATTGCTGTGCTATTTACAATCTCATAGTATTAGAGGATCACCAGGACTTAGAAAAGGACTGAAAAGTAGCAGAATCTCCACAGTTTACAGATGAGGAAACTAAGGCACAGCTTTAAAATGACTTATTCATGGTGACAGACTTTAAATGATAGAGCCATAACCAGCTCAAGATACTGACTATAAATCTGATTCTATTGCACCACAACACCCCTTGGCAGCTAAATAGCACAGTAGTTAGAGTATGAAGCCTGGAATCAAGAAGACGTGGGTTCAAATGTAGCCTCTGACATTTACAAGCTATTTGAACCTAGGCAAGTCACTGATCTTCTGTTTGCCTTTGTCTCCTAACCTGTAAATGGGAAATATAATGACACCTACCTCTTAGTGTTTTGGTGTAGATAAAATGAGAAAATATTTAAAAAGCATTTGGCACAGTTCTTGACACATAGTAGGTGTTTCCTTCTTTCCATCTTTCCTTTCTCCTTTTTCCTCAAAAAAAAAATCCAAGAGAGGATTCTGGAAAGATGTCAGAGTAGGTAAGAAAATTCCTAGCTCTCCAAATTTCCCCCATAAACAAGACAAAATAGTACCCCAGGGCAAATGTAGAGCAGTAAAAATGAATCAGAGTTGGGGCAGAACAGTAGTCCTCCTGGGACAGTCAGAAAAGATCAGAAGAAAACCTGCAAACTATAAATACGTCCAGCCTAGTCGCTCTGAAAAAGCAAGTGACAAGTCCTAGGGCTACCTGGGTTGAAGGGTAGCTCTGGCCCTAACCACAGGAATTCTCATCTTCAGGACAGTGTGGGGAGTCAGGCCTCTGAGAAGAGGAAAACTGGTAAGAGACACCTAAACCAGCTGTGCTGCTAAGACTTGGCCCCGGGTTAGAGGAAACCAGCAAATGCTTGGTGAGAGCAGAAGCAGTACAGAAGTAGCCACTGACTGTGGAATACTACTGGAGGGTGGAGTTCTTGGTTTTGGTCCCAGGCTTGAGAGGAGAAGTGAAGGAGGATCTGAGGCCAAAGCCCTCATCCCCCATAAGCCAGGAGTATAGGTGATTACAACAAGTTGCTATAAATAATAATTTTAAATGAGTGGGCAAAGGAGAAACAACTCAGCCATAGAAAGTTACTATGGGAATAGAAAAGAGAGATTCATCTTCAGTGGAGGATACTGAAGCAAAAAAAAAAAAACAAAACAACTTCTCCTATCCCAAAGAGTAATGTTAAATGGTCACCTGCCCAAAAAGAATTGATAGAAGAATTTTATACAACTATTTCAGATAGAGTCAACCAACTAGAAGAGGAGATTCAGAATCTTAAGGAGGAAAACAACTTGAAAATGAGAACTGGGCAAGGGGGAGGCCAGTGAACTTATAAGAGGCCAAGAAATAATAAAACAAAATATAAAAAAATGAAAAATAGAAGACAATTTGAAACGTCTCATAAGAAAAACAACTGATCTGGAGAACAGATCAAGAAGAGAAAGCATAAGAATAATCAGACTACCTAAAAATTAGGAGCAAAAAAAGAATCTTGATACCATAATACAAGAAATAAAGAAAATTGTGCTTAAACTGTTAGAACAAGAGGGGAAAGTAGAAATGGAAAAAATCTACCCATCA
This sequence comes from Trichosurus vulpecula, assembly GCF_011100635.1. Taxonomy (NCBI): domain Eukaryota; kingdom Metazoa; phylum Chordata; class Mammalia; order Diprotodontia; family Phalangeridae; genus Trichosurus; species Trichosurus vulpecula. Next base: position 328,558,445 of record NC_050573.1, on the reverse strand, counting down.
CTACCTAAAAGATTCTATGAGGAAAACCTACAGGAATATCATAGGTAAATTCTGAAACGCCCAGCTTAAGAATAAAGTATTGCAAGAAATAAGAGAAAAATAATTCAATTAGAATTGCACAAGACCTAGAAGCAGCTATACTAAAAGACTGCAGGTATTAGAACATTATACATTGAAGAGCAATAAGGACTAACTGTTTAATTTTTATATGAGGAAATGTAAACTGTATGTCTAAGATTGTGATTAGTAATTGGGCAGTTCAAAAGAAATATTGGGGTAGACAAGAGTATGATGTGATTCTAAAAACCATGTAGGAAAAAGTAAAAAGAGTAATTATCTTATACAAAGGAGATGTGATAGGAAGAACTGACACAGATTAGACAGATGGGAGAGGAAGGTTGGTAGTTCTGGAGCCCTACTCTCATTGCAAATGGGTTAAAGTGGGAAATATATATATATAATATATATCTAGAAGGGTTTAAACATTTTCTAAATTCAGAAATAAAAGAGGGTGGAGCCAAGATGGCCGCATGAAGGCAGCGTCTTACCGGAGCTCTCTCACAAGATCTGTCAGATTCCTATAAAAAAGTGAATTTGAGCAGATTTGAAAGAGTCAGAAACCGCGAACAGTCTGCGTGGGGCAAATTTCTGAGCCAGGAGAGTCTGAAAGGCTGAAGGCATGAACCTGTAGGCTTGGAGAGGGCTTGGTGCGGAGCTGCTCCAGACCAAAGCGGAAGGGGCTGGCCAGGAAATCCACGTGGGAGACAGGCTGGGAGAAAGCTGGGCACCCGAAACCGGTGGAGATCCCCAGGCCTCCCAACACAGGATGGCAGTCTGTGGAAGCGACGAGAAGCAGCGCAACGTCACTGGCCGTGAAACACCGACTCCTGAGGCTTGCAGCCCAAACGTATGAAATGCGGCTTCTTGAACTTCCGGGAGGCATAATGATCAGGTAAAGGCCTCTAATCCCTCCCCTCCCCACCCAGAGAATTTCTCGGGGGGGAAAAAAAGAGAGAAAGCTGGAACTGAGCAGAAAGTACTGGGGCTTCAGTGGTCAAATAGTAGAAGTTCATCAGTCCCAGAGGGGCAGAGTCGGCAGGGGCAGGGGTCAACGCCAGAAGCCCAGACATAACCTTGCTCCCCCAGGGGAAGTGCCAGACATCAGCTCAAACAACAAACAGCTGAGACCATTGCTGCAAAGCAAGTGCTGGAGAGCACGCATAGGGAGTTAGAAGCCAGGGAGCCAGACCCCTTCCCCACACCTCAGGAAACTGAAGGCTATAATTCTAGACTCACAACCCCCAGAATAAGAAAGCTGGGACAGAAAGCCCTGAGGCCCAAAGGTAGAAATTCGTTGTAAAGCCAGCAAAAGGCAAACCAACATGAAGAAGAATACAAAAAAAACCGAGGACAATAGATTATAGAGACAGGGAGGATCAAAATACCAATATGGAAGAGGGAATTAATGATACTGTAGATACATCAAATACGTCAAAAGGTAATATGAACCGGTCTCCAGCCCAAAAAGCACTGCTGGAAGAGCTAAAGGAGGATTTTAAAAACCAAATTAGGGAGATAAAAGAAAACATGGAAAAAAATGGAAAAAAAATTCTGAAATAAATATAAGGCTAAGGGACTAGGGAAAGAGGAGAAGATAAGGAAGGGACTTTTAGAGACAACCCTACTCACATCAAATCTGGGTTAAAGAGAGAACAAAATATACTTGTATAAGTGAATAAAAGAGAATAGCATAAGGGGGGTATGGAAGGGTATCTAGATTAATGGAAATGGGATAAAGAGGGAACAACATATATATTTGGAAGGCTATAAAAGTATTTTAAATTTAGAAACAAGAGGGCAAGGGGAAAGGGAGAGGATAAGGGAGGGATCTTTGGAGGGGGCTAGGTTAAGTAATAGGGTAAGATAGCAGGTAGAAGTAAAGTAGAAGAGTCACGAGAGATAGGAAATAAGAGATACACACAAATATAAAATAAAGATTGGTAGTAGAATTTATTAGGAAAAAGGGGGTAGAAATCATGATCTCAGACAAAGTTAAAGCTAAAATAGATTTAATCAAAAGAGAAAATAGGTAAACTACACTATATGTTAACCATATTCTAAATATTTTTAGACTAAAATAACTAGACAGTATAAGGCTGAAATATTGTAGTAGTATAGAAAATGATGAGTTGGTGGACTTAGAAAAATATGGGAAATTTGGATTTATGATGGAAGATTTTATCTACCTTCAGAGAAACAGAGGACTAACAAGTATAGTATGGTCTTACATGATTGCATGTGAATGTATATGTCTATATGTAAGTATGATTATAGATATCTAAGTGAATGTGTCTGTGTATGTGTGTATCCACACTTAATAGTAACCTTTGTGAGGGGAGGAATAAGAGGGGGAAAAGAACAAAGTAAAAAGAATACAACAGAGAACAAAAGAAAACTTACAAGGAAGCAAAGATGGACAACTCTGAACACAATGTGTAGTATTTATTACATAGGCTCTCTTGAAATGGAAATTTATTGTTGTATATTTTGAATCCTTTCTTGCATTGCCATGTGCAGAGCAGAATGTAGTTTTTTTCTTTTTTATTTAAGTTTATGATGTGTTTCTTTTCTTTTTCTTATTGTGTATTTAAGTTTAAAATAAGTTTAAAAGAATTTTAAATCTTCCCTTGATCTTAATTTCCTATTTATCTGAATTGCTTTTCTTACCTTAACAGAATAAAAGTAATCAGTACCTAATGCTTCTGCTTCCTCACAGCCAATCTCCACTTAACTCTTTGTTAACTGAGCCTTTATGATAACTATGCCACTGAAACTATTCTCTCAACAAAGAGGAATATGGCCAAATTTAGGATGCTTATACCATACTACTTTCACTATACCTTAGTTCTATAATACTATAATCATCACATATGTTTGTCATCTATTTCCATAAACAACCCTGTCCCAGAAGACACTGCTGGTAGTCGCATTATTCCTGTGTGAGAAGCTGTCCGAAAAGCATATTGCTTTCCATGCTGGGTACGTGGCACATTATATAATCTTTCCTCTGAACTCCCTATAGTTCCTCACCATCTGTGCCACTTATTTATTCTTTATTTGTGGTCTTGTATTGCTAGCCAATTTTTCATGTTTATACAGCTTATCTCCCCAAGTATATACTAGAAATGTATATGCTTTGAAAGCTTTAGGGTTATTTTGGTCTGGGTACTGCTCATGGGAATCTGAAAATCTATTATGATTGTTTGTGTTTGTTGAAATGGATGGCATCCATTTGGCACTGTTTAGATTTGAAGTTTGTATAAGGCAATTTTATTTCAATTGTAAATCTCATTCATAATGCAAGCTTTTTGTGATTATAGTTCACAACTGGCATCTAAGTTTATTTGTAACTTTTGTAATCTCCGGAATTCTTGTTAATTTTATTAGAACACTAACACACAATTCAAAGAGCAATTCCTTACTTTCTGATAAGGCTTTACCATATCAAGGTAAGTCTATATTGGGCTTTCATTATTGCCTAGATGGCACATTTAGATTGTTATTGTAATTCAACTTAGTAAGTGCATATTGCAAAGATGTCACTATTATTTATAGGAATGTACTTTCAAAATACAGGCAGATTTAACATTTTCATTTCAAAAATCATTCTTTGAAAAGCTATTAATATTTGGGTCTAATTATCAGCTTTTGTGATATGTCCCACCCTACCCCCAAGTGTGTTGGATAAATATGATTTAGAAATAGAAGAAGCTTAATGGTCATCTGGTCCAACTCCTTCATTTTATGGCAGAGGAGTATAAAGCTAAGAAAGGTTACATTTGTCGTAGAAGTCATCTAAGTAGCAAAGGCAGATACTAATCTCCTTCTCCCATTTCAATATTTTGCACACACATAGAACGCTCTTCCTCTACAATGCCTTCAAAACACAGCTCAGTTGCCACCTGAGGCCTTTCCTGAACTTCCACATGTCAGAACTCTCCCCACTCCATAACAAAATGACTTGGATTATATTTTGTATTTATGGGACTGTGTGCTCATTCTTTCTCCCAAATAAGTGAGAGGCAGCATGGAGTGGTATATAGACAGCTTGAACTTACATCAAAGCCAATTAGACCTGGCTTCAAGTCCTGCCTTTGGGACACATTGGCTGTGTGATCCTGGAAAAGTCACTTAACATCTTGGTATAGAGAACTACCTTCTTCCTTATAGTGTGCAGAGAAGGTTCTTACCTGCACTGTTAAAAAAGAGTTTCCTCAAGGATAGTTCCTTACACCATTAAAATGACAAGTCTAGCCCTGTTCCTATCCTAAAATATAAATTTCTCATGGATAGGGATTTTTTAAAAATTCATATTTGGATACTTGGAACATAGAAGTTGGTTTAAAAATGTTTGCTTCACTTAAATGAATTTCTTCTGTTAAGTGTTGCCCCACCCCCGCCACACACACACAGCAATATACTTAATTACCTGGCTGAGGATGACTATTAAGGACCATTTTGGCAAATGTTATAACTACACAGTTTCAGATATTTCTTAACAAACCCCAGAACTTCTGTTCCCTGCAAGATGTCATACATTCAGAAGGCACAAGAGCAGGGAGAAAAGGCATGCCTTTCTAAACAGGTATTATCCAAGATTTACAATGAACTTCCATGCCACATACAACTATTTACCTGTCAAGAATCTGGTGACAGCCATCAGATATCAACATGTAATTGGTTGTTACCCTTATCTGTGAAGAAACCATGTATCATGTCTTAGAACATATTAATTGTTATTGAAAAACTGTGAGCCCTCAGCACTAGAAGCTGCTGAGGATAATAGTTTCAACAGTTAGTTCTTTGACAAATGAAGACCCCATGGATTTAGTGTGACATTTATTCAAAGGCACAATTCTCCAAAAAAGGTCAAGTATGTTGGTTCATGAATTATTCTAAATTTCTTCTAAGATAGCCTACTTCCTAAATAATTAAATAACATTCTCTTGCCAGAACATAATTCAGCTGTTTTAAAATAATGATAATAATATGAAATATTCAATGGTGTATTAGCCATTGAACAGCAGCATGTTGTAATGGATATAGAAGTGCTGTAAGAGTCAGAAACACATGGTTTTAAGTCCTGCCTCAGAAAAAAAAATTCTAGCTATGTGACACTGAGAAAGTCACATGAGCTCTCATTTATTCCAAACAAGTCTTTATGATATTAATTTGTAGAGCTATGGTCTAGCTAAATTTGTTCAAGAAATTTCCTCGCAGGTGGTTCACTAATACAGTGAAATCACAGGTACCAACCCAAAAAATCCTTGGAGATTCCTCTATTATCTGAAGTGAGACCTTTGATCAATTTAGCCTTGAACTTTAGAATTATAATGAAATCAAATAAATATAATTTTGAGTGGATATACAAAAGGGCTCCATTAATGTTTAATGTTCCATTGTCACATGAAGGTGATGGTGGATTCTCAAAGGATATGGCAAAGGGATGCAAATTCTACTAAGGGGAAAAGGTAGTGAGTTACAAGTTTGGTGACAGACTATGCATAACACAGATAGCCAGTCTAGCAAAGTTCAGGGAGCATCATCATCAGCGGGTTTGCCACTGGGTGATGAATTATTTTTGTCCACCCCAAATCACTAATACAATTTTTTAAGATGAATGTTTTTAATTCACAAACATTTGTTTTCTTCTCCTACCACTACTCCTATTTAAAAAGAGGAGAGGAGATGAAAGGATGAGAGGAGGAGGAAGAAGATATAGGAGGAAGAAGAGGAGAGAAAATCCTCCTAACAAATATATTGAGTCAAGCTAAACAAAGCCTTTCACTAGTCATGTCCAATATTTATTTTATTTTACAGTGGGAGTCCATCACCTCTCTATTAGCCAAGGGATAGCATGCTTAATCATTGTTACTCTGGAACCATAGTTAATCACTCAAATAATTCTTTAATTTTTCAAAATCATTTGTCTTTATTGTGTGGTTGTTATTATGTAAATTACTCTAATTTTTCTCTTCATTTCATTCTGATTAGTTCATGTGCAAGTCTTCTCAGGCTTCTCTAAAACCAGTCCTTTCATAATTTCTAATGATGTAATCATACTTCTTTACATTTATGGATCTTAATTAAATTCCTTCATAATCTGGCTCCTACCCACCTTATCAATTCTGTTCTAAAGTCCTTTCTCTCCTGATCTAAAAAGTCCAGCCACACTGACCTTCTTGGTATTTCTCACACATGGTATTCCATGATCTGTCTCCTTATCTTTGCATTAGCTTTCCCCAAGCCTGGAATGCACTCCCTTTTCAACTCCAGATCTTATCCTCATTTCCTTAAAAATTCACCTCAAATGCTACTTTCTACTAGAAGCTTTATCTTGATGCACTGGAAGCTAATGTTGTCCTCCACTAAAATCTTCACATTGGTACTCCTTTAAAAAATGAAGTGCACATAGAGACAGAATGATCTCATTGAAAAGTCACTGAATTTGGAGTCAAAAGACATGAATTTGAACCTTTGTCTGCAAGCAGTGTGACTTTGAAAAAAGTCACTTAGAATCTCTAAAGTTGTTTCTTCATAATTAAAATGGGAATACTGTATACATTACTATTTTCACAAGGTGAATCAAATAAAAAGTAATCTCATACGTCCATGAAGGAGCTTTTTACAGCAAAATTATATGCTACAGAACAGGAAATTATAACTACTATGATATTCCACTGTGCACATTATTTAATTTTCACAATCCAACACAAGCAAACATTTATTGAGCTCCTACTATGTTTCAGCCATTATACTGATCCCTGATGATACTAAGACAGAAATAAGACTCTCACTTCCTCCGAAAAGCTCACGTTCTACTAGTCCATTATCATTTCAATTAATCAACAACCATGTTTATTAAGCACCTTCTATATGTCAGGCACTATGCGAGATTCTGGGAATATGAAAACAAAATTTAACTGTCCCTGACTTTAAGGTTACATTTAGAGAGAAGGAGGAAGAGACAACATGTGCACATATAAGTACATCCAACAGACGAGAAATTAACATGAGAATTTTAGTGGGGGAGAACACTAGCTTCCAGTGCATCAGGAAAAGCTTCGGGTAGAAAGTAGCATTTGATGTGAATTTTTAAGGAAACGAGGATACAAGATTTGGAGTTGAAAAGGGAGTGCATTCCAGGCATGGGGATAGCTAATGCAAAGACAAGGAGACAGATCATGGAATACCATATGTGAAGAATACCAAGAAGGTCAGTGTGGCTGGACTTTTTAGGTCAGGAGAGAAAGTACTTTAGAACAGAATTGATAAGGTGGGTAGGAGCCAGATTATGAAGGAATTTAAAAGTTTAACTGGGAAGTTTGTATTTGATCTTAAAGGCATTAGGGAGCAATTACAGTTTATTAGACAGTGGAGTGACATGACTAGCCATGCTCTTTAGGAAATCATTTTAATAGCTACGTGGAGGAAAGGTTTTCTATGTGTGTTTTTGTTGTTTTGTTGTCATTCAGTCATTTTCAGTTATGTTCAACTCCTTGTGACCCTATTTCACGTTTTCTTGGCAAAGATTCTGGAGTGGTTAGCCATTTCCTTCTTCAGCTCATTTTACAAATGAGGAAACTGAAGCAAACAGGGTTAAGTGACTTGCCCAGAGTTACACAGCTAGTAAGTGCATGAGGCCAGATTTGAACACAGCAAGATGAGTCTTCCTGATTCCAAGCCCAGCGCTTTACCCATCCTGCCAACTAGCTGCCTAGATGTATATTTTTATAAGTAAGCAGTCTCTTTTGCCCCATTATAATCATTCTCTTTTTCAAATGTCAACTTGGTTAGGAGAGTGATCGTTGATAGGAGATTGTGGATATCTCTTTCATTCTTTCACTTTAAATTTTTTTAGAATAACACAATCATTTTCTCTACATAAGCAGCGGACTTAAAATACAAATGAACCCCAAATAAAATATTAGATAAAACAATGCTATCTTATAAGCAGCCAGGTGGCACAGTGGATAGAATTCTAAGCCTAGAGTCAGGAAATTCTTCGTGAGTTCAAATCTTGCCTCAGCTGTGTGACCCTAGACAAGTCATTTAATCCTATTGGCCTCAGTTTCAATATCTGTAAAATGAGCTGGAGAAGGAAATGGTGAACCACTCCATCATCTTTGGCAAGAAAACCCGAAATGAGGTCACAGGGAGTTGAACACAATTGAAAAAGTCTCATGTAATTTCAAACAAGACTTTTTTTTTTAATGGACTGCTAGGTGGCTCAGAGGATAGAGCTCTGGTCCTAGAAAACCTAAGTTCAAATCTGGCCTCAGAAACTTACTAGCCATGTGACTTTAGTCACCTAACCCTGTTTGCCTCAGTTTCCTCATCTCTAATATGAGTGGGAGAAGGAAATGGCAAACCATTCCAGTGTCTTTGCTAAGAAAACTGCAAATAGGGTCATGGAGAGTCAGACAGGACTGAAACGGCTGACATTTTCTACAACTGAAGTTACCAAGCATTCACTTACTATTGATGGCATTTGCTGTGAAAAAGAAACTTCCTTGGTGTCAATGTTGTCCTACATGTCATTAGGAAGTAGCCAAAAGAGAACTTAGTGAGTGAAAAATAATCTGTACGCTTGGGAACTGCAGCATGTTATATAAATCTACTAATGACAATCATAGAGAAAGGGATAGTATCCCTGGAGAATCTGAAAAGGGAAAGGAACAATTTGTCATGTATCTAGCATTGTCCAAGGGACAGAGGTGTTCTATCTGGAAACATTAAAATCCAATTACCAGACAAGTACTCTGAAGGGGATCTCCTGTAACCTAGGAAAAATATCACTCTAGAGGAAGGGTTCTTAATCTTTTTTTGTTGTTTATTTATTTGTTTATTTATCTGTTCCTTTATTTATTTGTCTGTTCAAACATTTGGTCATGAAACCCTTCTCAAAATAATGTTTTTAAATACAGAAAACCAAATATATAGGATTTCAAAGGGAAACATTAATATTGAAATACAAATATCAAAATATATATAAAAACAAAGTTCATGGCCCCTAGCTTAAGAAACTTTATGAGTATGAAATGCCCTTCTCTATGTTTCTAGGCCCCTACTTACCCAGCCAATTTTGGATGATTAATTTGTTTCTATTGGCACTTAGATAGTAGTCACAAAAAGCTAGTCATTACCTATAAATAAAAACTATTAGGATTTTTTTTATCAAAAAATAAATTTTACAAGTGTCAGTTACCTTAGGGCTTCATGAGCTAAAATTGAATAATGAGTCTCCACACTACTCTTTTGCTACACAAAGGTTCAAACAGGAAATGTTGTGTATGTCCTTCCCACATTTTACTGTCAAATGAAATAGAATATTTAATATTAGACATATTTCTACTTTCATGATATATTTATGACCTGTTGATGTACATATCTATCTCCCCAAAGGGACATTTTATGTGATAGCTATAATATATTTTAAGCCTAAATTCTTATGCTAAATGAAAGGGATGTTCAATCAGGGACAATTTATCAAATATTTTCTTTTAAATATTTTGGACAACATAGAGAAGATACATCTTTTGAAAAGTGACATAGTCCCAGATAATTATCATTAGCAATTAATACTGTGCATGATTCTATTAGCTTTAAGTCTTATTTTCCATAAAGAACTGCACATGAACGCCATTTTTATATGAGTTGCACCTACACAAAAGCATTCAGATAAAAAATCATTGCCTGGTTAATGCTAAGAAAAATATTTAAGTAAATATTGTTTTGTTACACTGAATAAAATATTTTGGCATAGGAATCATAATTAGAGTGGGAGGGATCTTAGAAAGTTTCTAGTCTGACTCTCTCCATTTAGAGATTAGGAAAGTGAAGTATGAAAAAGATAACTTATTTTCCCAATGTCACAAAGTAATGGAGTACAAGGAAGGGATTTGAACCCAGGTCCTCATTGCTCCAAATATTTCATTCATTCCAAAGTGCCACATTGGTTCAAAGTGTGGATTTTATATGATAAGTGCTTTTATTTGATAATAATAAATTATTCAGGATATTAACTCTAAGTACTGGCATCCAGGGGCTCAGTGGATAGAGTTCTGGGCCAGAGTCAGGAAGACCTGAAATCAAATAGGGCTCCAAACTCTTAGTAGCTGTGTGAGACTGGACAAATCACTTAATTTCTGCTTGCCTTACTCCACTGGAGAAGGAAATGGCAAATAACTCCAGAATCTTTGCCAAGAAAAAACCATGAACAGTATTGTTCCACAGGTTCACAGAGATTTGGACATAACTGAATGATTAAACAAGTATTTTACCTGAATATGTTACCTTATGAATTCGATAATTCCTTTTCTACTCTGTAAAATTCCTTGGTAGGCTATCAGTAGATCAGAGAAAAGGAATATGAAATGACAGAAATGAAGGAAAATGAAATTAGTAGATATTAGTGACTACAGATTTGCCTAGTCAACTCGCTTAAGTTTTTCAAATGTATATTGCAACCACTCTAAAGCTCAGATGATAGTCTGAGTAGGAAGACTGTTGTTGTCTGTTCTTCTTTTTCAAAGAGAACCAAAGACATCATGGAGTAACTCATGTGCAAATTGTATTTAAGTGAGGCAGACTTGCACAAAGTCATGAGCTTCATTCCCTCTTCCAGAGTCATCAAGTCTGGTGGCAAGAAAAAATACCAGATGACTGGAAATGGCCAGGAGTAGAATGGATGACCTTGGCATCTTTGATGTCTGACCAAGCTCTTAAGTGGTCCACAATGCCTGCTTCAGCTACCTTCATGACCATTGGAACAAATTTTTCTCATTTGCCCATTCCACCAGAGGAATTCTTCATATCCTTGGGGTAGACACTCATTGATCAGTTTGTGGTCACCCTCAACTTGGATGAGCCTGTCTGCCAACATAGTTTATTGAAGTGTGGCCACCACGCATGCTACACCTTCTTGGAGGCATAAGTGAGAGTTGAGTGCCAACTGGACACCGAAGTTGTAAGAGTAGCCTTTAAAAGGGCTTAGCAAGCCCTCATACCCGAAGTTCTTGTCCTCCTTGAACACCCATGCGCCCTGGGAGAGGGAATAAGAATTTATTAAATGGCTACTCTGTGCCAGGCACTGGAATAAGCATTTTACAACTACTGTCTCTTAGATGTTACTATTGTCTCCATTGTAAAGTTGATATAGTTGTCCAGAGTCACCTAGATAGGGAGTGCCTGAAACCAGATTTGAAAACAGTCTTCCTGATTCTAGGTCTAGTCCTCTAATCCCACTGTGCCACAAGCTGCACTAATATTTTTTAAAAGATAATTTCACCATCACTTTTAGTGTCTTGCCTCACCTCAGATGACAGACATACAGACTCTAACTAGGCTCTTACATGAGACTTTGGTTTGCATAAGATTTTCTCCACTTTGACTTGTTGAAACTCAACAGAGCTTGTGTTCTACTAGTTTAGTTTTTGAGAACCCAATGTTAAGTCTATGATCTATGCCATAATGAAGCATTTCAGAAAGAAGTTAGCCCCTTGCAGGATAGAATAATGGAACATTAATTAACAGTAAGAGTGTCAAGACCCTGAAGTCTGCCATTTGTTAGTCATATGACCTTGGGTAAGTCGCTCAAGCTTTCTGATCCTAAGGGCATTTGTAGTCAAGTATATAAATGGCTGTTCAATCAATATGATACAAAGTTTCTATGTCTCATCACTTTTAAGTTAGTAAAGTTTGTTCTCTTGGTTTCAGGGACAGAAACTATTCTGAACAAATATTCATAGCAAGCGATTGCAAGCATTGAGTATTTGATATGCAATTTACCTGATACATAAAGAAATCAAACCCAAAACTGGCTTCCATAAGTTTAGATAATTATGCAACATTTCCCCTACAGTATATATTTTCATAATCTCCTCAAAGGTTAGCAATTGTCTTTGCAGGTATAAATTTCTTCTATGAAATATTTTAGCCATAATTCAGCTTTTTTAAACTCATAAGATGGTCTCATATCTACATTACTTCTTAATGAAGTTTACTATTTTGTGAGCCTTGGGTTCCTGCCAACCCTACTCTGATTAAGAAATATTTTCATCTAAACTGTTTCTTTATAATAAATTGGTCATTTGCTTTCCTCAACGATATTTGGTCAGCTAGTATAGTATTAATTTACCTTAGGGAAAGGTTATAATTGCATTAAAAGGCATTCTTGGAAGAGATATCAGTACATGATATTGTTATTGATCTTCTGAAATTTGGAATTAAAGCCAAGTATGGCCCAACACCAAAATAATAAGGTAGAAGAAAACACTGAACACAAAGTACAAACAATAAGTATGATAAAAATGACATCTTCAAGAAACAACGGGTTGAAGTGGAAAGAGCTCTGAGTACATATTCAGAAGGCAAAAACTACAAGGTTTATTTCTGTTCTTACTTGGATCAAGACCTTGAATCAGTCATTTAATTTTCAAAATCTCACCTGATTTACAGAAAATACATGTGCTATTTTAACAAATAATGAATTTTAGAATGTTGTGGATTTTTCTTACCTCCAAAGTATCAACAAATAATAATATGTTATGATATTGTGGGAAATTTAAATGGTGAAGACATTTAAATTGCTTAACTGTAAAAATGAAGAAAGGATGGCTGATTGTTCTCAAATTCCATCTAGCAGAAATGTCATCAAATACCTTCTGGTTATCATTTTCCCTCAAACCATATTAGTAGAAATCCCTCTAAGTGCACACAAAATAAAGCTAGGACCAGAACAACCAATATTTGTGGGCCATTGCTAACCACTCCTCTGTAACGAGAGGTTGTGGTGGATGAGGTTGGACAAAATGACATTTGTATATTCAACAAACACTGCCTGCTATACGCAAGATGCAAGGCAATGTCACCTAGAAACAAAGATGACTATGGCATAGACCCAGCTCTAAAGGAGTATAAAATCTAATATAAGGAATAGTAAGGACCATATTTTGGCAGTACTATTAAGTGGTGAGACAACTGGGACAAGACACTTTCCTCAATTGCTAAAGGATTTGTGTAACTTTTTTTAAAATACATATATCATAGAAGCTATCATGTTAACATTTCTGGTAGAGAAATGTAAAAGAGAATAGTGTCAAAGACTAACACAGCAATGAATGTGGTTAACTGCAAAGACAAATTCCCCATCTCTGAAGCTCTACCTGAATCAATTTACAGTTTTTTAATATTTTCCCCCTATTTCTTCAGTCTCTCTACAATTTATTTAATCTACAAAAATGATGTTCCTTTATAAAAATAGCTCTAATGTTAGAATATATTTGTTAATCAGATTGAAAAGAAGAAATCAAGACTAGTCAAATTACTTTATGAATAACCATCTTTTTAATAACTAAATAAAATGCACATGATTAAATCTGGTGAATTAGTAGGGCTCACCTTTTGAAGACTGGTTACAAAAATCCATATCAAATCAAGACACATACCAAAGCACTTCAAATGAAGTTTCACTTCATTTAAAGGAATGAGCTAATGAAAAATGCCTTATAACTTTGAGGTCCTTCCATTCATTGGTCTTTGTAATAGTACTGATTTGTCTTTGAATGTTCTAATTCTGACTCTTTCTTACTTCACAGAGCAAAATCACCAACTTATCAGAACTATAGCTCAATTTACTTTTATGGGACAAATGCATAATGTGAAGTAAAGGGGAGTCTTCATCTTTTATCATCCATTATAATTGGTCTAGTGACCACTGTTCCATTGAACAAAAATTATTTTGATTAAGCTGCCCTTTCTAAAATTTTAATTTTTATTCTCAAGTAATTTAGAATAGAAGGAATAGGAAGACACGTTTCCAAATCTTAGCTCTGTTACTTTCTATCTATGTGAAATTGGGGAAGTTATTTCAATGCTCAGTCTCATTTCCTCATATCTTGATAATTATACTTGACATATCTATCCTACAGAGTTCTTATATGGATCAAATGAATTAATAAATGTTATCCTTGGTAACTATAAAGTACTTTGCCAACCATAAAGTGCAGTATAAATCTGATGCGTTATTATTTGGGTCAAAACTTTAGACCATTTAACCACATTACATCAGGAATTACTTGTTTCTTTTACTTGGCTATTAATTGTGATTTTTTTTATTCTCCATTCATAAAACTCAGCTCCATGTTCAACTTCTACAAAATGCTCAAAATTACCACATATAAAGTGATTTCTTAGGATCACAGATTTAGAGCTAAAGGGTAACTTAAAGACATTGACACCAAACCCCTGATTTTATAAATGATGAAATGATGTTTAAATGATTTTGTCCAAGGGCATACATCTATGGAGTGACAAGAGATCAGATGAAAACACGGATCCTCAGGGTCCAAGTCCATATATTCTTCTGTTTTGCAATGTTGTCTTTCATAATTTTGTTGTACTTAATTATAATATGTATGTAAGTGGTTCATTTTATTTTTTTTTTGCCATGCTGTTTATTTATTGATGAACTTTGCTGAACTGCTTCCTCTCTCTCTTTTTTTTTTAAATAATTTATTTATTTAACATATTTGGTTTTCAGCATTGATTTTCACAACAGTTTGAATTACAAATTTTCTCCCCATTTCTACCCTCCCCCGCCCACTCCAAGATGGCATATATTCTGGTTGCCCTGTTCCCCAGTCAGCCCTCCCCTCTATCACCCCCCTCCCCTCTCATCCCCTTTTCCCTTCCTTTCTTGTAGGGCAAGATAAATTTCTATGCCCCATTGCCTATGTATCTTATTTTTTAGTTGCATGCAAAAACTTTTTTTTGTTTTTGAACATCTGTTTTTAAAACTTTGAGTTCCAAATTCTCTCCCCTCTTCCCTTCCCACCCACCCTCCCTAAGAAGTCGAGCACTTCAACCTAGGCCACACATGTATCATTATGTATAACCCTTCCACAATACTCATGTTGTGAAAGGCTAACTACATTTTGCTCCTTCCCAACCCATCCCACTTTATTGAATTTTCTCCCTTAACCCTGTCCCCTTTCCAAAGTGTTTGTTTTAATTACCTCCACCCCCATCTGCCCTCCCTTCCATCATCCCCCCCCTTTTATTTTTTTTTTATCTTCCTCCCTCTTCTTTCCTGTGGGGTAAGATACCCAACTGAGTATGTATGGTATTCCCTCCTCAGGTCGAATCTGATGAGAGCAAGGTTCACTCATTCCACCCTCACCTGCCCTCTCCCCTCCTCCCACAGAACTGCTTCCTCTTGCCACCTTTATGCGAGATAATCCACCCCATTCTATCTCTCCCTATCTCCCTCTCTCAGTATGTTGCTCTCTCATCCCTTAATTTCATTTTATTTCTTTTAGATATCTTCCCTTCATCTTCAACTCACCCTGTGTCGTTCTCTCTCTTTTACATATATATATGTATATACATATATAAAAGCACACATATATATACATACCTACATACACATGCATACATATACATATAGATACATACATATATACACATTCACTTATATATATACATAAACATATATATATATATATATATGCATATTCCCTTCAACTACCCTAATACTGAGGTCTCATGAATCATACACATCATCTTTCCATGTAGGAATGTAAACAAAACAGTTCAACTTTAGTAAGTCCCTTGCAATTTCCGTTTCTTGATTACCTTTTCATGCTTCTCTTGATTCTTGTGTTTGAAAGTCAAATTTTCTATTCAGTTCTGGTCTTTTCACTGAGAAAGCTTGAAAGGCCTCTATTTTATTGAAAATCCATATTTTGCCTTGGAACATGATACTCAGTTTTGCTGGGTAGGTGATTCTAGGTTTTAATCCTAGCTCCATTGACCTCCGGAATATCACATTCCAAGCCCTTCGATCTCTTAATGTAGAAGCTGCCAGATCTTGGGTTATTCTGATTGGGTTTCCACAATACTCAAATTGTTTCTTTCTGGCTGCTTGCAGTATTTTCTCCTTGATCTGGGAGCTCTGGAATTTGGTGACAATATTCCTAGGAGATTTCTTTTTGGGATCCATTTGAGGAGGCGATCGATGGATTCTTTCAATTTCTATTTTGCCCTGTGGCTCTAGAATATCAGGGCAGTTCTCCTTGATAATTTCTTGAAAGATGGTATCTAGGCTCTTTTTTTGATCATGGCTTTCAGGTAGTCCAATAATTTTTAAATTATCTCTCCTGGATCTATTTTCCAGGTCAGTGGTTTTTCCAATGAGATATTTCACATTGTCTTCCATTTTTTCATTCCTTTGGTTCTGTTTTATAATATCCTGATTTCTCATAAAGTCACTAGCTTCCACTTGCTCCAATCTAATTTTTAAAGTAGTATTTTCTTCAGTGGTCTTTTGGATCTCCTTTTCCATTTGGCTAATTCTGCCTTTCAAGGCATTCTTCTCCTCATTGGCTTTTTGGAGCTCTTTTGCCATTTGAGTTAGTCTGTTTTTTAAGGTGTTGTTTTCTTCAGCATATTTTTCAGTATTTTTTTGGGTCTCCTTTAGCAAGTCATTGACTTGTTTTTCATGGTTTTCTCGCATCCTTCTCATTTCTCTTCCCAATTTTTCCTCTACTTCTCTAACTTGCTTTTCCAAATCCTTTTTGAGCTCTTCCATGGCCTGGGACCAGTTCCTGTTTTTCTTGGAGGTTTCTGTTGTAGGCTCTTTGACTTTATTAATTTCTTCTGTCTGTATATTTTGGTCTTCTTTGTCAGCAAAGAAAGAATGCAAAGTCTGAGACTGAATCTCGGTGCGTTTTCGCTGCCTGGCCATATTCCCAGCCAACTAACTTGACCCTTGAGTTTTTTAGTGGGGTACGACTGCTTGTAGATTACAGAGTTCTATGTTCCACGTTTGGGGGGGAGGTGCCAGCTCTGCCACCCCAGCACTGCTCCTTCCCCAGCCCCCAACCCGAACTGGGCTTAGATCTTCGGCAGGCTGTGCACCCCTGCTCTGACTCGCCACTTAATTCCTCCCACCAGGTGGGCCTGGAGCCGGAAGTAACAACAGCTGTAGCTGCCCCACCTCCGCTGCCCCCGGGGCTCGAAGCCGAACCTCGAACTCCTTCTACTCCCGCAGCTTTTCCCACTAACCTTCTCCACAGTCTTTGGTGTTTGTGGGTTGAGAAGTCTTGTAACTGCCGCAGCTCACTGAATCAGGGCGCTAGGGCCCCCTCTGCCAGGCTTCTGGTCTGGATGGTCCACGCCGGTCAGGCTGGGCTCTGCTCCACTCCGTTCACAGCTCCCAGCTCCGTGTGGGATAGACCTCACCCAGAGACCATCCAGGCTGTCCTGGGCTGGAGCCCTGCTTCGCTCTGCTGTTTTGTGGGTTCAGCCGTTCTATAATTGGTTCAGAGCCATTTTTTATAAGTTTTTGGAGGGTCTCCGTAGGGAGCTCACATTATTCCCTGCTTACCAGCCGCCATCTTCGTAAGTGGTTCATTTTAACATTCAATTTACTCATCTGCACAATGTGGATGGTAATGAACTGGTTCTGGGATGGAATGATAGCAGACTGAATAGCCTTTTGAAAATAGATGGTGCTTTTTATGACTCAGTTTCTCCTAGAAACAATAGCACTTCTTAAAAAAGTATCCTGGTGTTCTATGGCTGCAAAATCATGTAACATGAGTCTCAGAGGAATTTAATTTGAGAAACACCCCAAAATAATTGAAGGAAGCATATTACTTATGAGTAGGCTGTAACATATTACCAATGAAGAATTACACAGGAGAAATGCTATGATATTAGAGAGATATATAATCAAAAAAGGAAGTGATCTGGTCATGAGTTTGTGTAGGAAAAACAAAGAACAATTGGTGAGTGCTCCATGGGTATGTACACTACTTCAAGGGATTTAAAAGAGTCTAAACCTAAATTTAGAATTAGAAATCAAAATGATTTGCTCAAGATCATGATGGTTTGAAGTAGCAGAGTTGGAAGATGAGGCTTGGTCTTTTCATTACAAATCCAGCATTCTTTATTGTTGTTCAGTCATTTCAGTTGTGTTCAACTCTTTGTGAGTCCATTTAGTATTTCCTTGGAGAAGATACTGGAGTGGTTTCCCATTTCCTTCTCTAGCTCATTTTACAGATGAGGAAACTGAAGTAAACAGGATTTAAGTGACTTGCCCAAGATCACATGGGTAGTGACAGCTAGTTTGAGACCACATTTGAACTCATATCTTCTTGACTCCAGGACCACTGGCCAATGAAATAAGTGAACGAAGCTACCACAGAGGGATGTTGTAAAGATTAAATGAAATGATGTTATGAGAAATGCTTCATGGACCTCCAAGCACTGTGTAAATGTCACATATTATTACAGATACAGGTTATTTTTGAAAGACAGTTGGATGTAGAAATAAATCTTACTAAATGTGTTATGATAGGCAACTTACATAAACTTTTGTTTTCTCATCTGTAAGATTCAAATAATAGCGGAGCCAAGATGGCGGCTGGAAAGCAGGGACCAGCCTGAGCTCCCTGCCGAGCCCCTCCAAAAACCTATAAAAAATGGCTCTGAACCAATTCTAGAACAGCAGAAACCACAGAACAGCAGAGGGAAGCAGGGCTCCAGCCCAGGACAGCCTGGATGGTCTCTGGGTGAGCTCTATTCCACACGGAGCTGGGAGCTGGGAGCTGGGAACGGAGTGGAGCAGAGCCCAGCCTGAGCGGCGTGGACCAACAAGACCAGCAACCGGGCAGAGCATGCCCTAGCGCCCTGATTCAGTGAGCTGCGGTAGTTAGGAGACTTCTCAACCCACAAACACCAAAGACTGCGGAGAAGGTTAGTGGGAAAAGCTGCGGGAGTGGAAGGAGTTCGCGGTTCGGCTTCCAGCCCCGGGGGCAGCGGAGGTGGGGCAGCTACCACTGCTGCTGCTTCCGGCTCCAGGCCCACCTGGTGGGAGGAATTAAGTGGCGGATCAGAGCAGGGGTGCACAGCCTGCCGAAGATCTAAGCCCAGTTCGGGTTGGGGGTTCTTGGGGAAGGAGCAGTGCTGGTGTGGCAGAGCTGGCACCTCCCCCCCAAACGTGGAACATAGAACTCTGTAGTCTACAAGCAGTCATACCCCACTGAAAAACTCAAAGGTCAAGTTAGTTGGCTGGGAATATGGCCAGGCAGCGAAAACGCACCGAGATTCAGTCTCAGACTGAATCTGACTGAGTCCTTGTTTCACCCCTGATCTTATTGGGAATGCATCTAGTTTATCCCCATTACAAATAATGCTTGTCGATGGTTTTAGGTAGATGCTATGAAACACTCTTTAAGGCTTTAAGTTCTATAAATGTCACATAAGGCAAATTCTGAGGGAGAAGTGGATACTAAAAAATAGGAAGATGAAGATAAACCTTCAGTCGCAGGTGATGTCTAGGTTTTCTTAAAGCAAGCTAGGGGTTCCATGATGTAGATATGAGGGAGAAATACATTAGTTATGGTAGAAAGGTTGTAGATGTGTATGTGAAATGAAATGTTATATATGGGGAAGAGCAAGGAGGTCAGTTTGGGTGAAATCATGAGTGCGTAAAGTCTAGAATGTGCAAGATGTGCAAGAAAGGTTGGGGATAGGCTAGAAAAGGTTTTTGAAGGTTTATCAAACAGAAGAGTCTGTATGTACTCTGTTGAATTTTCATTTAGGTCATGTGTGCTCATGCACTTATGTCCTAAAACACTCTATTTTAGGCTCTTTTCTCTTATATTTCTCTAATATTTCATTTGGTGATTTTATCTTCCCTCATGAATTCAGTTATCTTTAGGCAGGATTCTCACATTTATTTAAATTCCCATATCCTCTCTGATAACATCTCTAACTTCCTCTTAAAGATCTTCAACTAGATGTCTCATACACATCTTAAACTAAACCTTTCCAAAACTCAACTCATTTTCTTTCCCCAGGAACCTTTTGCCTCTTCCCAATTTCCCTACTACTATTGAGGACACCACCATCATCCTAGTTACATAGGCTTGCAACCTAGGTATTATTCTAGACTTCACTCTTTCTCTCTTCTTCCATTAAATCCAATCAGTTGGCAAGTCCTGCTGATTCTAACTTTGCAGCATCTTTTATGTGCACTTTCTTTCCTCTGACACTGTTACCATCCTGGTGAAAGCCTTCATGTCCTCATAGCTGGATTATTGAACTGGAAGTCTAGTTTTTCTCTCTGCTTTGTCTTTCTCCACTCCAGTGCACTTCTACTCATCTATCAAAGTGATCTTCTCAAATCACATATCTGACCATGTCAGTTTAGCCACCATCACCGCCCCATTTTAATAAACTCCAGTGACTCTCTAGAGTTTATTACCTCCAGAATAAAATATAAAAGAATTTGTTTAGCATTCAAAGCTCTTTATAATCTGATCCTATTCTACCTTTCCTGGCTTCTTACACCTTTTTATACTAAGCAAATACTCTGTGATTCAGTGATCTTCAGTCATCTACAATCCACTAGCTCCCTTGCTGTTTCTCATGCAAGACACTGCGTATCATTCCTCAGACAATTTCATTGGACATCCTCCATGGCTGGTAGAGTATCCCCTCTCATGTCCATATTCTGGCTTCCATGGCTTCCTTTAAGTTTCAATTAAGATCCTACTATCCAAAAGAAATCTTTCTCATACCCCATAACACTATTTCTTTCATTCTGCTGATTATATCCACTCTGTCCTATTTATATTATGTTTTAACATAGTTGCTGACATGTTGTCTCCCCCATTTGCCTCTAAGATCTTTGAAAGCAAGGACTGTCTTTTGCTTTTTCTTTGAATCCCCAGTGTTGAGACCAATGTCTGGCACATTTTAGGTGCATAATAAATGCATGTTAATTGTTGACAAGCCTATAGGCAAGCTTCTTGTGCAGGAGAGGGACATTGTCATTCCTGTGTTTTAGGAACATTAGTTTGACAACTCCCTTCTCAAGAAGGGAGAGATTAATGCAAGAAGATCATTTAGGAAGTCTGTTGCAATGGTACAATAAGATTTGATGAGTGCTGTCCAAAGGAAGAAGGATTAAACTTGTTCACATTGGCTGTAAAGTACAGAACCAGAAGCAATGAGGAAAAGTTGAAAGGAGGAAGATTTAGGAGGACGAAAAATACAATGAAAACAAAACAAACAGAACAACTTCCTTATGATTAAAGCTGCCTCAAGTCAGAAAACGATGCCTTGAATAGACTATAGCAGGAATAGTCCTGGACCTGGAGTCCATTCTGCTATTTGCTAGATGTTGAACATAAGTGAAGTAACAATTGAGGCCTGAAGAAAAACCTGATTGATGAATTCCAGCAGTAACAGAAACAGAGACTCCTCTGTGAATTAGGCTTCACTTGGAAGTTAAGTCAGTGGGACAAATACTATTTTAGTGGTTGGAAGATAGCAAGACTATATATATAATAAACTATCTCCAAGTTTCCTTCCCCTGAAAGCAGGAAGGAATAAATGGCAAAAGGCAGAAAAAGGGGTTTGTATCTTTTGGGCCAGTGGAAAGACTACCAGTTGGCTCCGAGAGCCTACTGCTCGTGATTACTATTTCTTCTCACCAGCAGCATAGTCATATATTCACGTTCCAAATGAGAGAAGATCAAAGACCCAATCATCCAGAGGAGCACAGAAACTCATCCTTCTTATTTGAATAAGGAGAACAGCAAGGCAAGAAAACAAAACATTTTGGCTAGTGCCTTTTAAATGTCTACTCAATTCTGGATGTGCAGGGACTCTAACGGGTCCTCATCTTCACACGATTAGGGGCCTAGAAATGACAGTTATAATACCAATGCATATCCTGAACTATGGAGCAAGATATGCCATTCCAGCAATAAACACATCAACCTTTCTTATAAGGTCTAGAAGTATACACTACATATTGCATATGCTCTCAGGATGGAATTCCATGGGCCAAGCCCTGGTATGTTTTGTTTTGTTTTGTTTTGAGGGGGGGAGGGCAGGGCAATTGGGGTTAAGTGACTTGCCCAAGGTCACACAGCTAGTGTGTCAAGTGTCTGAGGCCGGATTTGGACTCAGGTCCTTCTGATTCCAGGGACAGTGCTCTACTCACTATGTCACCTAGCTGCTCCCAATCCCTGGTATGTTATATATGAATTACAGTAGATGGTCACTGAGGTCCTTTGAGTTCTGAGTCTTTGTTTCTGTATATGGTCACAGAATATATGGCCAGCTCAGATTTCAATCTCTAGAATAAATTATTTCAGTTCTTACTGCTCTCTCTCTTTTCTTTAATCCTATTGTTAATTCACAAACATAGAATGAATTATAACACTTTTTGACAGCAGGATAGAAAGGAACATAGTCTGATAGCCCTCAAGGCTATTTGTTAAGGAAATTCTGTTGGTATAAATGATATCACTACTTATAAATGTTATTTGTGAGGATTCATTTTTAAAAATTCATTAGAAACTTTCCTGAATACATATTTAACATCCTTTTTCCAAAATATAAAATTATTTTGCTACCTAGCTTCAGTTCATGTAAATAACTTTTTAATCCCAATAACATACACATTTTGGATAATAAAAAGATGAAATGCAGATTCTCAAATATAGGAGGAATTATCATTGAGATAAGATGCACTATTAAATTAATGATTTTGCTTTAAAATCTTAGCCTGGTACAATTTAGTAGAGATTACCAGGCCTAACAGCTCTGAGAAGAGATTCTTACTTTAAATCCTTCTGATTCCTGGTAATAAATAGTATAATTGCAGTGAATGAACTTAGCTTGTTCAACAATAAACATGATCAGAAAAGATTCAAAATAAATTCACTTTTAGTTAACACCATTCCAAAAAGACACTAGCATAAAAAAAACTTAGTTTGGTTTATAAGTCTTATTCTTGTAGCTGTTGCTAGAATTAATCTTTTTTTTTAAGTCATTCTCAGAAGTAAGGTAAAACACACGAAGATTTCCCAGGATACTAAGAATGTTTTTAGTATTACTTTTTCATTTTTGTGTCACGTTTTGACTTCCATATTTGATGCACTTTTCCTTGAAGTAACAAAAATAATTCCTATCAGGAAATATTTGCTATTTCTTCTATCATTATATGGGCTAAACATCCAGGCTTTTGTAATTAAAGTTACTGTGGTTATTTTTATTTCTGTCACAACATTACAACATTTTGGAGAAAGAAGGGACCTCAGAGACTACCCAATCCAACCCGTAACTGAACAGTCATTCCCCCTTACAACACATCCTTTTTAGAAAACCTCTAATAACAGCAACTCACTACTTCATGAATTAGCTCATTATGCTTTGAATGTCTCTAATTGTTAAGTGGCTCATATCTTGGAGCCTACGTCTGCTGCTCTATGATTTTTTTTCTATTACTCCACATTCTGTTCTCAATTGGCAAATAGAACAAATCTTCCATATGACAACTTATCTTATTTTCTTCTAAATTTTTGTTGTCTTTCCAGGCTAAACATTCACACTTCACCCCATCATCATACAGAATGATCTTCAGTCCATTCCCCATCCCAAGAGTCCTCCTCCATATATTTTCCAGTTGGTTTAATATCACAAACTATATAGACTGCTCCAGATATGAATAGCCAAGGTGAAAGAAAAAAGGTTGGTAATTATATGATAATAGGCAGTGTTGTTTAATAGAGAGCTGGCCTCAAGGCCAGACAGACCTGGATTCAACTCTTGTCTCTGGCACATATGTTGTGAGACACTGGGCAGGTCACACAACCTCTCAGTATTCTAGGTAACTCTGCAACACTATAAATTTCAGAGAAGGAGCTTACCTACATTACAAAGGGTTATTTGCTCACATGGAGATTGCCTAGTCCTATCTTCTGATTTATTAGTTACCAGTGGTGATTATACCTTCCTCATTTTTCACTTCTACACCAGTTAGTTCAACACAGCGGTTTCCTGTGATTCATATGCTCCTCCTCTAGACTAGGTTTAGTTATACCTTAGTATTGGCTCCCATTCCAGGAAGAAATACATGAATTTCTTTTCCAGAGATATAAGATAACTGGCTTTGAGGTGGTCTTGTCTGTTTAGTCTCATACCTAATATAGAAGAAGCTTACCTTCTTCAGTCCTTAAGGAGTTCGTATTGTTGGAGGAAGAAAACATGCACATATATAAGTGAATAGAAAATATATACTAAGTAATTCCTGTGCATTGGACTCATTATATAAGTGATTTGTTGACAATAGAACCAGAGATTATATTAAGTCCAATGGAAGGTTAGGGAAGAACAGGATAGGGACATCAAAGGAATAAAACTAATGTGGAAAAGTCTAGGGAATCAAGGAGTGGTGGTGAGGGAGAAGAGTGACTCCCATGCATCTTTTCTGATATAGAAATGCCTCTGCTTTATTTGACGCTGTGCCAAGGGAGCATGAGCTCTAGCAGGTTTTACCAATTTAGAGACTTCCTGGATCGTCATAAAATCATAGATTTACAGTTGTAGAGTTGGAGAAGACATCAGAGATCATTGAGGTTAACTCTCATTTTATATATCATAGCTCCATGCATTTAGAGTTGGAAGAGACTTCAAAAAGATGTGGAAATTTACACCAGAAATGATAAGTGTCCTACCCATAGTCACAGACATAAGACAGTTACTGGGCAGGGTGAGATTTTAACTATACTCATTGATTGTAAATTTAATACCCTTTTGATTGTGCCATACTACAAGTGAAAGACATACATAGTGGCATTCTTTCTGTAAATGAAAACAGAAGATATAAAGTAGTTATAGATAATGAAAGGAAAATTCACAGAATCAGAGAAGCAAATAAGGAATTTTTAGAGTTGGTTTCATCATAAATCTATTGGCAAAAATAAAAATAATTTCCTACGAATAATTTCCTGGGATACAATCATCTCCTCTTTCATTATTTATAATGAACATAAAAACAAAATGTGTGAATCAGAGATAATAATAGCCTATGCACCAAAATCTGTTGCAGAGAATGAAACACATACATAGATGAAAACAGAGGGAATGAGACCAAGACAGAGATGAAATCATGAAATCACCTCTGAACAAAAAATTAATTGTAAAACCAACTTTCAATATGTCTAGATTATACATTTTCTCTTGCAAGAAAATAAAGAATTTAGAATGTGATTTTCTTTTTCATCTGGCCTTGTAATTTCATCTGTATAGGTGAATAGATTTCCCTCAATCAATGTAGATCTGCAACTGTTCTGGAGCTGATAATCTGAGAGTGTCCTGGAGGTCTAAGTGGTTAAGTTACCTTTCCTAGGGTCATATACTCAGTCTGATTCAGAAGCAAGACATGAACCAGGTCATTCCTGACTCCAAGGTCATAGTTCTATCCACTCTGCCTCTTATAACTAAAATTATCATTATTATAATATGACAACATAGTAAAATATTTCAAACTACTCAACTAAATTTAAATCCCCAGTAAACACTGAATTACCAATAGCCATGTAATTCTAAGAGAAGAGGAATAATAATAAATCTATTTAATTTTAATCTTCTTCACCACCAAAAGTTGAGTGGCAGAATTTCCTATTTAATTTCATCTCTCAATTTTCTCTAGGTGTTCTCTATTGAATACACCAAGCAAAAGATCCATATTACCTGATTAGTTATTTCAATTGCCTAAGGAAAATTGTTGACAAGACTAGGCAGAAAAAATGTGTGTGATTTGCTTCTGTTTCTTTATTAAAAAAAATCATGACCTATTTGAAATTGGAGAGGATAGGACATTTTGTATTAAATGACATTCCATTGAGTTCATATTATTCTACTCCACCTCAAGGTCTATTCCCCTATTCTTCCACTCATCAATATTTCCCAAAGGTAGCAATATAGGACAAGATGAATTATACAAGATAAATAAGGTAGGACAAGCTTACTCCTATTTGAAGGAGATGAAAGAAGTATCTAAATAGAAGTTTATTATAGGTACTTGGAAATCATTAAAATAGGGTAATAGTTATAAAGAAGGGAGAGTTGAATGGAAGGTCAGAAAGTAAGTATAGGTTTAAATTTAATTTAGATAACAAGTTGAGATTGAGATCACTAGCATATATTTTGAAAGTATGTAATGTTTAACACTAGAAACTAAAGTATATTTGTTACAACATGATTTTTTTTGAGTTTTACTACTTTGATAATTTGTCAGCTGAAAAAATATTATAGACTTCTAATACTCAAAGGATACTTCAAGCTCATCTAACTCATAGTTCATTCTGTTTATAGATGATGGAAGTGAGTCCCAGAAAGTTAGAGTTGCCTTGCTCAAAATCAGAGTTAATTAGTTGCTAGGCCAGAACTAGAACCCACATGTTCTGACTCCTATCTAGGACTTAGACCTTGGATGATAAGAATGCATATAGAAGGTAAGAAGGAACATGGAATTTTTAAAAATGTAAATGGATTCCATTATAAATGTACTGTTTAATCTTCATCTGTGTAGTACAACAATGACTTCTAGTGGTCACTTGACTTACTTCATTTATTCTTTATTAATTTCCTTGTTGAGATGCCTAGACAAACTAAAAAATATACCTTCTGGCCTATCCAAAAGTTTAGTCATGAGACAAATCAAATTTATTCTCGTCTAAATACCTAGTGGATTAAATTAAAACTTTCTGTAAGCAATTGCACATGGGAAAGATATAAGTCAAAGGATTAAACTCTGCTTTTTGTTATAATCTGTCAATCAATCAATATTTATTGGTCACCCACTATGGGCAACTTTTTTTGTTTTCCAACATCAGCTCTTCTGTGTATTAGCTTTTTTGTTTATTTTGGGCAACTTTATTTTGGTCAAGTAACTTAATAATTCTGAAACTCTGCTTCCTTAACCATAAAAAAGTGACAATACTTTCATTATTTAAATTTTGGGAGCATAAAATGAGTGAAGTTCTTTGTAAATACTATAGTAAAATGCTATATATAATGCCTTGTAAAGTTCATTTACAGAATTCTTTTCAAATGCTATAGAAAGACTATCTCTAATTGATACTTGCGACCATTCCTGACCAGCTCCTGCAAATTGCCTGAGTTCTGCTCTGGGTCAGTAGACCAGTTTTCCAGCCAAGTGCTTGACATTTATAATATGAGACAACATATAATTAGGGTCAAATGAGCTGTACAGACAATAAGCAGTACAGGGATTGAGAGAGAGAGGTGAGATCACTTCTGTTTGTACTGATAAAGCAAAGCTTCATTGAGAAGGTAGGATGTAATTTGGTGGATTTAGATAGGTGAAAAAGACAAGGAACACATTGTAGAGTACGGTAAAATCTAAGACAATATCCCTTATTACAACTGATTCATTATTGTGTTGTACGTACGGGTAGAGAGGAAAAAAAGAGACAATGCTTCTGTATTTGAAAATAAATATAGTGAAGGTATATAATCTTAACATGTCTTTTTATTGCTCTTTGGATGATTTGAGATTTTAGTTCTTTAAAGATATTACAGTCTTACAAATTTTTCCCTAAGAGAATCAAAGAAAATTAAGTTGCTAAATAAATGTTTTGGATTTCTGAAGTCATTGCTGAGTTTCCCAAATTGGTTACATACCAATCTTTTACCTTCCTTCAATTTAATACCTATTTGGTATACGAATACTGAATATAAATCTTTATCTTTATCTCTGTATATATTATCTATATTTATGCAGTTAGGTGGCACAGTGGATAGAGTGCTGTGCCTGAAATCAGGAAGACTCATCTTCTTGAGTTCAAATCTGGCCACAGACACTTGCTACTTGTGTGATCCTGGCCAAGTCACTAATCCTGTTTGCCTCAGTTTCCTCAACTATAAAATGAGTTAAAGAAAGAAGTGACAAACCACTCCAATATCTTTTCCAAGAAAACCCCAAATGGAATGACAAAGGGTTGGACATTACTGAAATGACTGAATAACTACATATTTGTGTGTGTGTGTGTGTGTGTGTGTGTGTGTGTGTACATATGCTCTCTTCCATTTCTAAGATGAAAAGATTGTTACCTCCAAAGGAATACTGCAAATGAAAGGAGAAGACCAAAGCCATCCTTTAGCTTTACAGAAGAGAGAAAATTTGCATGAATTTTCTTGAACTATACAAAAGTAAAGGTATAGGGTTCTTTCATAAGTCCTACCAAGCAGCTGAGAGATTTCATGTCCTCCAAAAGTATAAATGAATCTGTATTCTTGTTTCATATTTTACCTATTTTTTTCACTGGGCACTAACTAGTCATTTAAGCATTTCTTTGTCATGGAAAACTTAAAACCTATGATATATTCAATCTTTCTCGACATTGATTCTAGATTCTATAAATTGACTCTAGAACCAATCTCACAATCCCTTTTGTGGAAACTCTAAACATAAGGAATACCAGAGCTTAAATGAAGAAATTTTCTCGAGTTCTATTCTGGGATGGAGGTGTAACGAGAGCAAGAGTGTGAGAAGATCCTGATCTTTGCTCTCTTCCTATGCAATTGAAACTATTCTTCATAAGCATAACAAGATCAGCCCCTTAATGGAAAAAAATGCTAATACCTATACCTCTACTACATATATTTACATATCCCTTCCTATTCAATGAAACAGTGGGGGAGGGATACAGGAGTCATGACATAGTTGACAGATGGAGAAGGACGAGAAATAGAAAAAGAGACACAGAGGCTGAGAGGGACAGAAAGATGGAGGACAGAGAGAAATAAGGACAAAGGAACAAAGACAGAGAAAAAGACAGAGGAGTAACAAGCTTTTTCTCCTTTGAATTCTACAGAGGCTTCTATTACAATTTGATCAGTTCCATGAACATTTATTTAGTGTCCTTTAGGAGTAAAGCATAAAAATTATGTTATCAGGGATATGCATGACCATAGATAGAGATGACCTCAAAATCTAAGTAGGAGAATCATATACTTAAGCCATTAAAAGAAGATGGAGAAGGCTTCTAGTAAATTGGGTAAATCTAAGTAGAAAATAATGGAAAAATACATAGGTGTAAATCATATAGAATGAAGAGTTGCTTTAATCAACTTAACATTCTAATCAATGAAATTAATCCATAGATATTTTTTATATATGAACATCATATGATGTTCCAAAAGTCTTGGTATCAGGCTATTAAAGCTTAAAAATGAACTTAATCTTTTGCTATACTCTTTGTAAATACTGTACTGTGTCAATACATTATGTGTGCCTGTGTGTGTATGGAGAGAGAGAGAGAGAGAGAGAGAGAGAGAGAGAGAGAGAGAGAGAGAGAGAGAGAGATGTGTGCATGCATATGCACACTCATTGGTATGAGGACTTCCTCTAAACTAAAGAATACACAGAATTTCCATCTCTTTCATTCTCTTGTCCACCTTACACCCTCTCCCCTTCTTCTCCTCCTCTCTGCTCTTTTTTCTGTCTCTATCTTATCTATCCATCTCTATATCTCTAGATAGCTATATTTTTATATAATATATACACACAAGTCTTCCCCATGAAGAACTCTCATTTCTCTACCAATGGAAGTCAACCCCTCTTTAAGAGTGGCTTTTACCATGGAGAGGTTTAATAATTTGCTCAGGATCATAATGCCAATATCTGGGCAGAACCTAAAATTACGTGATATTGTATTTTATAAATATACCTGGTAAATTCTTATTTGGCAAAATGCAATCTCTTTTTTTCCCCCTCTCTCTTTCTCAAGGTGGAGGTAGTATTCACAACTAGGAATGTTTATAATATGCAATTTTAAATCTCTTTTGAAAAACCGTGCTTTCTAAGGTATGTCCCTTTTATTCCCATTGAATAAACCAGAAAACCTCTTGCATATACTTCCAATGTTAATTTAAAAATGTTTTTTGATGAAATGTATATATGCATAAATACTTCACCAAAACCACTACTAAAATTTGTATTGCAAATCATGAAAGCATTGTTTTCTGCCATAAATGTTATTCAATGGATATTAGCACTGACATGTTATGTAAGTATTTTCTGCAACATTTTTTTTTGGATGGAATCCCCAGATGTATATAAACACACATTGAATCAGATTTTTGATAATGGATTTTCAATCTTCTTTTTTTGAAATGTCAAAATGGAAACAGGAAAAGGATCAACCCCACATGCTCAAAAAGTTTTATTATTATTTTGCAAATATTTGATGTTTTTTCTTCAGAAGAAATAGTATACATAAATCTTTAATTTCACCTCAGAATTAGTTATGATTCACCAGTGTACTAAAATGTTAAGTTCTGTGTACATATGATATCAGTCAATAAAAATTTATTTAGAAACTACTAAGTGTCAGGAACTATGACACCTGCTATGGATAAAAAGAAAAGTAAAACACAGTCCTTGTCCTTGAGGACCTAACAATCTAATAGGCAAGACAACATACAAACAGTTGCTCTATACAAGATAACTAATACATAATCAATGCAGGGAAGGGAGTAGAATAATAGAGATTGTGAAAGCCTTTCTGTAAAAAAGTGGGATTTCAGCTGGGGCTAGGAGAAAGCTAGGAAAAGCAAATGGCACAAGGAAGAGGGAGAGCATTCCAGGCACAAGGGACAGCCAGTTAAAAATGCCTGGTCAAGGAACAAGAGGGTCAGTGTTACTATAAAACTAAGAGGGGTGGAGGTGGGAGGTGCAAGAAGTAACAAGGCTGGAGGAAAGAAGGGAGGCTAGGTTATAAAAGGCTTTGAATGCCAAAGAGAAGATTTTATGTTCGATCCTGGAGATGAGGAGTCACTGAAGTTTATGAAGGGGAATTTGGGAACTGACATGGTCAGACATATTCTTTTAAAAAGTCATTTTGGTATCTGAGTGAAGGATAGACTGGAGAAGGGAGAGACTTGGGCAAATAGATCAACCAGCAGTCTATGCAATAGTAGAAGGCCTGCCACAAGGTAATGGCAATATCAGAGGAGAAAAGAGGATGTTTTGTGAGATGTTACAAAGGAAAAACCAACAGGCCTTAGAAACGGACTGGATAGATACTGAATTTTGATTGTGAGGAACTGGAAGAATGGTGGTATCCTTGACAGCAACAGGGAAGTTTGGAAAGGGTGGAATGCAGTATGTTCTCAGAATGACAACGATGAGAAAAGACACTGACTGAAGCTTTTTTACATTAACTGTGCTATGACCTAGGAAACAGAATAAACATTATAACTTTCCATATTACCTATAATCCAGTGAAAATGAGGGGTTTTCTTTGTGATACTTTAGAAAAAGTAATGGGTTTGTAATCGTGAAAGCTGAGTTGAATTCCCATCTTTACTCTTCACTACATGTGGGAATTTAGGCAAGTGATTTAATATCTCTGGGCCTAGATTTTTGCACCACATTCAGTTACATACATCTATTTGCTGTTACTATCACATCTGTTATCCAGAGATAATTTTGCTAACTATGCCTTCATTTCTCTTCATTAAACAGTTCAATGTGTGATTTATTCAAATTACTTTTAAAAATAAGGCCTGAGGAGACAGGCAGCAGTCAATTGATCAACATATATTTATTTAGTATTTATACATGAAAAATCTCTAACAATCAAAGGTGTAATAAAGTTCCATTTAAAGTACCGAGAATAAAAATTATAAAAGATAGGAGTGAGGTGCTCTCTGAACTTCAGTTTGAGGTGGTTTGGGAGAATGACAAAATTTAATTTGAGCACTGAAGAATAGATAGGGTTTAGATCAATGGAAAGGAGAAGGAATGACATCAAGAATTAGAAGCACACTTAAAAATATGAGGAAATCAAAATGAAGGAAAAAAAAGTATATAAAGTAATAATCATTCCCCTCAAAATGATTTTGACTGAAGTTTCTTTTTTGAAAGTTTTTTCATGACTTTATTTTATCTTTTGTCTCTCCATTTATTCATTTGTTCTTTTTATCTTAGCCTCCAAGGGACATCAATTCCAAAAACAAAGTAATTTTTAATAACATGGAACTGTGTAATTCATTTTTTGTGTTTTTAGCTATTTATTTTTAAAGCATCTTTTAGGTCAAGAAAAATAACTCTACAACCCTCCATATTATCTCAAACAGAACTATTCCTGAAGATTAGAAGGTACAGTGTGACTAATGACCTATAGGCTTTTTCTTTATAAGTCTACTGCGTGTGACATAAGTAAACAATGGGATGTGTTCAAAGTTCTCTTTGTGAGGGACAGAGAAAGGAATGGGGAGGGGAAAGGGGGGAGAAAAAAAAGAAAGATGGGAAAGAAGGGAGAGGAGAGGTAAGGAGATTAGTGAGCAGAGATTGCTTCCTTTCTAGACAACTTGGATTAGGTTCAAAACCTGAAATATACTGGAAGCAAGTTTTAGGTCAACAGTTGCAAAAGCTGAATAGTTAGCAAGCATACTTTTTCTAGTTTGTGGCAAGAAGAGAGTTAAGAGAATAAAATCGACATCTGGGTCAGCAGAAAGAATGAAAAAGAGCTGAGACACTGAAAGCAAGTCTGATTCATGATAGTAATACTTTTCCCTAATGTCTCTTACCACCTTGTCCTTCACTTTTCCTTGCCTGTTTTTTGGTTTAATGGTATTAAAATCCCCATTTTGTTTTTATTCTTCTAGTCCCTTAAGAACATGCACCCTTTAAATCTAATAAGGCAGCATTTAGACGTTACTGTTGAACTGCTCTTAATAACGCTGCCTTTACAGTCTGAATGAGTTAATATGCCACCTTCTAATCCTTTCATATTATTATTGAATTAAGTCAAATTAAAAAAAACTCATTTAAATGTTAGCATGTTTTTTGTATTCATATAGGAAAAAGTATAGAAATGTCAATCTCATGAAGATTAGTAGAAGAAATTGTATACTGTTGGTAGAAAAATGTAATCATGTGAAACATCTGTCTCCTAAAATGTTTAACATTATTTTCTCTAAATGAATATATTACATATTTTACTGTTGACTCACACATTAATCCCAAGAACTAAAACAATATGTATCACTTAAAATTAAAAGGGCATGGGAAATTCATTTTAAATTGAATCAGTCCAAGAGTGACCGATGTAAGCCAACAATACATTTCTTCCAGAATTGTACCTGTTTGTTGCCCTTGTCTATATCATTCTGGCCACAAATCAATAGTACTTTCTTCCATTCATCAGCAATCATAATGCTTTTCAATAATTGTAATTTTAAAAAACCATTACTGAAATTATGTAGTCATTGATTGCTTAAAGGTTACAGTTAAAATGAACACAAAGGTAATTTTGCTTTAAATTCAAGGACCTTCTTGAAAAAGCCAAGACTTTATTCCTCATAGTACTTTCTGAATTGAGATCATATGTGTCTGAGCGTGTATGTATATCACAAACTTTATTCAGTATGAATGAAGAATAAGTTGTTTGCGTTAACTAAATATTCTAATTAATTATAAATTTCTCTACATATGCACTATTGTGGGTTATACATTAAAAAAAAAAGAATTCCAATTTAATACTGCTACCAGTTTTGTATCCCAAAGAGATCAAAGGAAAAGGACACATACGTACAAAGCTATAGCAGCTCTTTTTGTGGTAGCAAAGAATTGGAAATTGAAGGGATGTCCATCAATTGAAGAATGGCTGAGCAAGTTGTGGTATATGATTATGATGGAATACTGTTTTGCTATAAGAAATGATGAGCAGGATGCTTCCAGATAAACCTGGGAAGACTAACAAGAACTGATGCAAAGTGAAGTGGACAGAACTAGGAGAACATTGTACACAGTAACAGCAATGTTGTATGATGATTAACTGAACAACTTAGCTCTCCTCAGCAATACAGTGGCCTAAGACAATTCTGAAGTGCATACAATACAAAATGATATCTACATCCAGAGACAACTGATGGAATCTGAAGATCAAAGCTTTTTTTTACTTTATTTTTCTTGTTTTCTTCTTTGGTCTATTTTTCTTTTGCAACATGGCTAATATAGCAATATGTTTTACATGACTACACATATGCAATCCATATCAAATTATTTCTCAAGGAGAGAGGTAGATCAGGAGGGAGGGAAAGAATTTGGAACCCAGCATTTTTGAAAATGTTTAAAACAATTACACATGATTGAGAAAAAAAGATAGAGAAAAAAAGAAATGCAATGGAGAAGTAGTGTGGCATGGTGCATAAAGAAGTCTTTGGAATCAGGAAGAGCTCAGTTCAAGTTTGACTTCTGATAATACTGAATATGTGACACTGTGCAAATTGAGTAATCTCTCTGTGTCCAAGTAAACCAGTCAATACGCATTTATTAAGTGCCTATTATATGTTGTGAATTTTGGTGGAGCTACAAAAAAGGCAGAAAATAATCCCTACTCTAAAGTGTAATTGGGAGAAAAGATGAAAACCATGTACAAACTATATACCCAATAAATTGTAAGTAATAACTCATAAGACATTAACTCACAAAGAAAGATAAATCTACAGTGATAGAAGTTATTCACTTGTAGCTCCCTAGACAATAAGTCTTGAATAAAAAAGGAAAAAAAAAAACTATACCATCTACAACACAGTGATCATTGAAAGTCAACTGCATATTATTTAATCTTTTATTAATAACTCAGAAAACACTTCTGAAAAATCATGATAATAATAGGTTATGTTTATATAGTGTGTTCTGGTTACAAAATTTTTTTACATGACCTTGTGAAGAAGTGAACATCTAATTAAAGCACAGCTCTGGATATTTGCTTGATGCTCTCAAGATGAAATAGGGTTGATTCATCTCATGAGCACTGACAATAAGATTGTCAATCTGGTCAAGAAGGCTCTAAACTAAAACTGGCCATACAGGAAGCAAAGTGCCCAGATGTAATAGGACATATCCAGAGGAAGAATGGGTAGAGTAGACACATATTTCAAAAAACATACTCCTCCATGAAAGTAAATGAACTGGAAGGTGGAGAATATCTGGATGAGGCTAAAAGGAAAGGAGAACAGTAGAGATATCCATACCATATACCTCTTCATGTCCATTCTGCTTCGAACAGGGGAACAAAATTAACAACTATAGTATTGGGGATCTCCTGAAATAGAGCCGTGATGAACAGTTGAATGAATTTATGGACAGAATTTAAATGATATCAAACAACTTAGATAAGTTAAAAAAAACTTGCCTCATTTATGACATGCAGGTTTATGTGTTGCTTGATGAGTCAAACATTAATGTATCTTGGATGAATGCTACAGTGGCATAATAATTTGGGCCCAAAATAGAGTAGCATTAGTGGAGATAAGGTTGTATCATATTTAAAAAGCTTCATGGAGCTTTCAATGATTATAAATTGCTTGTTGCTTTTAAAGGTCATCTTTTAAGCTCCAATTTCTTTCAGATAATGTACATAGAATCTGAGAATTATAGCACAATTAAACCTCAGAATCAGAATTTTAAATAACCTAATGGGCAATGGGCAAATGTGATTGGTATAGCCAGGCCATGAAATGTTGCCAAGAATGACTTAGGAACTAGATAAAGGATATTATCAAAGTTATGTGTGACTGGAAGGAAAACAAAGGTAAGTTGATTACAAAGCTAAGAGAGATGACGGGACAGCCCTAAAGATAAAGATAATAAACAGAAAATATAAGAGAACATAAGGAAGTTTTCCGGTGATTTAAGAAGACCTTCAGTGGAAAAATTTTATGGGAAAATGTAGATGAAAATAGCACAACTAAATAAGAATTGTGATGTATGTAATGGATGAAGTAACCACACAAATGAAATCATAAACTTTTCAAATCTGATAGTTCGCGATTTGTTGTCTTCGTAATATTTCTAATTTAAAACTACCCAAATTAATACAATACTCAGTACCCAACCACTCCTTCTCTTCCCTTTAGACCAGTCAATATTTATCAA
Organism: Trichosurus vulpecula; assembly: GCF_011100635.1. Lineage (NCBI taxonomy): Eukaryota > Metazoa > Chordata > Mammalia > Diprotodontia > Phalangeridae > Trichosurus > Trichosurus vulpecula. Next base: position 328,522,600 of record NC_050573.1, on the reverse strand, counting down.
ATGATGTCATATCTCAGTCAGAACAAAAATAATTCAAATAAAGTAAAAAGCATTGAGATATCGAGAAAAAACCCCACAATAACAACTGTTCTCAATAATCATTGCCCCAAGAAGCCTCCTTATTGCCACTTCTCACAAATGGAGGAGCTTGCATTGGCCCTTTATTCTGAGCCTAACACACTAGTCAATCTACAGAAGCAGGATATGAGGGATTAACTATTTGACTGGTGGATACCCAAGAAAAATGCTACCTCTCGATAGCTTAGTTAAGTTGCCCTTTATCCCATGGATGATGTAAAAATCAGAAATTTCCAATGCTGCTGCTTCTTCAAATCTGGAAAACTCTCTCCCAAGTCTGGAAGGACATGCCATCTTTGGCAAGCTTTGAGACAAGATTGAAAAATGGATAGTGGTTGCTATCTCCGTTTTCAAAAATTTGTATTATAGAAAGGTAATCTTTCAATGCCTCACACTTTGTGGGACATGATGGGGCAGGTCATGGTATAGTACAGTGAAGGGTGAAATTCTCAAGTATGAGCAATCATTTTCACCCCTCCTTGTTTCTTCTGCTATTCTCCCCACATATAGGTTCCAGGTATGCTGGTTTAGGATAAATCTCTAGAGGAATCCATTAAGGACAGGGACAATTTTCACAATGGCTCCCACTACAAAAGCAACAAGATAAGTATTTCAGTGCACTAAAGCAATTTCCATGTTTCTACTGAGATTCTTATTACTTACCTCAATGCCACTAAATTGCTAAATGACAGTTTTTCGAAATAACTATATTTTGAGGGAATCTGATCAGATACTTACATGGCTTAAGTGAGAAATACCATGAAAAGCCATAAGAATGGACTGGTGGACAATAAAGGGAAAATGAGGATAAAAGGGATAAAGGATAAAGCAGCTTTAGAGTGTCATTTAGTTGCTGAACAAGTATTTATTAAGGCTTAAAAGGGTGCTTAACACTTGCCATACTAGGCTTTTAGAGTCAGAAGGAGTATTGATAGGAGAAGAAGATAAAATGGATTTTTTGGCAAATATTATATTTTAGGGTTCCCAATTAAGACAGGAAGAAAATAAGGGTTGAAGACAATTCTTAAATAGGTGAGGTTCATTTCTGGCAAGTTGTCATGAGATCTAAAACTGGAAGGTGAACTTAGATATCTAACCCCACCTCATCATTTATCAAATAATGAATGTGAGATAGAGAGGTTAAGTGACTGGCTCCAGCAGACATGAGGGATAATAAAAGATAGTCATTAAATATTTTAGATGAAGAAGGGATAAAAGAAAATATCATACCTTTATTAGACAATATTACTTGACACTAAACAGAAAACAAGAGATCCTGAAAGATGGAAGGGTCTAAGGAACTATATACATTAGAGAAAATTCCCTCCTACACAGAAGTTAATCCTTTGCTGACTATAGCATGCTATTCCCAGAGGTATACAACAGGGTTCACAAGTATGAATCATAGGTTTGTTTTAAGATTGCTTAAGCAATGTATTTACCCTAATACTATGGAAGTCTTTGGATTCTTAAACAAAATATTTTCATTATATTACATAGTGTTCAGAAGAAAGGACTGAAAGTGTTTACAGTCAGTCTTAGATGGAAGTGAGGAAGGGGAAGCTTTAAACAGCCCAAAGAGGCCCACTGCTCAATTTTGATATCCCTCTTATAAAGGGCCTCATCTCCCATTGGGAACTGGACCAAAACTGTCATCCTAGGTCGAAGCCATCCTAGGTCAAGTGTGTCCTGCCACTCTCAGCTTCTGGGTTGGAGATTATATACATACATACATATATAATATATATACACACATATATACAAATATATGTGTTTAATACAAGTGAACAATTAGGACACAGGCAAAGGAAGATATAACACTTTGTGTATCGTTTGAAGGTGACTTCAAAGGCTATGGGAAATTGCTGGAGGTTTGTTCAGCTGAGAAGCAACATGGTCAAATCTAAGTAAAAGAAAAATCATTCTAGCAATGAATCAATTGAAGGAGAAACTGGAAGGGGGAGAAGGGAAATGGAAGAGTGCTAATGAGGATCAAAACATATTTTTTAAGGACTTCTGGGAGCCAAAATGGCAGAGTAAGCACTAAATTGCTGTCATTTTCCCATAGTGACCTCTGAACAACCAGAAAATAGAGCCCAGGAAAAATCCTGAAACAGCATAGCCAGTGGAAAGACAGGGTGCAGCAGTCTTTTAGCCCAGGAAACTTGGAGGATCAGGAAGAAAGGTCCATCTCACTCAGGTAAAAAAAAGAACATGGAAATTAAATGTGGAAATTAAAAATCTTTTTGAAAGTTAAACAGTTAAAATGAACAAGCAATGCTGAAGAGAATAAATTTTAGGAGAATAGCAATAATAATACCTAGCATTTATTTAGTAAACTAATATTTGCAAAGCATATTATATATGTTACCTCATTGATCCTCATGAGAACATTTTACAAATAAGGACCTTGAGGATGAGAGAGGTGATTTATACAAGGTCACATAGCTAGTAAGTTTCTAAAGGAGAATTTGAACTCAAGTCTTCCTAATTCCGAGTCTAGCACTCTATCTTCTACTCTGTCTACTCTGACAGCAACAGAAACACTGAGGCATATGTATAGAATAGGGAAAGGATCGTTGTTATCAACTATCCAATCAGAGATTTATATGTTCCTTCAGTGTATATGAGCTGTTTTCGAAGCTCTAGAAAGGGCTGCCCTATCCTGTCAGTTGCCTCCCTTGTCCTCTTGGATGCTAGAGTATAATCTGAGCAATGGCTCCAATTCACTGTTCCTGAGATACAAGCAGCTCTGCCATATATGTGTCTTTGACTGTAATCTTATCTTTTGCCTGACCTGAGAACTTCCCTTAGCTGATTTGCTCACCCTAATTAACTACATTATGGTTTCCCTCGCCAAGAATTTCTCTTAGTAACACTGACCTTTTTTAATTTTCCAAGCATGGTTTAGTATCTCTCTTGAGGAAGAATCTTGGTCCTTTCCCGTCATCAAATACAATCAACTACCAAATTAACTTATGTCTAATCCCCCCCCCCCAATTTTTTCCTATCTGTCTATTGCTCTCATCAACACCTCCCTAAAACAGATCCTTGTCTCCAGTCTCTCCTTCAGCTTATTCATTGCCAGAACAGTCTTTCTTTTACTTCCATCTGATCATGTGGCTTCTCTACTGAAACAAACGAACAAACTTCCAGCAGTTTTCTATGGCCTTTGAAGTCAAGTTCAAACTCCATTCTTCATATTTGTAACTCTCCACAATCGGTTATACCTTGTCTATTTCTCTTTTCTAGCTATACTATAGTCTATCCAAACCGGATAACTCTCTTCCCTGTCCTATCTACCCCATCTACTTCCTGCATCTTTTCATAAATACAGTGCTCTATCTTCCTGTGTCTTTGTCCCAATTTTTTACTATGCATGGAAAAGATTCCCTATGGTTTTTCATTCTATGAATCCCCTCATGTATCCTTCAAAGTATAACACAAATGCTACATCTTCAATGATTAATTTATCAAGTCAGCAATGACCTTTCCCCTTAGATCTCACATGGTGCTTCTCCTATCATGCAATGTTGTTTTGTAATTGTTTATCTACGTGACTCATTGTCCTTACTCCAAGCTCCAGGAGGACTGATATGTCATCTAAATTCCATATCGTCTATTTCCTATCACAATGATTCATAAATAGTGGAGGCAATACCATTTTGTCATTACTGTTACTGTTTTGTTGTTGTTACTGTTGTAATAAGAGCAAACAATATGTTTAACTCCCCCTCGCTGTAAGCTCAGAATCTATTAATTGTATTTCAGTTGATACCTTTTGCCTAGATTTTTGTTATACTGTTGCTGTTCCCCCTTAGGAGTTGTGACCTATTAATGATGAATGTGTCCAGACCTGGCATGACTCTAAGCAAACTAACATTGCTGCCTCTTAGCTTTATAATCTTTGTCAATGGAGCTAGGGGTGGGATTATTTTTCCCATTACTTACATAAATTCATCTTTCAAAAGCCTAAGGAATGGTGCAAAATGAATTCTCCTATTGGGCTTGTTGCTAACCTGCAAATTCATGGTCACCGAATACAGCAATGAATGGTTTGAAGTAAAAATACCTGTAAACCCTGTACTTCTGCAGAGATGAAGTTAAATGCTTTACTATTTAAATTCAATTATTTTGCTAAAGTAAATAATTGGATTTAGATTGTTCAATCTTTAACTCATTTTTTTTCTCTTTTGCATCAGATATCAACAATGTGCTTTCTCTGGTATAGAACAAGGAATAATCACCAAATCTTAGATCTGGAAGGCACTTCAGAGACCATGTAGATCAGCCCCATTTGGACATGAATGGCTTCTAAGCACACCTGGCAAATTGTCATACATTTTCTGCTACAAAGGTTTTTTTTGAATCTTTGTTTGAACCTGCCTTTCTGGCCCCCATCCCGTTCTAGAAGCTAAAGTAGATATACTTGAAGTGGCCCACCGTTAGAAGTCAATGCTAGAAAAGTATCCTCACACAGAGATACAAAGCTAGCAGAGCCTGAAATAAATAGAATATTGCAGAATAAGAGGGCCTGAAAATAAAAGAATATCTCTTCTGGGTTAAAAAATATTTTAATTTGGGAAAAGTCATTGAAAAATAGGACAGTGAGAGAAGGTTATTCCATATTCTGCCTTCACTAGACACATATACTTCATTAAGGCTATGATGTGTGTCATCAGTTTGGTGGCAATGAAAGAGACAAAATGGATGGGGAAAATGTGCATGAGTAGGAGAAAAATCTCTCACTGAAGATCTAGCAATGGCATGTCCTCAATATGGCATACATAGAGGCATTGTGGTTTATTAGAACTAACACATGACTTGAAAAAAACCCTGAGTTGAAGTACTAGTTTATTTGTTACCTTTGGATAAGAAATGGTTATATATCATTTATATAACACATCAACTCTTTGAACCTCAGTTTCTTCCCTTTATGAAATGGGAATAATGTTTCTACTATCTCACCAACCTAAAAAATACCTACTATATAGGGACATTGTAATATCAAAATGCTTTGTAAACCTTTAAGAATGATATAAATATGAATTATCCCTATAAATTGTAAAGTTCTATAAAAGGCATACCATTGTTATTATGATTCTTTGTCAGTCTGCTGGTTTTCACCTCTCCCCTCTCCCATTTGTCAAAAGAATCAAGCTGATTACTTCTGTGGGGAAACAGTTCTATGTGCTTAAAATCTATTTGGTGCTTTTATTGTGTTCAAAATACATTTTAAAGTGGTTGAAAGGTTCAGTAGAAAAATAAAAAATGATTGGTACCATTCATGAAGAGTCCCAGCAGGAACCCAGCCTAGGAATGGTAGGCTACTTATAAAGTGCAGATTAAGTAATCAGGGAACTGGAAGGAGCAGACATAAAGGGAGCATATGCTAGAGGCAAGCTCTTTTCTCTTCCCAGGGTAGGAGAAAGCAGGCCAAATGCTACCAAGAAGCTGAGCTCCCTGGAGTCTTATCAGAGAAGGGAGATAGATCCCTGCCTTTCTCTGATAAGGCAAGTAAGCTAATTAACAGCAATTGGCTGAGCAGCAGGTACTAGGAGAGCCCTGTGGACAGTACTGGAGGCTACAGAGCTCAAAAGATGCTTCCAAGTCCCTAAGAGCCAAAGTAAAATAGCCTGAGGTTTTCTACCACCAAAGCAGCTGGTGGTTTCTAGAATCATCATAGGCCAAGACCCTGGGCTGCAGTATAAAGCATGGAAATTACAAAGTGAGTTTTAAGTAAGTTGCAGTCCCTCTTTCTGGCTGAAAATTGTGCATGATTTCATCAATTTATGGAATTCCCTTTTGGAAACTCCCTCCACCAATACTGACTCATGTAAATGGTCATGTTATAGAGTTCTAAAGATATTTTAAATACACCACAACATGTTTTTTTCTTCTTGTTTTTAACAAAGTCAGGAAATAAGTTATCATATTGTACCTTAGCTTTTGGTTCCTTATTGTTCAAAACTAGATTTCTGTTGGTGATTTTGTCTCAAATGGAGGCATATTATTTAAATAGAACTTTTTAAGCAGTTTATTTTGAATTTTAAAGAGCAATCTTGGTATAGTTAAGCATTGCACATGCTGAAACTCTACTAAATGAAAGTGGAATAAATCCTACTCAAGAACCAATGCCATGAAAATGCAAAATGTTGCCATTCTGCATCAAATTTCTAGGAATCTAGTCGCTGAAAAAAAGAAAGTTGCCAGGAGGTACTTGAATAAAATAGATACATAGTAATATAGAGACAAGAGAAATCTTTGTGTTTTATGTGATATATCGCTTTCCCTTTACTTTGCAAAATTTTTACAATTTTTCTTTTTTTTCTTGCTGATATTTTATTATATAGGATTCCAGATACCACTGTTTTTACTGAATTAAAGTTGTTTCCAGGAACAATCAAGACACATATAGTTAGCCTTTATTGTTTTTTTTCTTTTCCCAATCCTGATTGTACTTTGCTTTCTTATTCCAGATGTATCAGTAATTTCAGTGACACCCTTGATACTTAATTGTGCCATTTTTAAAATGATTGTGTAAGAGACCAGAGAACTATATGGTTCAGAGAATTATATAGTTATTATGTAGGCATCAATAAAGCATTTATCATACTTTTTGTTGTTGTTTAATATTTTTAGTTTGCAGCATTGATTTTCACAAGTTTGAATTATAAATTTTCTCCCCATTTCTACCCTCCCCCCCACTCCAAGATGGCATATATTCTGGTTACAACATTCCCCAGTCAGCCCTACCTTCTGTCACCCCACTCCCCTCCATCACCTTTTCCCTTCTTCTCTTGTAGGGCAAGATAGACTTCCATGCACCATTGTCTGTATATCTTATTTCCTAGATGCATGAAAGCATTTTTTGAACATCTGTTTTAAAACATTGAGTTCCAAATTCTCTCCCCTCTTCCCTCCGCACCCACCTTCCCTAAGAAGGCAAGCAATTCAACATAGGCCACATGTGTATCATTATGTAAAACCCTTCCACAATACTCATGTTGTGAAAGACTAACTGTATTTTGTTCCTTCCTATCCTATCCCCCTTTATTTAATTTTCTCCCTTGACCCTGTCCCTTTTCAAAAGTGTTTGTTTTTGATTGCCTCCTCCCTCTATCTGCCCTCCCTTCTATTGTCCCCCCTTTTTAATCTCCTTTCTCCTTCTTTCCTGTGGGGTAAGATACCCAATTAAGTGTGTATGGTATTCCCTCCTCAGGCCAAATCCAATGAGACCAAGATTTACTCATTCTCCCTCACCTGACCCTTCTTTCCTTCCTACAGAACTGCTTTTTCTTGCCACTTTTATGAGAGACAATTTACCCTATTCTATCTCTCCCTTACTCCCTCTCTCAATATATTCCTTTCACATCCCTTAATTTGATTTTATTTTTTTAGATAGCATGCCTTCATATTCAACTCACTCTGTGCCCTCTGTCTATATATGTATATTCCCTTCAGCTACCCTAATACTGTGGTCTCATAAATTATACACATCATCTTTCCATGTAGGAATGTAAACAAAACATTTCAACTTTAGTAAGTCCCCTGAGATTCTCTTTCTTGATTAACTTTTCATGCTTCTCTTGATTCTTGTGTTTGGAAGTCAAATTTTATATCCAGCCTGGTCTTTTCACTGAGAAAGCTTGAAAGTCCTCTATTTTATTGAAAATCCATATTTTTTGCCTTGGAGCATGATACTCAGTTTTGCTGGGTGGGTGATTCTTGGTATTAATCCTAGCTCCATGGACCTCTGGAATATCATATTCCAAGTCCTTCAATCCCTTAATATAGAAGCTGCTAGATCTTGTATTATCCTGATTGTGTTTCCACAATTCTCAAATTGTTTTTTTTTTCTGGCTGTTTGAAGTATTTTTTTCCTTGATCTGGGAGCTCTGGAATTTGGCGATAATATTCCTAGGAGTTTTCTTTTGGGGATCTTTTTCGGGAGGTGATTGGTGGATTCCTTCAATTTCTATTTTGTGCTCTGGCTCTACAATATCAGGGCAATTCTCCTTGATAATTTCTTGAAAGATGTTATCTAGGCTCTTTTTTTGATCATGGCTTTCAGGTAGTCCAATAATTTTTAAATTATCTCTCCAAGATCTATTTTCCAGGTCAGCGGTTTTTCCAATGAGATATTTCACATTGTCTTCCATTTTTTCATTCCTTTGGTTCTGTTTTGTAATATCTTGATTTCTCATAAAGTCACTAGCTTCCACTTGCTCCAATCTAATTTTTAAGGTAGTATTTTCTTCAGTGGTCTTTTGGACCTCCTTTTCCATTTGGGTAATTCTGGCTTTCAAGGCATTCTTCTCCTCACTGACTTTTTGGAGCTCTTTTGCCATTTGAGTTAGTCTATTTTTTAAAATGTTATTTTCTTCATTATTTTTTGGGTCTCCTTCAGCCAGTCATTGATTTGTTTTTCATGGTTTTCTCATATAGCTCTCATTTCTCTTCCCAATTTTTCCTTTACTTCTCTTACTTGCTTTTCCAAATCCTTTCTGAGCTCTTCCATGGCCTGAGACCAGTTCATGTTTTTCTTGGAGGCTTTTGATATAGGCTCTTTGACTTTGTTGAATTCTTCTGGCGGTATGTTTTGGTCTTCTTTGTCACCAAAGAAATATTCCAAAGTCTGAGTTTGAATCTGAGTCCATTTTCACTGCCTGGCCATGTTCCCAGCCAACTCACTTGAACCTTGAGTTTTTTGTCAGTGTACGACTGCTTGCAGAGTATAGAGTACTTTGTCCCAAGTTTGAAGGGTTGTGCTGTTGTTATCAGAGCTATTCCTACACAGCAAGTTCTGCCACACCAGCACTGCTCCTCCCATGAGAACCACCAACCTAGACCAGACTCAGATGTAAGCTGGCTCTGCACTCCTGCTCAGATCTGCCACTTAATTCCTCCCACCAGGTGGGTCTGGGGCCAGAAACAACTGCAGCTGTAGTCCTCAGAGCTGCACCACCTCTGCTGCCCCTGGGACTGGTGGCTGAACTGCAAACTCTTTTCACTCTGTCCCAGAAGTGTTTCCCACTAAACTTCTCTGTTTTCTTGGGTGTTTGTGGGTTGAGAAGTCTGGTAACTGCCACAGCTCACTGATTCAGAGCACTAGGGCCTGTTCTGCCCAGCTCCCAGTCTGGTTTATCCAGCGGCTCATGCTGGGCTCTATTGTACTCTGCTCCCAGCTCCATGGGATAGACCTTACCCAGCGACCATCCAGGCTGTTCTGGGCTGGAACCCTGCTTCCCTCTGCTATTTCATGGGTTCTGCAGTTCTAGAATTTGTTCAGAGCCATTTTTATAGGTATTTGGAGGGACCTGCGGCAGGGGGGAACACACACAAGTCCCTGATTTCCAGCTTCTGTCTTGGCTCCACCCCCCCCATCATAATATTTTTAATGTGAGGTATAGCCAAGGTGGAGAAGTAAAGGCAGGGACTCAGCTGAGCTCTCCCCAAACCTCTCCAAATAGCTTTTAAAAATGACTCTAAACAAATTCTAGAGCAGCAGAACCCACAAAAAGTCAGGGTGAAACAAATTTCCAGCCCCAGAAAACTTGGAAGGACAGCAGGAAAGGTCTGTTGCACCTGGGGGAGAGTGCAGAACAGTTCCAGCAGAGGCTGGGCCAGCACAGCCATAGCCCCACCCAACCAGAAGCAGGCCTTGGAAGTGACTGAATCAGTAGTGACAGAAGCTACTTCCAGAGCTCTCAGCCCATAGTTGGTAAGGGGGTTGAACAACTGGTCAGAAGGAGATTACAGGGGTCTTTTTGCTGTCACTGAAACAAGACTCTGTTACTTTGCTCATACTCGAACCCAGTCACAGTCCAAGGTGGCAGTATGAGGGTGAGGAGGAGCATTAGAATAGCAGACCTTGTAGCCACAGTGGAGGTGGGGGCGTGCTTCTGGCAGTTCCAGGGCAGAGAAGAGTACTTATGTTCGCTCACAGACCACAGCATAGCCTAGAAGAGTAGTAAATACCCCTCCTGAAGAAAATAACACCTTAAAAAACAGACTAGGTAAAATAGTAAAAGATGGCCAAAAAGCCAATGAGAACAAGAATGCCTTAAAAAGCAGAGCTGGTCAAATGGAAAAGGAGGTCCAAAAGCTCACTAAAGAAAATAATTTGTTAAAAATTAGAATGGAGCAAATGGAAGTGAATGACTTTATGAGAAACGAAGAAACAATAAAACTAAGCCAAAAGAATGAAAAAAAAATAGAAGACAACATGAAATATCTCATTGGAAAAACAACTGACCTGGAAAATAGATCCAGAAGAGATAATTTAAAAAATATTGGACAACCTGAAAGCCATGATCAAAAAAAGAGCTTGGACTTCATCTTTCAAGAAATTATCAAGGAAAACTTCCTTGATATGCTAAAACCAAAGGGTGTAACAACACTATTACCAGCAGCTGTTATGGAGGTGAAAGACCAACACAAAACAAAAAATAAGAGAACACAGAAGGGTTGCTAGCACAGGTCCTTTGATCTGCTTTTGTAGAGAAAGCACCTTTAAGGGGTTTGCAATCTCACTTTTATTAGTCATACATATATCATTCACTTAGGTCAGGAGAAAAAAGTCAGCACCCTGAACTTCAGAGCAAATACAAACAGAAATTACAAGCAGAAATTATAAACAGAGTAAATAACAGCAATCAACTGACAGGCTTCTAGGTGTCTGACTAAAGCCATACTTACATAGTTGCCAGATAGAATCACCAACATCTGGGTTTTCAAAGCCAGGACAAGGGTGGGGTGGGGTGGCGCGCTCCTTAACGGCTACCCAGAGTCTCCACACCAACACTCTTCCAATGAGTGAGCCCCCAAAACAAAATGCCAACCTCAGATCTTATATGCGTATCTCAGGGCCCTGGAGTACTTGATTACCTCAATGCTGAGAAGCACTCAGACAAAAAACAGCAAGAAGTCCTACTTTGCTTGCCATTACATTTGAAAGGCAAGACTCATCAAAGGTATTTGATTACCTCAGCATTCCAAAAGAGAAAACAGTTAAAAAAAGTCCCACTCTAATTACAATAACAGAGGGTAAAACAGAAATTGAAAGAATCCACTGATTGCCTGAAAGAGATCCCAAAATGAAAACTGCCAAGGATATTACAGAAAATCCCAGAGCTTCCAGGTCAAGGAGAAAATCCTGCAAGCAGCCAGAAAGGAACAATTCAAGTATCATGGAGCCACAGTCAGGAAAATAAAAGATTTAACAGATTCTACACTAAAGGATCAGAGGGCTTGGAATATGATATTCTGGAGGGCAAAGGACCTGCGATTACAACTAAGAATCGCCTACCCAGCAAAACTGAGCATACTATTATTAATCCTAAACTTCTGCTTCTAATCTGGCTTAGCTCTGACTTCCCAGTGACTTTTCCAAATATGCCCAGTAGCCTTCTCATAATGGCAACACCTTTATTTCTTTTTTATTTTATTGTTTTCCGTTTAATAGTATTTTATTTTTTCTAATTACATGTAAAGATAGTTTTCAACATTCACTTTTATATTTTGAGTTTCATTTTTTATCCCCCCCCAACAAGATGGCAAGCAATCTGATATAGGTCATACATGTACAATCATGTTAAATATATTTCCATATTAGTCATGTTGTGAGAGAAGAATCAGAACAAAAGGGGAAAAGCATGAGAAAGAAAAACAAAGAGAGAGAGAGAGAGAGAGAGAGAGAGAGAGAGAGAGAGAGAGAGAGAGAGAGAAAATAGTATGGTTTGATCTGCATTTAGTCTGTAGAGTTCTTTCTGTAGATGTGGATAGCATTTTCCATCATGAGTCTTTTGAAATTGTCTCAGCAATTACATTGCTGACAAGAGCTAAGTCTATCAAAGCTGGTCATTGCGCTATATTGCTGTTACTGTGTACAATGTTTTCTTGGGTCTGCTCACTTCATTTAGCATCAATTCATATAAATCTGTCCAAGTTTTTCTGAAATCTGCCTGCTTATCATTTCTTTTGGAACAATAGTATTCTATTACATTCATATAATACAACTTATTCAGCTATTCCCCAGTTGATGAGTAGTCCCTTAATTTCCAGTTCTTGGCTACCACAAAAAGAGCTGGTATAAATATGTTTGTACATATGAGTTCTTTACTCTTTTTTATGATCTCTTTGGGATACAGAGCTACTAATGGTATTGCTGGATCAAAGGGTGTTTACAATTTGGTTGCTCTTTGGCATAGTTCTAAATTGCTCTCCAGAATGTTTGGATCAGTTCACAACTCCAGCACAATACGTTACCAAACAATATCAACAATACATTCCAGATTTTCCCACCTCCCCTTCAACATTTATCATTTTCCATTTTTGTCATATTAGCCAGTCTGATAGGTATGAGTTAGTACCTCAGAGATCTTTTAATCTGCATTTCAGTAATCAATAGTTGTTTAGAGAATTTTATGTATGACTATAGAAAGCTTTAATTTTTTTTCATCTGAAAACTGCCTATTCATATCCTTCAACCATTTATCAATTGGGAAATGACTTGTGTTCTTATAAATTTGACTCAGATCTTTATATATTTGAGAAAAGAGGCCTTTATCAGAGGTGCTGTCTATAAAATAAATGTTTCCCAGCTTTCTGCTTTCCTTCTAATCTTGGTTGCATTGGCTTCGCTTGTGCAAAACCATTTCTAATTTAATGTAATCAAAATTATCCATTTTATATTTCATGATATTCTCTGTCTCTTGTTTGATTATAAATTCTTTCCTTCCTCATAGGTCTGAAAGCTAAACTATTCCTTGCTCTCCTAATTTGCTTATGGTATCACCCTTTATGCCTAAATCACATACCCATTTTGACCTTATGTTGGTATATGATGTAAGATGTTGTTCTATGCCTAGTTTCTGCCATATTGTTTTACAGTTTGTGACAAAAGTGAGTTCTTATCCCAAAAGCTGAAGTCTTTGGGTTTATCAAACAGTAGATTACTATAGTCATTGACTACTGTTTTTGTGTACCTAACCTATTCCACTAATCCACCACTCTATTTCTTGGCCAGGACCATAATTTAATTTTCAATTATATGTGAAACAATTTTTAAAACATACTTTAAAAATTATTTCCAAATTCTCTCTCTCCCCTTACACTGCCATAAGAAGGCAAGCAATTTGATAAGATTATACATGTTCAGTCATGCAAAACATATTGCCACACTAGCCATGTTGCAAAAGCAAACATAGACAAAAAAGAAAAAGAAAAAAAAATGCTTAAAAGTATTTTTTCCATCTGCATTTGGACTCCATCAGTTCTTTCCCTGGAAATGGGTAGTATTTTCATCATCTTTTGGAATTGTCTTGGATCATAGTATTGCTGATAATAGCTAAGCCATTCACATGGATCATTACCAATATTGCTGTTCCTGTGTACAGTGTTCTTCTGGCTCTACACACTTTATTTTGCATCAGTTCATATAAGTCTTCCCTCATTTTTCTGAAAGTTTCCTGCTTGTTAATTTTTGTACCACAGTAGTATTCCATCACAATTATATACTGCGATTTGTTCACCCATTCCCCAATTAGCATCCTTGAAATTTCAATTTTTTCCACCACAAAAAGAGGTGCTACAGATAATTTCGTACATAGGTACTTTTTCTGTTTTTTAAAGTTCTTTGGGAAACAGTCCAATAGTATTGCTGGGTCAACATGCATGTAAGTTTTTATAGCCCCTTGTGCTTAGTTCAAAGCTGTTATCTAGAATAATTAAATCAATTCATAACTCTACCAATCTGTCTCTATTTTTTTTATATCCCCTTCAACTTTTGTTTTTCTTTTCTTTCATATTAGCCAAACTGATAAGTGTAAGGTAATACCTCAAAGTCATTTTAATTTTCATTTTCTCTAATCAATTCTGATTTAGAGATTTTTTTTAAAGATAACTTTGATTTCTTCTTCTGAAATCTGCCTGTTCATACTCTTTGACCATTTAGAAATTGGGAAATGACTTTTATTCCTATAAATGTGACTCAGTTTTCTATGTATTTTAAAAATGAGGCAATAAGCAGAGGAACTTTTTGTAAAAATGTTTTCCCAATCTTCTGTTCCCTTCTAATTTGGCTGCATTGGTTTTGTTTGTGCAAAGCTGGTTTAATTTAATGTAATCAAAATCATCCATTTTATATGTCATAATGTTCTCTATCTCTTGTTTGGTCATACATTTTATTTTTATTCATCAATCTAACAGGTAAAATATCCCACACTCCTCCAATATGCTTATTATATGAGACTTTATGTCTAAATCGTGTACCAATTTTGACTTTATCTTGGCATACAGTCTGAGATGTTTGTACATTCCTACATTCTGCCAAACTTCTTTCCAGCTTTCCCAGCAGTTGATGTAAAATAGTGAGTTCTTCTCCCCAAAGCTTAATCTGTGGGTTTTCAAACACTAGATTACTATGATCATTTACTACTGTGTGTTGTGTACCTAATTTATTCCACTGATCCACCACTCTATTTCTTAGTACCAGATTGTTTGGGGAAAGGGAGGTGGTACAGTGAATTCAGAACTAGGCCTAGAGTCAGGAAAATCTGACTTCAAATCTGCCTTAGACACTTACTAGCTATGTGACCATGGGCAAGTCACTTACCCCTATTTACTTCAGTCCTTCTTCTGCAAAATAAGGACACAATGGAGAAAGAAAGGCTAACCACAGCAGTATCTTTGCTCTGAAAACACCAGAGACAAAGTCCATGAAGGGAAGTAGAGTCAAACACCACTAAATGACTTAAAAACAATACCAAATTGCTTTGGTGATTGCCATTGTATAATATACTTTGAGATCTGCTATGTATTTTGTTGTGGTTGTTGATTCATTTGATATTGTTGACCTTTCATTCTTCTAGATGCATTTCATTGCTATTTTTTTCTAGCACTAGCAAATATTTTTGGTAGTTTGCTATGGTTATGAATAAATTAATTTACGTAAAACTGTCATTTTTAATATATTTGCTCAGTCTACCTATGAGCAATTAATATTTCTCCAATTGTTTAGATCTATTTGTGTAAAAAGACTCTAAAGTGTTTTATCTTGTCTGTAGTTATTTTAAATGGAATTTCTTTTTCTTTCTTTCCTGCTCTACTCTATTAGTAATATGTAAAAATGCTAATCATTTATGAGGTTTTATTTTATATCCTGAAAATTGCTGAAGTTGTTCATTATTTAAACTAGTTTTTAGTTGATTCTCCAAGATTCTCTAAGTGTACCATCATATCATTTGCAAAGAGTGATAGTTTTATTTCCCCATTACCCATTCCAACTCCTTCAGTTTTTTTTCTCTTGTGGTTGTATCTAGCATTTTTTTTATATAATATTGAATAAAAGTGGTGATCATGTGTATCATTGCTTCAGCCTAATCTTATTTGGAAAGTTTCTAGGTTATCTCCCATACAGATAATGTTTACTGATGGTTTTAAATAGATACTACTTATTTTAAAGAAAGTTTCATTTATTCTTATGTTCTTTAGTATTTTATTAGGAATGAATATTGTATTTTATCAAAAGGTATGTATTGTAATTTTTATTGTCTTTTATCAAAAGCTTTTTCTGCATCTATTGAGGTAATCATATGAATTCCATTTTCTTTTTTTATTCATGTGGTCAATTATGCTGATAGTTTTGCAAATATTGAATCAGCTCTGCATTCCTGGTATAAATTCTACCTGGACTTAGTCTATGATCTTTGCGATATAATGCTACAATTTCATTGATAGTCCTTTATGGAAAATTTTTATATCACTATCCATTACGGAAATTAATCCATAGTTTTCTTCCTCTGTTTTTGCTCTTTCTGCTTTAAGTAACAGCACCACATTTGTGTCACAAATGGAACTTGGTAGAATTCCTTTTTTGCCTATTTTTCCAAATAGTTTTTATAGTATTGGAATAATTATTTTTTTTCTTTACATTCAATTGTGAATCCATCTGTTCCTGCTATTTTTTCTTAGGTAGAACATTCATGGCTTGTTTTGATTTCCTTTTCTAAGATGGGGTTATTTAAAAATTTCATTTTCTATTCTGTTTATCTGCAAATTTTTTATTTTTATAAATATTTATCCATATCACTCAGATTACCAGATTTATTGAAATAGGATATGGTAAAATAATTTCTAATAATTGCTTTAATTCCCTCTTCATTGATGGTGAATTTGCCCTCTTCATTTTTGATACTGGTAATTTGATTTTCTTCTTTCTTATCTCCCTTTCCTCTTATATCCCAGTAGGGCAAGATAGATTTCTATACCCATCTGAGTGTGTATGTTATTCTCTCTGTTTCAATTTTGAAGAGAGTAACCTTCAATATTTGCCACCAACCAGACCACCTTCACTTTCATAGTAAAAACTCTTCCTTTTGTGCTTTTTTTATGTGAGATAATTTAGCCTATTTTACCTTTCCTTCCCCTTTTTCCCCGGTGCATCCATCTTTCCTACCCCTTTACTTTTTTAACTGACTTTATCATACTTAACTCATACTGAAAGCATCTCTCTATGTATATTCCTTTTAACTGCACTAATAATGAGAAAGTTCTTAGGAATTACAAGTATTGTCATCCCACGTAGAAGTGAAACAGCTTAACCCTATTGAATCATTTATCATTTCTCTTTCATGTTTACATTTTCACACTTCTCTTGAGTCTTGTACTTGAAATTTTTATTTAGCTCTAATCTTTTCATCAAGAATGCTTGAGTGTACTCTATTTAATCAATCAAATTTTTTAGCCTGAATGATTACTGGATAAGTTTTCTTGGTTGATTCTTGGTTGTAATCCTTGCTCCTTTGCCCTCCAGAATATCTAATTGCACATCCTCTGCTCCTTTAATCCCAAGTCCTTAGAAGCTGCTAAGTCTTGTGTTATTCTGACTGTGACTACATGATATTTAAATCATTTCTTTCTGGTTCTTGTAATATTTTCTGCTTGACCTGTAAGCTCTGGAATTTGGCTACAATGTCCCCAGGAGTGTTCATTTTGGAATCTTTTAGGAGGTGATCAGCAGACTCATTCAATTTCTATTTTACCCTCTGGTTCTAAGATGTCAGGGTGGTTGTCCTTGATATTTGAAATATGATGTCTAGGCTCTTTCTTTTTTTAATGGCTTTCAGATAGTCTAATAATTCTCAAATTTCCTCTCCTCAATAGATTCTCCACATTAATTGATTGTCCAATACGATATTTCACAATTTTCTTCTCTATTTACTTTTTTTTGTTACTTGATGTTTAATGGAGTCATTAGCTCCCACGTGCCCAATTCTATTTTTTTAAGGAATTGTTTTCTTCAGTGAGCTTTTGTACCATCTTTTTCAATTAACAATTCTCTTTTTTAAGAAGTTCTATTCTTGCCTATCAATTGAGGAATGGCTGAACAAGTTGTGATATATGAATATAATGAATACTTTTGTGCTATAAGAAATGGGGAATATATGGACTTCATAATAACCTGAAAAAACCTACAGGATATAATGCTGAGTGAGCAGAGCAGAACCAGGAGAACATTGTACACAACCACAGATATATTGATTCTGTGATGATTAACCTTGATAGACTTGACTCTTCTCAGCAATACAAGGTTTAAAGACAACTCCAAAGGACTCGTGATGGAGAAAGCTGTCTACATCCAGAGAAAGAACTGTGACATCTGAATGCAGATTGAGGCAAACTATTTGCTCTCCTTTTTTTCAATTTTCTTTTTCTTTTAGTTTTGTTTCTTCTTTCTCATGATTCATTCTATTGGTCATACTTCTTCTTTACAACTTGACTATTGCGTAAATAAATTTAATGCAATGTTTTATATAGAAGATATTCCATGCTGTCTTGCAGGGGGAAGGAACGGGGAGGGAAGAAAATCTAGAACTCAAAATCATGCAGAACTGAGTGTTGTAAACTAAAAATAAAAGTCTTGATTAAAAAAAAAGTTCTACTCTTGGGGCAGAGCCAAGGTGGCAGAGTAAAAGCTGGAACTTCTTTGAGCTCTCCCTCAAACCCCTCCAAATACTATAAAATAATGACTCTAAACAAATTCTAGAGCAGCAGAACCCACAAAAATGCTAAAATGAAACAAATTTCCAGACCAAGACAACCAGGAAAGTTGACAGGAAAGACCTGTTGCACCATTCTGAGAGAAGGAGACAGTCTAGCGTGGACCATGCTGGCATAGGTAGAGGCAGAACAGGCCTCAGGGACTGAAACACCGGCAGCTGTGGCAGTTTCCAGACTTCTCAATCCACAAACACCAAAGACAACTTAGAAGGTCAGTAGGAAAGATGTGTGGGCCCTGGTTAAGAGATGAAAATGTGGGTGGCACAGGGGTGGCAGCAGCAGGGGCTGCTAGTGGAGCACTTGGTCCACAGACGGTGGGGGGATTGAGCTGCTGATCAGAGGGGGATTGCAGGGATGTGTTTCCTGGCATTGAGGCAGGATTCACTTGCTTTGCTCATGGTTCAGCCTGTGTTGCAATCCTGGGTGGGGGTCCTGGTATGAGGAGGAGCACTGACGTGGCAGAGTTTGTGATGGCAGTGGAAAGAGAATTGTCCTCACAGTTCCAAGGCAGAAAAGAGTGCTTATGGCCACTCACAGACTAGAGTGCAGTCTAGGAGAGGAGTAAACACCTCTCCTTTGATCATAGAAACTTGGAAGAACTGAAAATTTACACAAACTACTAAAGTTTGGGACAGTACACCCTCCACACTGAAACCAAAGACCTACCTTAACAAAGAGCTAAATAGTCAAATAATTGGCGAGGAAAATGGGCAAAGAGTGTAAAAAAAATCACACTATAGAATCTTACTTTGGTGACAGAAGAAGACAACAAAGTCAAAGCTCCTACATCCAAAGCTTCCAAGAAAAATATGAATTGGTCACAGGCTATGGAAGAGCTCAGAAAGGATTTTGAAAGTCAAGTAAGAGAAGTAGAAGGAAAATTGGCAATAGGCATGATAATGATGCAAGAAAATAACAATAAAAAAAAACAACTCAACGGCTTGCTAAAGCACACCCCCAAAAATGCTGAAGAAAATAACACCTTAAAAAATAAACTAACTGGGGCAGCTAGGTGGAGCAGTGAGTAGAGCACCTGCCCTGAAGTCAGGGGGACGTGAGTTCAAATCTGGCCTCAGACACTTGACACATTCACTAGCTGTGTGACCTTGGCCAGGTCACTTAACCCCAATTGTCCTGACTTACCCTTTCCAAAAAACAAATAAACTAACCCAAATGGCAAAAGAGACATAAAAAAGTGAATGAGGAGAAAAACATATTAAAAAGTAAAATTGGCCAAATGGAAAAGGAGGTCCAAAAGTTAACTGAAGAAAATAATTCCTTAGAAATTGGAATGGAGCAAATGGAAGCTAATGACTTTATGAGAAATCAAAAAATTATGGAACACAATGAAAGAATGAAAAAAAATAGAAGACAATGTGATCATTGGAAAAACAACTGACCTGGAATATAGATCCAGTTGGGCAAGTCACTTAACCCCAATTGCCTTCCCTTCCCCCTCCAAAAAAGAAAAAAGAAAAGAAAATAGATCCAAGATAGAGAATTTTAAAATTATTGTACTACCTGCAAGCCATGATCAACAAAAGAGCCTAGACATCATTTTTAAGAAATTATCAAGGAAAACTGCCCTGATATTCTAGAAGCAGAAGATAAAATAGATATTGAAAGAACCCACCAATGACCTCCTGAAAGAGATCCCGAAAGGAAAACTCCTGGGAATATTGTAGCCAAATTCCAGAGTTCCCAGGTCAAGGAGAAAATATTGTAAGCAGCCAGAAAGAAACAAATCAGGTATTGTGGAAAGACAATCAGGATAACACAAGATTTAGCAGCTTCTACACTAAGGGATCAGATGGGCTTGGAATATGATATTCCAGATCTCAATGGAGCTATGAGGAAATCAAAACAATAATTAGGAATTATTTTGCCCAACTGTATGCCCATAATTTTGACAACCTTAGAGATATGGATGAATATCTACAAAAACATAAACTGCCCAAGCTAAGAGACCAACCCTGACATACTTCACTCTTCTCAGCAACGTAAGGTGCAAGGACAACTCCAGAGGACTCACGATGGAGAATGCTATCTTCATCCAGAGAAAGAACTGTCAAGTTTGAATACAGATTGAGGCGTACTACATGCTCGCCTTTTTTGCTTCTCTTCTGTTTTGTTATTGGGGTTTTTTTTTTGGTTCTGTCTCTTCTTTCTCATGATTCATTCCATTGGTCAAAATTCTTCTCCACGACTTGACTAGTGCATAAATTAATTCAATGTGAATTTATACGTGGTACTTATATGAGATTCCAGGCTGTCTTGGGGAGGGAGGGGAGAAAATCTCAAAATTATGTAGAACCGTGTGTGGTAAACTAAAAATAAATGAATAAATTTAAAAAAAAGAGCCTAGACATAATCTTCCAAGAAATTATCAAGGAGAACTGCTCTGACATTCTAGAGCCAGAGGTAAACTACAAATTGAAAAAATCAACAGATCACCTCCTTAAAAAGATCCCAAAAGAAAACTCATAGAAATATTGTCACCAAATTCCAGAGCTCCCAGATCAAGAAGAAAATACTGCAAGCAGCCAGAAAGAAACATTTGGGTATTGTGGAAACACAATCAGGATAACCCAAGATCTAGTAGCTTCTACATTAAGGGATCAAATGGCTTGGAATACAAAATTCCTGAGATCAATGGAGCTAGGATTAAACCAAGAATCACCTACCCAGCAAAAATGAATATCATACTCCAAGGCAAAATATGGATTTGCAATAAAATAGAGGACTTTCAAGCTTTCTCAGTGAAAAGACCAGAGCTGAATAGAAAATTTGACTTTCAAACACAAGAATCAAGAGAAGCATGAAAAGGTAAACAAGAAAGAGAAATCACAAGGGACTTACTAAAGTTGAACTCTTTTGTTTACATTCCTACATGGAAAGATGACATGTATAATTCATGAGACCTCAGTATTAGAGTAGCTGAAAAGAATATGCATATATATATGTATGTGTGTGTGCGCGCGTGTATGCATATATGTGTATGTGTGTATGTATATATGTAGGTGTATATATATATATATATATACATATACATATATATGTGTGTGTGTGTGTGTGTGTGTGTGTGTGTGTGTATAGACAGGGGACACAGGGTGAGTTGAGTATGAAGGGATGATATCTAAAAAAATAAAATCAAATTAAGGGATGAGAGAGGAATATATTGAGAGAGGGAGAAAGGGAGAGAGAGGATGGGGTAAATTATCTCACATAAAAGTGGCAGGAAAAAGCAGTTCTGTAGGAAGGGAAGAGGGGGCAGGTGAGGGGGAATGAGTAAATCTTGCTCTCATAAGATTTGACCTGAGGAGGGAATACCATACACACTCAATTGAGTATCTCACCCCACAGGAAATAAGGAGGAAGAAGATAAAAGGGGGGGGATGATAGAAGGGAGGCCAGATGGGGGAGGAGGTAATCAAAAACAAACACTTTCAAAAAGGGACAGGGTCAAGCGAGAAAATTCAAAAAAGGGGGATTGGATGGGAAGGAGCAAAACATAGTTAGTCTTTCACAACATGAGTATTGTGGAAGGGTTTTACATAATGATACACATGTGGCCTATGTTGAATTGCTTCCCTTCTTAAGGAGGTTGGTGGTGGGGAGGGAAAAAGGAAGAGAATTTGGAACTCAACATTTTCAAAACAGACTTTCAGAAACAAAAAAAAAACATGTTTTTGCATGTAACTAGAAAATAAGATACAGAGGCAATGGGGCGTAGAAATTTATCTTGCCCTACAAGAGAAGAAGGGAAAAGGGGATGGGAGGGAAGTGGGGTGACAGAAGGAAAGGCTGACTGGGGAATGGGGAACCAGAATATACGACATCTTGGAGTGGGGGGGTGGGTAGAAGTGGGGAGAAAGTTTGTAATTCAAGCTCTTGTGAAAATCAATGCTGAAAACTAAATATATTAAATAAATTAAATTTAAAAAAATTATTTGTCTTTATGACTATGCGTATGTGTGTGTGTGTGTGTATATATACATATATGCATATATATTTCTGTCTTAATTATGTGTATATAAATATCTGTGTGTATTCTTGCCTTATCCATTTGTATGTGTAAACATATACGTATATATTTCTATGTTCCTGCCTTAATTAAATGTGTATAGACACATATCTGCCAATAAGAATAATAATAACAAAAACCTGCTGAGATATATAAGCGACATATGAAAAGTATAAGATTTTATTTGATAAAAGAAAGGGGAGAAAATATAGCCTGCACTAGAACCAGAAAATTCTTTGTGACGGAAGCAGCATTTGAGCAAGTTTTGAAAGATTTTTGATTTGTCCTGAAATTCTGTACTGACCTGTGTGTCTAGGAAAAGTAATCCAGAAATGTTACATAAAATTGTAGGTTCAATAAGGAAGAAACAGTCCAGTTACTTGAGACATTAATAATCTTCCCAAAGATGCAGGCAGTGTCAGGTGAGGAATCAGGATGGTATAATGGCAAGGATTCTGGACTCACTTTTAGGGAAAATCTAAGTATAAACACTTACTACTTGGGGCTCTAGACAAGTCGTCTGATCTCTGGGGCTCAGGGTATTGAAGAAGATGATCTTCCTATTTCCCTTCCAGCTTTAAATTTTATAATGCTATGATTCAAGAAAATTTCTCACCTCACCCCCATTCGTTCCCTGTTCTCTACCACCTCTAATCTGTATTTTCAAACTTCCCCTTTCCCCATGCCTTTAATAGATCCTCTTCCAGCCTACTTCCAGTTAGGAAGGAAGGAAGGGAATTATGTAAGAATGTATTAGGTGACTACTATATCCAGGCATTGTTTTAAGTGCTTTCCAAATCTCATTTGATCCTCACAACAACCCTGGGCAATAGCTGCTATCACTATCCCCATTTTGCAGTTGAGGAAACTGAAACTGACAGAAGTTAAGAGATTTGCTCAAGGTTAAACAGCCAGTAAGTATCAGAAGCTGGATTTGAATTAGGGTCTTCCTAGATTCCAGCCCTGCGCTTTATCCAGTGCAACACCTAGCTAAAGTACTGAGAACTAGTTACCTTAAATAACATTTTAAAAGTCATGGGTCTGGTTTGTGTGTCTGGGTCAGACGAAGCACTGCCAAATTTAGTAAGAAGCTATTAGATACCCACATGGTAGTTATTTAAATATATTTTCAATTTTATGTTCTTTATTGATTGGATTTCTGAGTAAAAGCCTGTTCACTTGTGTTGAGGATGCCATTTATTACTTTTGTGTAATGAAGATGCTTCATTAAGATAAAACATTTTGGAAGGGAGGCTGGTTTTCTGGTAGACTGGGGTCTTAAAGCTCTCCTGAGAAAAACTCTACACTAACCATAACCCCTAATCTAAGTAAAAGAGGGCTGATACCTACAAAAACAAGAAGGGGGTGCATAGAAGCTTGCAGGTTTTCTGGTAACCATAGAAGGTTTTGCATTTCGCTAGAGTTCCCTCTTGTATCAAGTATAGGGAATAACTACCAGAATGAGCTTGAGATTTCTCATGCCTTGCTCTTTCAGGGGTGAAGTTTTAGGTCAGGGAAGATAATGCTGCCTAATGGTTACATCTGTATCACAAGTATCTATGACAGCATTGAACATTGCCAGCTCCCTCTTGGCCATCCAGCTTCATCTCCTTTCACCAGGCCAATGAGGAAAGTGGGACGTTTTGTTGTAGCAACAGCAGAAAGGAGTGGAGAGACATTAGGGACGTTAGGATGTTAGGAGAGACACAGGACATTAGCACATGAAGAGAGCCCCCTAATGTCCCAGGCCTCACAGCTACTTCAATTGGTTTCCAGGAGCTGACTTAGATTTGGTGTGTGTCAGGGGAATGTATTGCTACTTAATTTTTTTATTTTTCTCATATAAACAACTTTAGAAAATAGAGTAAGACTTCAAAACAGAACAATAAGGGGCCCATTCTGATTCATAGAAAGGAGATCAATTTAGAGAATAGTTTTTTAATAAATAAATAATGAAGGAAATGGATTGGGAAGTATAATATCAGATTAATTTGGTAAGAAGTTGAAGATGATAATTGAAGTTGGTCTCTTTAAGAAATAAACTTTTCTAGTTTAATAGCGACATGTTTGAAAATAATGTTAGCTTTAAAACTAAGATATGGAGAAACAGTTTGGATAACATAAAGTTAAAGGCAAACATGTCAGCTGGCTTCACATATTTCAAAGGATTTAAAGCTGGCAGACACCAGAGAAATCATCTAGACCTTCTCCTTTTTCAGATAAAGAAAATGAGTCATAAGAGGTAAGCCAAGTTGCTCAAGTAATAAATAATTAGAGCCAGGATTCTAGTGTAGTTCTTCTGACTCTGAGAGCTTTTTCCTCTACATGACACGATTTGAAATATTGTCACATGGAGAAAGAATTAACTTCATCTTCTCTAGAATTTGGTGGCTAGAATGAGGATAAATGGCTGGAAATTAGAGGATGAATAATTTCAAAAAGAAAAAAAGTGACATTTTAAATATGTAATTTAACAAAATAAATTTTGATAAAATATATTTATTTGAAATTATTTAAATAATTGACAAAAATGTAATATGAAATAAATTCAATTGAATCAAATAGCTCTATTATAAAGCTATTTACTGAGCAGCTACCATATGCAAAACAGAGTTCCCCATCGATGAGAACATACAAATAGAGGTTGGGTAGTTTAAAGAGATCATGTAGGATAATCTCTGAACTTGATAAAATATTGGTCCTTTCCAAATCTAACATTTTCAGCTTCTATGACTTTATGAAAATTCAGTGTGTTTCGCACCTATTGTTTGATGACATCAAAAGAATATAGTTGTGGTAAAGTACTTAAAGCAACTGGAAAAACAGCCAATTCAGCATTAAACCAAAATTCAGAAAGGCCAGACAATAGTCTTAGTTTGGGATATTTTAAGGTTTCTAAATTTAACTCTGAAGAACTCTACTTAAATATCACTTTGTTTAACCTTTTGAAATAAATGATTTGCCCTTTAATGAGAAGTTGGCATTCTGTCATAAAGATGGAACAAAAGGTGTCCAGGCTTAATTATTCTCCCAAGTAAGAATTTCTTGGGTTTTTGCTTAGCATAAAATAAAGATAGAGATCCAGAATAATTTTTTTTTGTTGCTATGAAAGACTGAACACATTTAGGAGGAGAAAGGTGTTAACTACAAGTTTAAGCAATGAAACATCCTAGACTGAGGAGTGGAAGAACTGATTTCTCTACTCCCTGTTCATGACTGGATAAAATCACAAAACTATTTCATGACTAGGAAGTATTTCCCAAGCATATGCCACACCTGGAAAGAAAGTCAGTCAGTCAAAAGGAGAAAATGAAGATAAAACACAAAAATATTTATTTAAAGGATAGTCATAAAGGAGGAAAGGATGCCTTTTTACCCAAATAATAACTTTGATCAATGTTGAGTTTTTTTAAAACTGTACTCACCATATATAACACAAACCTCTATCTTCAGTGACTATAGAGATGAGTTAGAACCCGCCCAGATGGATTTGTAATGAATCCTCCAAACAACCAAGTTATTTTGTATTTGGGAGGCCAATTACCATTGACAGCTTGGGGTTTTCTTTGGCGTAGCGTATCAGGACTACACACAGTTTCATATTTTCCACATTAGCAATGTTTCCCAGATTCAGTATCAGGATTGCCCTGTAACTAGAGGACCAACACTATCTTAGAGAGAAGCAAAGTAGTCTGAATTCTACCAATTCACTGTAATTATTCCTATGAATTGTTCAAACATTTTAAGTCTTAGGTAAATGTGAAATAAATATCTGTTCAGCAGTTCCTCAAATAATCTTTCCCTTCAAAGTGAGTATAATGAGTCTAAAGGGCTCTTTAAGATTTTCCTTTGTTTTTGTGTTTTGTTGTGTTTTTTGTTTTATCTTCCCAATATCTGCTTATATATTCCATTGTTTTTTTTTGGCGGGGGGGCTTTAGTTTCTTTTATGGAAGAAACAAAACCTGCCTCATATGTGATGCACACATTGAACATCTAATGCCTTTGTAGGAGGGGTCTCTGTTATCTGCATTTGGGAAAAATTTAGACATAAGCCTTACCTTTGTTTGAAAGATTTCCTGGACAGATACGTGTGTGGGAATTCTTGACCCAAATAGGACAGGATCCATTCAGAGTCAGCCTAGATTGAAACTATATCTATGTGATCTTATGGTTCATAAGAGGTTGAGTTCTGTGGAACTCCAGGTACATAGAAAATAGTGGACAAATTGCTCAACCCATTTCCTGTCACTCAAGTGGTCCATTCTATGGCCTACCAGTTGGGATTACTCTCCTCCCGGGAAATCTATCTTGTGCTCTCCAGATGTGTTGTTATGGGATCATCTCAAACTTGAGTGACATACCCCAAATTTTGTCCATCACTGCTATGTAGAGAATGGCAGCTAAGTGACACAATAGATAGAACTTTAGGCCTACAGTCAAGAAGACTCATGTTGCTGAGTTGAAATTTGGCCTCAGACACTAGCTGTGTGACCCTGAAGAAGTCACTTAATCCTATTTTCCTCGGTTTCCTCATCTGTTCAATGAACTGGAGAAGGAAATGGCAAACTGTTCCACTATCTATGCCAAGAAACCCCCAAATGTGGTCACAGTCAGGTACAACAGAAAATGACAGAATTTTACTCTCTTCTTCTAACTTTAGATATTTAAAAATTATGCAAAGGCCAGTAGATCCTAGAATCAGAGAGGATATATGATCACCTCTAGGATGGTGAAGTAGAAAGGGAGCAGAGATCCTGGTTCTGACAATTATTACGTATTTGTCTTTGACCATGTAATTAAGGATTGGCCACTAAGCTCCCTTTATGAACTTATGAGAGATCATCAGAATGATGCATTTTAACTTATGGGCAAGCTAAGGAATTTGTTTCTAGGAGAATCACAATATCATGAAAAGACGATACCTTGGAGAGGTTTTGGAGCATGCAAGAAACATAGTATAAGTGGTCCTAGTCTAGTCATCATTTGGTAGTCTTTTCTTAGCTGCAATTGTAGAATCAGAATTGGGTGAAGCTTCAAGATCTTTAGTTAGAATCAGCTTTTTCCTCTCTCTCTCTCTCTCTCTCTCTCTCTCTCTCTCTCTGTCTCTGTCTCTCTGTCTCTCTTTCTCTGTCTCTCTCTCTTTCTCTCTCTCCCTCCCTCCCTCCCTCTCCCCCTCCCTCTCCCCCCCACTTTTCTCTCTCTCAGTTGAATTGTTTCTATTGATTTGACAAGGCCATTAATGATGTCTAGTCAGAGAAAATGATGTAAGGATAGGGTCCTTGGACCCTCTCTCTACAATGTCAATAGATACTTTCTGAAATATGGGCCTCAGTTGGTTGCCTTTCTCAATGTTTTAGTATTTGTTTCAGGTAAAAGTATTGGAGACGATAAACTTGATTTTTGAAAGATCTGGAGAGGAAGACATCCAGGAGTCCAGGAGTTAGAGGAATACATTAAAGCTATCTATATGCATAAGAAAAAACGCTCTAAATCACTATTGATTAAAGAGATGCAAATCAAAAAACTCTGAAGTACCACATCACACCTACCAGATTGGCTAAAATGACAACACTGGAAAGTGATAAATGCTGGAGCAGATGTGGGAAAGTTAGAACACTAAAGCACTGTTGGTAGAGTTGTGAATTGATGCAACCACTCTGGAGAGCAATTTGCAACTATGCCCAAAATACTATAAAACTGTGCATACCCTTTGACCCAACAATACCTTTTCTAAGACTATATCCCAAAGAGATTATACAAATGGGAAAAGGATCCACAGGTACAAATATATTTATAGCAGCTCTTTTTGTGGTAGCAAAGAATTAGAAACTGAGGGGATGTCCATCAATTGGGGAATGGCTGAACCAGCTATGCTATATGAATGTAATGGAACACTATTGTGTTATAAGAAATTATGTACAGCCTGACTTCAGAAAAACCTGGAAAGACTATATGAATTGATGCTTAGTGAGGGGAGCAGAACCAGGAGACTACTGTACACAGTTACAGACACATTGTACAATGACTAACTTTGATAGACTTGGCTCTTCTCATCAATGCAAGGTTCTAAGACAACTCCAAAACACTCATGATGGAAAATGCTTTCCACATCCCAAGAATCATGGAGTCTGAATGCAGATTAAAGCAAACAAAAAGAGAAGAGAGGAAACTATGCTAGCATAACTTCATAATATTTTATTGCTTTTTAAAATTTTATATTCAAATTTGTATTGTTGTAGCCATTGAGTATACCATTTTGTTTCTGCATACTTCACTTTTTATCAATTCATATAAGCATCATCCTCTCTATTCCTTATTTTTTATAGAGCAAGAATATTACTTTGCATTTGTGAACAATTTGTTGAGTCACTCCTTAATTAACAGGCATCTACTTTGTTTCTATTTTATTTGCTACCACAAAAAGTGCTATTGTAAAATTTTCTATACATACTAAACCTTTTTGTTTTTATTTTTAAAAGATATTTGGGGGGTATCTTACCCCACAGGAAAGAAGAGGGAGGAAGATAAAAAAAAATAAAAGGAGGGGGATGATGGAGGGGAGGGCAGATAGGGGTGGAGGTAATCAAAACAAACACTTTGGAAAGGGGACAGGGTCAAGGAAGAAAATTCAATAAAGAGGGATGGGTTGAAAAGGAGCAAAATGTAGTTAGCCTTTCACAACACGAGTATTGTGGAAGGGTTATACATAATGATACATGTGTGGCCTAGGTTGAATTGCCCGACTTCTTAGGGAGGGTGGGTGGGAAGGGAAGAGGGGACAGAATTTGGAACTCAAAGTTTTAAAATCAGATGTTCAAAAAAAAAGTTATTGCATGCAACTAAAAAATAAGATACACAGGCAATGGGGCGTAGAAATTTATCTTGCCCTACAAGAAAGGAAGGGAAAAGGGGATGAGAGGGGAGAGGGGTGATAGAGGGGAGGGCTGACTGGGGAACAGAGCAACCAGAATATAAGCCATCTTGGAGTGGTGGGGAGGGTAGAAATGGGGAGAAAATTTGGAATTCAAACTGTTGTGGAAATCAATGCTGAAAACCAAATATGTTAAATAAATAAATTTAAATTAAAAAAAAGATATTTGGGGCATATGCCTAGGAGTGATATCTGTGAGCCAAAGATATAGACATTTTAATCATTTTCTTAGCAGACATAAAAATTTAGTTCTTCAATGACTGAACCACTTTACAGATCAGCAGTGTGTTCATGTACCAGCCTTTCCACAATCCTTGGGAACATTAGCTATTCTCATATTTTGTCATCTTTGTTAATTTTCTGGCTCAGATAAAAAAATCAATTTCATTCTTTTCTTGCTGGTAATTTAAAGCACTCAGTACTTTGTAATTTTTGTTTTGAAATTTTGTTGTTGTTGTTATTCATAAACTTTAACCACATATCTATTTGGAGGATAGTATTTGGTCTTATGTATGGAAGTTAGGTGGCACACATAGGTGACACAGATAGAGTTCTGGGCCGGGAGTCAGAATGACTCATCTTCCCAAATTCAAATCTGGCCTCAGATATTTACTAACTGTATGACCTTGAGCAAGCCATTTAACCCTTTTTGCCTCACTTTTCTCTTCTATAAAATGAGCTGAGGAAGGAAATGGCAAACCATTCCAGTATCTTTGAAAAGAAAACCCTAAATCGAGTCACAAAGAGTCAGACACAATTAAAAATGGCTGAATAGCAACAAAAAAGTCCCCTTTATGTTTCTTTTATTTCCCTATGTATTTTTAATATGAGAAAATTTTCAGGGATGTTTAATGCCAATATTTTCCCTAATCAGCAATTTCTCTTCTCATTCTAGTTGCATTGATTTTCATTAAAAAAAAATTTAGTTTCATATAATCAGCATTAACTATTTTATCTTTTGTTATTACCTCTTTCTTGTTTGACTAAGAATTCTTCCCCAAGCCATAGATGTAAAAGTTCACTGATTTGTTCAGTGTACCACCACTACCACTCCCAATCCTGCTTCAATATTCAGGCTTTATATTCATTTTGATCTTATTGTAGCAAATGCAATTTACTGTATATACTGTAAAATGTTGGGACTAAACCTAATTTCTGCTGAATTACATTCCAGTTTTCTGTTCCTGTCAAATAGAGAATTCTTCTCCAAGCAATTCATTCTTACATATATAATGATTATTCTTAATCATACCATTATTTACCCAGTTATTCCTAAGGGGCCCAGTTTCAGCACTTTTGATTCTACTTATGTCTCCCAAGCCTGTCTTTCCTCTCCACTTCTATTGCAACAGTAGCAGTTCAAAATCATCTTTTTGACTTCTATTTTATTTCCTGTTTTTCCTGTTTTCTCATCTATCCCCCTTCTACTTGATCCTTTGTATTGTGACTGTAATTTTTATTTTTATTTCAGTACTCTGATCATAATACCTTCCTACTCAATAAAATCTTCACTGCCTCCAAATTGCCTATAAATTAATTATATACTCTTCAAGGGTCTCCACAATCTCATCACAAACTATAAACATTGCACCTTACTATCCTTTTCTTATACTACCCTCTTTCACACCCCTCCTCTATCTCTATCTGTGTATATTCTTCGCTTCAATGCACAGGCCAATTTATATTTCATTTCTAATACACATTACCTGGACCTTTGTACTTGCCTTGCTGTCTCTTTATTCACATTTATTTGGTTACATAACTCTCCCTATTTGAATGGAAGCACCTTCAGAACTCATTCTTTATCATGTTTCTGTATGTCAAAAACCTAGTAGTGTGACTTGCATATTTGGGACAGACTTAACAAATATCTGGTGAATTGACCTAAATTGTTGAATTTGAAGGGGAACAGGTTGTTCATGAAGTATCCTTGGGCTTTCCATGTAACACTCAATTTCACATTCTGGGAAAATAAAAAGGGAAAACAGTAGACAACTCCTTTCTGTCTAGTGTATGAAATCAGATGAGGTAAAATGCAAAAAAAAGTATTTCCAGTCCATTCTGACATATAAGCTGATGTGAAACAGAGTTCATTTGTTTATTTTCTTTATAAACTAGGCCAGCCTAAGTATAGCCAGATATATTAGAACAGTTCCAACCTATGTATCTGTCCAACTAAGTTAGGCCAAAATGATATTAATAATGACTTTTTATGTATTAATCATAATGTAATCTAATTAAATTGTTTTTTTATTACTGTTACTATTGGGGGAAAGGTAAAGGAGAAAAGTAAAGGAAAAATAAAGGTTTAAAATAAGAAAAAAACCAGTTAATTATTTGATTTTTTTACATGATCTCCAAACATTCAGTAATTTGGAAAGAACAGAATAATGGAATTATTCAGTTGGAATCAAGTAGTTTGTGTTTGTGTGTGTGATTGTGCATATGTGTGTTTGCATACACGTGTGAGAGATAAACTATTCATGTGTACATTTAAGCATATTGTCTAAAAATGAGATTAAGATTAAAACTGAAGAAATTATTAATTTGGTCACTAGAAAAAACACACTCGATTGTTTATTTTCCATACTATAAGGTCATAATTTTGTGGCAGTTTCTTCGTGGCTGGAGCATTTAAGTGTTATGATTTCCATCTTAATAGCTTAATCAGACTATTTGTTTTAGCTCTCTGTCACTTCCAATGAATTTGTACTGTGCTGTGAATATATAATAACCATACAAAGGGATTTTTTTTCCTTTTGTTTCTCTGGGGGAAGATCTGTGTTGAATTTTCTTTTCTTTTCTTTTTCAAGAAATGTCTTTCTTTACATTCAGTGGGAGAAAAAAGCCAGGTATTATAGGACTTAACTTCAGGGCTCTTTTCAGTTTCCTCTTTACCATTGTTTCTCATTAAAAAGATATTCAGTAGCGGTCTGTTGCAAAAATGCTGTCAATGACAATGAAAGATTAAAAAGATGCTCAGCCCAAATCATCAGTAAAAAAGAAAAAGCCATGGAAAAAATGATGATTCTCAGTTAGCCAAGTGGAACACAGATGTATATCAAAATTTGCTAATTCCTCCCAGTTATATTCCACTTCCATCTTGATCAAATATATTTCACATTGAGTTTTAGATTTCAGGATGAAAATTTTTTTTGAAAAAAATAAATTTGACTTTGTTCATAAAGGACAAGACAAATTCTGGTTCACAATCACTCAAGTCTTTCTTTTTTAATTTAATAATATTTTTCCTATTACACATAAAGATAGTTTTCAGTATTAATTTCTTTAAAATTTTGAGTTCAAAATTTTCCTCCCACCCTCCCTTATTTTCTTCTCCCTTCCACAAGAGAATAAACAATCTGATATAGGTTATAAATGTACAATCATGTTAAACATATTTCCACATTAGTCATGTTGTAAAAGAAGAATCAGGAAAAAAAGAGGAAAACTATGATAAAGAAAGAACAAAAAACTAAAAAGGGGAATAGTATGCTTAAATCTCCATTCTGAGTCCATAGTCCTTTCTCTACATGTGGTTAGCATTTTCTATCACAAGCCTTTTGGAATTGACTTGCAGAGGAGAGCTAAGTCCATCAAAGTTGATCATCAAACAATGTTGCTGTTACTGTGTACAATGTTTTCCTAATTCTGCTAACTTCACTCAGCATCAGTTCATGTAAATCTTTCCAGGTTTTTCTGAAACCTGCCTGCTCATCATTTCTTATAGCACAATAGTATTCCATTACATTCATATACTACAACTTGTTCAGCCATTTCCCAATTGATTGGTATTCCCTCAATTTCCAATCTTGGCCACTGCAAAAAGCACTACTATAAATGTACATGTGAGTCCTATAAACATTTTTGATGATTTCTTTGGAATTCAGACCTAGTAGTGGTATTGCTGGATCAATCCTATGATATGCACTATTATATAGCCCTTTGGGCATAGTTCCAAATTGCTCTCCAGAATAGTTGATCAGTTCACAACCCCACCAACAATACCTTAGTAGTCCAATTTTCCACCATCTTCTTCAACCTTATCATATCAGTCAATCTGATTGGTGTGAGGTGGTAGATTTTTTCAATGACTATTTTATCCTCTGGTATCAGGGCAGTTTTCCTGGATAATTTCTTGAAGGTTGCTGTCCAGGCTCTTTTTTTTTTTTGATCATGGCTTTCAGGCAGTCCAATAATTCTTAAATTATCTCTACTGAACCTATTTTCTAGGTCAGTTTTTTTTTTCCAATGAGGTCTTTTACATTTTCTTATTTTTTTCATTCTTTTGATTGTTTTTTGACTGATTCTTGATGTCTGATAGAGTCATGAGCTTCCATTTGCCCATTCTAATTTTTAAAGATTTATTTTCTTCAGTTTGTTTTTGTACCTCCACTTCCATTTAGCCAATTCTACTTTTAAAAGGTGTTGTTTTCTTCAGTAGATTTTTTTCCCTAATTTGGCCAATTCTCTTTTTTAAGGAGATGTTTTCTTCAGTCAGTTTTCGTGCTTCCTTTTTTAAACCATTGACTCTTTTTTCCATAATTCTCCGGAATAACTCATTGCTTTTCCCAATTTTTCTTTTGCCCCTCTTACTTGGTTTTTAAGATAATTTTTGAGTTCTTCCAAGATGACTTTTGGGGCTTGAGACCAATTCATATTCCCTTTGGAGGCTTCATACCTGGGCATTTTGACATTGTTGTCTTCTTCTGAGTTTGTGTTTTGATTTCCCTGTTTCATGGTCAGGACTCTTTTGGGGTTTTTGCTCATTTTAAAAATTTGAGCTCTGTTCCTGGGGCACAGCGGGCACTGTCCCAAGCTTCTTGTGCTGGGAACCAGGGCCCCCAGGTACCTGTGGTTTGTCCACTATGCTTGGGGGCCCTGGCCTAGTAGCACTTATTGTGTCATGGTTCTGGGGATGGTAATTTGCCTTCTGCACTGAGGCTGGAGGGTTGAAAGTGGCCTTCTCTGTCACCAGCCTGCTGAACAAGGACTAAAGGATCTTGGTTCCTGATCTAATCTTTG
The DNA here is from genome assembly GCF_011100635.1 of Trichosurus vulpecula. NCBI lineage: Eukaryota > Metazoa > Chordata > Mammalia > Diprotodontia > Phalangeridae > Trichosurus > Trichosurus vulpecula. The sequence goes on along the minus strand of NC_050573.1, from coordinate 328,488,479 downwards.
GCCAAGATCTTCCCACTGGCTTGCCCTGACACAATTTGCCCTGGGCTGTGCTCTCCTTTTAACCAAGCAAGACAGACCTTTGCTAAAGTCATTTTAAGTTGGGGCAGCTAGGTGGTGCAGTGAGTAGAGTACTGGCCCTGGAGTCAGAAGGACCTGAATTCAAATCCGGCCTGAGACACTTGACACATTTACTAGCTGTGTAACCTAGGAAAAATCACTTAACCCCAATTGCACTGCCTTCCCCCCTCCAAAACTCAAAACAAATAAAGTCTTTTTAAGTTATCTTAAGCTGAGAAGTTGTTTCACTCCTCTTTTTGTGGGATCTGTTACTCCAGAGTGTGTTTTGTGGATTGATTTAATGTTGTTTTCCAGGGAAAGGGGGAGAGCTCAGGCAACTTCCTGGCTTCTCTCCACCATCTTGGAAGTCTTTCATTTTTATCAAAAGTTCTTAAAACCACAACTAACACGTATTAATATCAGGTAGTATTCATTCCTTTTGTCTTTATCTTTCTTTTCCTTTAATTTCCTTAGTCTCTATTGATACTATATATTATATGTACATACATGTGTGTTTATGAATTCACTACAGTGAATTTGCCCTAGGTATATAAGAATGAAGATTGAGCTAGCGCTATTTCTAATTTAATTATCTATTTATAAGTCATGTGCTCTGGGTGCTGTTTTGGGTGATGCTATTTAGGAAGTGTTTAAATTAGTATTAGAGATTTGCTGTTCATTTTCCAGGATCTGCGCAGTAAATGTGCACATTGGATTTCTATGTGTTGATGTAAAGAATGCCAGGATAAGTCATGTTATTCCTCTGCATACATACTCCATATGGAATAGGTTAAACTCTGTTTGTAAGGAGGCCTGTAATATGATCAAGTAAATATACTCTATCTGAAGAACCAGAAGAGTGACAAGAAAGGAGTAGTATTCATTGCAGAATTTGTGATGGAGAAAAATTATGTATAATCTATTATCAACTCACAAAGTTAAATATTTAAGGTTTTGTGCCTTCCTTTATCAGAATTGTTTCCATAGGAAGATGTTTACTTATCTTAGTTTCTGAGGGAAGAATTGTATGAAATATCAAACATAGTTGTGAAACATAAATAATTTAATTTATTACAATTATTATCATTAATGAAAATATAAGAGGTGAACAAGATAATAGTTAATTCATTCACTTGGTATATTCTATGACTTTCTTGTAGGGGAAAGACCACTGTATCTGTAGTCAAAAGAGCTAGGTTCAAATCTGGACTCTGATGCTTACTAAGTATATAAACACGCAAATTATATCTATATCCTCATTAACAAAATGAGCACACTGTAGTAAGATATCTCACAACTCTAAAACCTATAATCCTAAAAATCTACTTTGGCTTTGTCTTCAAAGGAGTTGTAAAATGAGCTACTTGAGAGAGATTTGGCAGAGACTACTGGGTAGGTAGCCTCTTTAAACGTATTCATAAGTAGAAAAGAGGAAAATGATATGACAATAGAGAATTTTCTATGATGTCTAGCAGATGAACAAAAGGTTTGAAAGATGAGTCTGATGGAGTTATACCTTCAATATACCTAAGTCTAACTCACTGGTTGGGGGAAATTAGGACAATGATGGTTCTCTATCACAGTACATTTGTAGAAATATGCTGAAGATAGCCTCTCTGGAGAAGAGAAGTGGAGGATCCCCTTGAAAAGAGTTGGAATCAGATGAAAAAGCTCCGGGAATATATAAAACAATTAGGTTATCTCTTGAGTAGTTATCATCACTAAGTTTGTTATCTAGTTTATGTTCTGTACTGTGAATACTGTCTACAACTTAGTTGTTTAAGGAACGTTTATGAATGATACCCAGGGTATCCTTCTGTCTTGCTAGATGATTATTAGAGCAAGTGTAATAAGCCTCATGGCCTTCATAATATATGCCTTAGGCATGATCCTATAGAACAGAAGAGACTGAAAACCTATCTCCATAGAAGGAGGCAACGATCTTCACCATAAGTTCTATGACTTATCTCTAAAGGCCACATGTACTTTAGTGAATGAGGTGTCAAGGGGAAAATCTCTATTTTTGAGGGCAAGAAAGACCATATTGCTAATACCCATGCTATGCTATATTAAGAAAGATAATGTTTTTTAGGGAAAAAAATATTTCTATTAGTATCACAGATCATTCCATGTCTCCTTAAGGACAACTTGTGCCAAACATACTTTGAAGAGATTTGACCTCATTCACCCCACCGCCCCACAAGAAAACATACAAGCAAACACTCATCAGTTTTAAAACAGGTAAGAATTCCCTGAGAATTCACAAGAGAATGTTCACTCAAAGAGTAAGAATAGAGAACTGGAAACTATATGTTCTCGTCATCTGCTCACATCAGTAAAACTCCATCAAAGTCTAAAAGATCTGTGAACTGTTCTTCATTCTATCTATAATTGTAATATATTTGACAATATGACTATTCAATAAGCACATAGTCTCAGGGTCACAGAACCTATGCTATAATTTGAATAGACAGTATATCATTTTTTTTTACTTGATCTATGATTTCATTAATGCAGGCATCTTCTGACAAACTACTCTTTTTAACAGTGTAAATTTACACTTTACACCCACTCCTCAACTTAAAATCATATCGAGTTGCCTGGTATAACAGAGATTAAGACATTTGCCTAGAGCAACATAGCCAGTAAGTGTCAGGGGTAGGACTGTTTCCAGGCCTTTCCAAATGTGAGGCCAGCTTTTTATCTACTTGGTAACACTGCCTCTTATATCATAGGAAACCACTATATGTACGATTCACTTGGTATGGGACTTTCAAAATCCCATTGTCCCTAGACCAGTCAGATTTTAATTTCAGATAAAAGAGGATAAGGAGCCAAGTATCTTAATTTAGATTATAAATGTGATTCACTATCACTATCATAGAGTTGGTTTCAAAAGGCATAGTAAAAAGCAAATGACATATCACCAACCAAAAAAATAGATTGGAAATAATCTCTAGTGAATTACCAAGTTTAATAGTTTCTGAAATTAAAAATCATTAAAGCAGACCCTTTAAGAAAGCTGTGCTATAATTAAAACTGTAGCTTCAATATCTTTATTCCCTCAAAAGGGAAACCTAAGTACAAATGATTGTTAAGGAGAATTGTTAGAATAGAGTTGCTTTCTTGTTTCACCAATGATTCGGTTCCCATATGATGATATTCCCAAACTAAATCTATGCTCTAAAATTGTTATAATATTCCAAAATCAGACTAGTCTCCCAATCAGTTTCAAAAGGAGACATATACAGGGGAAGCCCCATTAAATTTAATTAAATTCAAAGTTAATTCTGGGGGCGGGGTGGATAGCAGCAACAACAATAACAAAAACAAAGATCATCCTAAATTCTTCTGTGGGGCTTTTCAGGAACAGATTCAAATGAGGAACATGTATTCTGTTGTTTGTTTGTTGATTTACTTGTTTTTAGTAACTATCTCACAGGGGTTTGGGGAGTGTCAAATAAAAGAGTATCTACACAGCTCTTTGAAAAACTGAGAGCCTTACAGTATTGTTAGATGTCATTTTTTGCTCATTTTTTTTTGTTGCTATTGCGGTTATATGTCAAAACAAATTTATATTTCACAAGATTTATAAGTAATTTTTTTCTAACTATTCAGTAAGAGTAGGTAGTTCACAAGTTTTTATCTTCATTTTGTTTTTGAGGAAACTGAACCTCAAAAACTGACCTGTCTATAAACATACAGCTACATTTCATAAACATGGGACAACAAGGGGCTTTTGGGAGCCAAGAAGGTGGAGTAAGCACTAAGTAGCCATAACTCTCCCATATTCACTTCCAAACAACCATAAAATAGTGGCCTGAAATCCTTGAAAAATAAGACCAGCAAAAAGATGGAGTGAAACAATCTTTGAGCCCCAAAATCTTGTAAGATCAGCAGGAAATGTCTGTCTCACTCAGGTAAAGGAGGAGTACAGTCCAGGACAGGAAGCATCACAGAAAACCAGCAGGAAACCCCACCTAAGCAAACCAGCTGTAGATGCTGAGCCCCAGTGCAGTGCAGCAGGCAAACACCAATACCATGGACCCCCACTTGCCTCAGCATAACCAGGGAATAGGCAGACTCTAGCTTTGAGAACCACCATAACACCATAACTTCAGCATAACCCAGAGCAAACAGGCAACCTCCAGCAGCCAGTATTAAACATAACACACAAAGGTGAAAGGGTGGTGGTGGAGGGGGGGGGGAGAAAAGGTCATTGAATGACATAGAAGGATTTCAGGCTTTCATAAGGAGAAAACCAGAATTAAACAAAAAATTTGATCTTTGATATCAAGACCCAAAGGAAGCATAGACAGGTAAAAAGGGGGAAAAACATATGGGATTCAATAGAGCTAAACTGTTTAAATCCCTATGTGGGAAGATGATACTTGTAACTCATTAAAAAAATGATCACTAACAGTGGAGACAGAAGAAATATACATAGACAGAGGGTATGGATACAAGGTGAATTTGAGGGAATGACATAAAAAAATTAAGGGATGAAGTACAATGGGTGCAGAAGGAAGGGAGAGGTAGAATGGGGTAAATTATTTCACATGAAGACATGCAAAAGACCTATTAGAATGGAGGGGAAGATGGGAGGGTGAGTAATGGGCATCACTTGAACTTTAATCTGTATTGGTTCAAGGAGGGAATAATACACACAATCAGTTGAATATAGAAGTCTATCTTACCCAACAGGAAAGTAGGAGGGGAGAATATTAAGTAAAGGGGAGTAGGGACTAACAAAAAGAGGGGCAAATTGTGGGGGATGGTGGTAGAAAGAAGCAAAACACTGTTGAGGAAGAGAAAGGTGAAAGGAGAGAAAGGACAAACAGGAGGGAGGGAGGGAGAAAAATTTGGACCCAAATCTCGTAAAAACTGAATGCAAAAAATTGTCTTGACATATAAGTGGAGAAAAAATAAAATACCATCAAAATATTATAATGAGGAGGTGTCCATAGCTTTCACCAGTCTACAAAAGGTTATATACACACAAAATATTAAGAACCCCTAGCCTAGAACTGGTAGTCTATATTCCCTAATTCTAGTTCCTTATTAGCCACATTGGTGACGGTATTCAGTCATTTTTCAGTTGAATTTGACTTTTCATGACCCCATTTGGAGTTTTCTTGGCAAAAACACTACACAGGTTTGCCATTTCCTTCTTCAGTTCATTTTACAGATAAAGAACTGAGGCAAACAGGGTTAACTGACTTGTACTGAGTCACATAGCTAGTAAATGTCTGAGACCATATTTGAACTCAGGTCTTCCTGAATCTAGGCCCAGTGCTCTAGCCAATATACTACCAAGCTGCCCTTACTAGCCATTCAATTCTTAAACCCCTGTACTGAATTTCTTTCCCAAATATGTTTCAGGAAATGCTTTCTCTGGATTTTCCAGTTACCTCTTGCCTAATAAATACAATGGCCATTTATTAATTGATCTTCTATATTATTTAACATTGTGTAACAACAATGTGACTAGGAGCTGCTGCTGAGGTATAAGACCCAACAAGACCAGCAACAAGAGCTACCAGCACAGATTCTTTGATCCGCTTTCCTAAGGAAAGCAACCTTAAAGGGTTAACAATCTCACTTTAATCAAACATACATATATCATCCGCTTAGTTCAGGGGGAAAAGTCAGCACCCTGTACTTCAGAGCAAATACAAATAGAAATTACAAACAGAAAAATATCAACAGATCAAATAACACAATTCAACAGACAGGCTTTGTCTAATCAAGACATCACATGCATAGTTACCAAAAAGAGAAGCACCAACATCTGGGATTTCTTCAAAGCTGGGAGGCTCCAGCAGCTACCCAGAGTCTCCACACCAACACTCTTCCAGTGAGTGAGAACCCCAAACATACTGCTAACATCTGAGTTTATATACCTTTGTTAGGGCCTGAAGGCTTCACACCTAATCAGCAAAAGGGTGTGGGCCTGGGGCTTTGCACCTAGTAAGACTTAATCAAAGGCACTTGATTACTTTAGCATTCTAAAAGAGAAAACAGTAAAAAATAAAGTCCCACCTTAATTACCAATACACATCATCAAGTACTCCTTTTTACATATAATTACTCTTCCTTTGTTTTCTAAGACATTATTTCCAGGTTCACTTTCTGCTTTCTGAACTCCTTCTCTTCAGCCTCCTTTATTAATGTCCTAATCTCTTACCCCCTAAGATAACAGACCTCTAATTTTCTAACTTTAAGTCTTCTCTTCTTTTCCTGTGCTCTCTATCACTCCCATTTAAACCAATGGCTTTAAGTATAATCTTTCCAGAGGTGTCTCAAGTCTATAGTTGAGCTATGGTGGTTTTGTAATTGGTCATAATCACACATATGTTGTGGTAGACATTGATCAGCTGGTAAATATAAAGATGAGTGTAATCAGCTTGGGATGCTGAAGAACTCTTTTTTCAGTTATAAATTGGCCTAGATAGTGACTGAGGTTCTTTCCAACTGTTGAGCTGCTCTGATCTATGAATACATTTTATATCATAAATTCCATCTGAAAGCTAGTGAAATTTTAACAATGAGAAGCACTCTAGTTGGTGATACCAATCAATTCATTTCATCTGTTTAGCATATAAATTGAATCACATGGATCAAAAGGGTTACTATGAATTGATTAGCTCTCCATAGTTTGCTAATAACCACATCTCTGTACTAAACCCTGTCAAACTAATCCCTTAATTAGAATCTCATCAAATTAGGCCTTTCTATGTTTAACTAGATATCATCTCTAAGTTCAAGCTTAGATAGTAATAATAGAATTATTATTATTATTATTGTTATTATAGCTATTATTAATAAATGAAATGTTACAGTTATCCATTAAAATCACTTTTAATGGATATGGTCCTGTTTTTAACTTTTCAAAAATAAGATTACTTGAGTAGTATTTATGTAGCATATATTCCATAACCTTGAAAAGAAAGGATTTCAATCTACCTAAGTAAAAATGTAACAATTTTGTGACCAAATCAGATACTTGTTACTGAGTCATTTTCTAAATGGCCTAACTATACATCATCATAAATTTAGTTTTAAACATATGCTGCTATGGATATTAAAAGAGAAGTTATTATAGATTGAATGCATTACAAACTGAAAGTGATTACCATGATGCCTTGGACCATATTCTTTAAACCTGAAAGCAAGTATGTAAATATGAATCTAGTGCTATAATTAGCTTATAATTTATCCCCAATTTTGTATGTGCATCTCATCATTTAGGATTTAAAGCAGCCTTGTAAATAGTTCTCAAACACATTATACCCCTGAAATTCTATTTAGTCTAGAAAGTGTACTTTATTTTTGCCAAGTCCCACCAAAGCTAAATACTCTCTTCAAGAAATTCCTTTGCCTTTGCCTACTTTCTACACGGTAAGACTATCTTTAACAAATATACAAAGAATACCTGAAATTGTTTTATGGGACAATACATTTGTTGATTTGAATTGCAGCAGATCTAAACCATTACACATGAGCTGGTCATATCACTGAAATTCATCAGGTATGTATAAACTCATCTGTAGTTGTTGGCTATAGAAAGGCAAGAGTTATGTTTAAGTGGACTCATATTGGCCCAAAGAAATATACTTATTTGAACTTGTGATGGCTAGGTTGATCAATCAGTGATGAATTCTTTAACAATGGACACCCATGCAGCAAAGTTAAAAACACATAAGGAGTTTGTTCAGGGGTGGTGTTTCTTCTCCCTTCTTTGAAATGAACATCCCCAGTTATCACAGGATTGGGAGAGTTCTAACCATAATCTGAGAGGAATAAAAATTTCATGGGGAGATAGGACTGTAGCTTTTTTTCTTTTTAAATCAATTGCCTCCTTAAGGCAAATATGATGAGAGTAAGGTTCGCTCATTCCCTTTCACCTACCCCCTCTTCCCTTCCATTATAAAAGCTTTATCTTGATACTTTTATGTGAGATAATTTACCCCTTTGTATCTGTCCCTTTCTCCTTCTCCCAATATATTCCTCATTTTCCTCTCAATTTTATTTTTTCAAATATCATACCTTCTTATTCAACTCACCCTATGATTGCTTCCTCTCTCTCTCTCCCTCTCTCTCTCTCTCTCTCTCTCTCTCTCTCTCTCTCTCTCTATATATATATATATATATATATATACACACACACACACATATATACACACATATATATACACACATACATGTACATATATACATATACACATATATACGTACATACATAAACATATGTGTACACATATATGTATACATGTACATATGTATATTCCCTTCAACTACCCTAATATTAAGAAAGGTCTCATGACTTACAATTTCCTTCTTTCTATGTAGGGATGTAAACAGTTAGACTTTAGTAAGTACCTTATGATTTCTCTTTCCAATTTACCTTTTCATGATTCTTGCATTTGAAAGTCAAATTTTCTATTCAGCCTTTGTCTTTTCATCAAGAATGCTTGAAAGTTCTCTATTTCGCTGAACATCTATTTTTTGGGGGATGGAGTCAAGATGGTGGCTGGAAAGCAGGGACTTGCTTAAGCTCTCCCCCAGGTCCATCCAAACAGCCATAAAAATGACTCTGAACAAATTCTAGAGATGCAGAACCCACAAAATAACAGAGGGAAGCATGGCTCCAGCCCAGGAAAGCCTGGATGTTTGCTGGGAACGGTGTATCTCATGGAGCTGAGAGCGGAGCAGAGCACAGCCCAGCATGGGCCGCCCCAGGACCAACCAGACCGGGAGCCGGTTAGAACAGGCCACAGGGCCCTGAATCATTGAGCTGTGGCAGTTACTAGACTTCTCAGCCCACAAACGCCAAAGACAACAGAGAACATTAGTGGGAAAAACTGCTGGAACAGAGAGAAAGGAGTTCACAGTTGGCCCCAGCCCCAGGGGTGCAGAAGTGTTGCAGCTCTTGGACTGCTTCCAGAGCTCCAGTTCCAGTTGCTTCTAGCCCCAGGCCCACCCAGTGGGAAGACTTAAGCAGCAAATTAGAGCAGGAGTGCAGAGCCTGCTTGGATCTGAGTCGCAGTCTGGGTTGGTAGTTCTTGGGGGAGAAGGAGTGCTGGTGTGGCAGCTGTGTAGAAGTAGCTCTGAAAAAAACAGTGCAGCTCCTAAACTTTGGGACAAAGTACTTTCTACTCTACAAGCAGTCATACCTTGACATAAAGCTCAAGGGTCAAGTAGTTGGCTGGGAACATGAACAGGCAGCAAAAATGGACCCAGATTCAGACTCAGACTTTAGAATCTTTTTTGGTGACAAAGAAGACCAAAACATACAGCCAGAAGAAGTCAATAAAGTCAATGTATCTACATCAGAAGCCTCCAAGAAAAATAGGAATTGGGCTCAGACCATGAAAGAGCTCAAAAAGGATTTGGAAAAGCAAGTAAGAGAAATAGAGGAAAAATTGGGAAGGTAAATGAAAGTGATACAAGAAAATCATGAAAAACAAGCCAATGACTTGCTAAAGGAGACCCAAAAAATACTGAAGAAAATAACACCTTAAAAATTGACTAACTCAAATGACAAAAAAATTCCAAAAAGTCAATGAGGAGAAGAATACTTTTTTTTCCATTAATTTATTTCTTTATTTTTAGTTTACCACACATGGTTCTACATAATTTTGAGTTCCAGATTTTCTCCCCTCCCTCCCCCCTCCCTCTCCAAGACGGCATGGAATCTCATATAACTACCATGTATAACTTCGCATTGAATTAATTTATACACTAGTCAAGTTGTGGAGAAGAATTATGACCAATGGAATGAATCATGAAAAAGAAGAAACAGAACCAAAAAAAAAAACCAAACCCAAAAACAAAAAAACAAAAGAGAAGCAAAATAGGCAAGCATGTAGTGTGCCACAATCTGTATTCAAACTTCACAGTTCTTTCTCTGGATGAAGATAGCATTCTCCATCGTGAGTCCCCTGGAGTTGTCCTTGCACCTCACGTTGCTGAGAAGAGCAAAGTATGTCAGGGTTGGTCCTCACGGAGTCCATATATCTGTGGTTGTGTACAATGTTCTCCTGGCTCTGCTCCGCTCACTCAGCATTATGTCGTGTAGGTTTTTCCAGGTTGTTACGAAGTCCATATCATCCCCATTTCTTATGGCACAATAGTATTCCATTACCTTCATATACCACAGCTTGTTCAGCCATTCCCCAATTGATGGGCATCCCTTTGATTTCTATTTCTTGTCTACCACAGAAAGAGCCGCTATAAATATCCTTGTACATATGGGTCCTTTTCCCGCTTGTGTGATTTCTTTGGGATGCAACCCTAGAAGTGGTAATGCTGGGTCAAAGGGTATGAACATTTTTATAGCCCTTTGGGCATAGTTCCAAATTGCGGAGAAGAATACTTTGAAAGGCAGAATTAGCCAAATGGAAAAGGAGGTCCAAAAGACCACTGAAGAAAACACTACCTTAAAAATTAGATTGGAGCAAGTGGAAGCTAGTGACTATGAGAAATCAAGATAATATAAAACAGAACCAAAGGAATGAAAAAATGGCAGGCAATGTGAAATATCTAATTGGAAAAACCACGGACCTGGAAAATAGATCCAGGAGAGATAATTTAAAAATTATTGGACTACCTGAAAGCCATGATCAAAAAAAAAAAAGCCTAGACACCATCTTTCAAGAATTTATTAACGAAAATTTCCCTGATATTTTAGAGCTAGAAGGTAAAATAGAAATTGACAGAATCCACTGATCGCCTCTTGAAAAAGATCCCAAAAAGAAAACTCCTAGGAGTATTGTCACCAAATTCCAGAGTTCCCGGGTCAACAAGAAAATACTGCAAGTAGCCAGAAAGAAACAATTTGAGTACTGTGGAAACACAATCAGGATAACAGAGATCTAGCAGCTTCCACATTAAGAGATCAAAGGACTTGGAATATGATATTCCAGAGGACAAAGGAGGTGGAATTGAAACCAATAATCACCTATCCAGCCAAACTGAGTAAAATGCTCCAAGGTAAAATGTGGATTTTCAATAAAATAAAGGACTTTCAAGCTTTCTCAGTGAAAAGACCAGAGCCGAATAGAAAATTTGACTTTCAAAAACAGTAATGAAGAGAATCTTGAAAAGGTAAACAAGAAACAGAAATCGTAAGGGACTTACTAAAGTTGTACTGTTTTGCTTACATTCCTACATGGAAAGATTATGTGTGTAATTCATGATACCGTTCTCAGTATTAGGGTGGTTGTTATTTTCTTCAGTATTTTTTTGGGGGTCTCCTTTATCAAGTCATTGACAGTATATTCCCGCCCATGCTCACTTCACTCACTTCACCAGTTCATGCAAGTCTCTCTAAGTTTTTCTGAAGTCTGCCTGGTCACCATTTCGTATGAAACAATAGCATTGCATTACATTCATAACTTGTCCAGCCATTCCACAATTGATGGGCACCCCCTCAATTTCTAATTCTTTGCTACTACAAGAAGAGCTACTGTAAATATTTTGGTACATGTGTGTCCTTTTCCCTTTTTTAGGATCTCTTTGGGATACTGACCTAGTAGTGTATTGAAGAATCAAAGGGAATGCACAGTTTGATAGCCATTTGGGCATAGTTCCAAATTGTTCTCCAGAATGATTGGATCAGTTCACAACTCCACCAACAATATTTTATTGTCCCCATTTTCCCACATGTTCTCCAACATCTATCATTTTCCTTTTTTATATTAAGCAATCTGATAGGTGTGGTATACCTCAGAGTTGTTTTAATTTTCATTTCTCTAATCAATAGTGATCTAGGGCATTTTTTTCATATAACTATAGATAGCTTTAATTTCTTCATCTGAAAACTGCCTGTTCATGTCCACCCATTTACCAATTGGGGAATGACTTGTATTCTTATATATTTGACTCAGTTCTCCATATATTTTAGAAATTAGGCATTTATTAGAGACAGTAAAAGACAGTCAAAATCCTGTAAAAATTGTTCCCAACTTTCTGCTTCCTTTATAATCTTGGTTGCATAGGCTTTGTGGAAAAACTTTTTAATTTAATGTAATCAAAATTATCCATTTTGCATTCCATAGTGTTCTCTATCTCTTGTTTGGTCATAAATTCTTCCCTACTCCATAGTTCTGACAGGTAAAGTATTGCTTGCTCTCCCAATTTGCTTACAATTTCACCCTTTTAAGTCATGTATCCATTTTGACCTTATCCTGTTATTTGGTGTTTATTTCAATCATCAAAATTCTAAAATTTTACAAATCTATGTATGCCTCTGATGTGGTGTGTAGTTCATTTGCTTGGTTTGGTGACCAGATATGCATTTATTAGGATATGTTTCTTCTAGGGTATTCCAAGTGTGCTAATAGATACATGAAAATGTTAGAATATAGAAACACAGCATGTCTGACAATATTTTTTTCACAGAGTTACTTACTGGACACTTGCTAGCAAATTTAATCATTGTTCAACCTATTGTGAAGAATATATGTGTGTATGGAAAACTTATGCAAGGCAATAATGTAGAGAAAATGCTTAGGGCACTAGAGAGCATTGTATTTGCTGAATATTTACAGCCTGGTTAAAGAATAGATAAATATCTGCTTCAGTAATGTGCTGATCTTCATGTATTTTGCATTAGTGTATGCTACATGGATTATTCTTGCTTGATAAGGATAGCACAAATCAAGGAACTATTTGTAGCAAAGCAAGAATTGTGCCTCAAGCAATTTACAACTCTTCATTTAAGAAAATAATGAAAACAAAATCACAAAATTTCAGAGTTGGAAAAGGACCTCATCTAGTGCAGTTAGTACCCAAACAAGAGGCCCTACCTGAAAAGTAGTAAGCGAGCCTTTGCTTAAAGCCTCCCATCAGGGGGAGCCTACCACTTCCTGCAACAGCCCATTGAATTTTAATGTAACCCTAAACAGTAACTGTTTCTCTTTTGGGCAGGAACCCTGAGGGTCTTCCTCTCCCAGTTTTTGTTTAAAGGGGCCATCCCTCGATTAACTTCTTAAAAAGGCCTATTCATTGAATGGGCATTACCTCACTCAAAATGAGAACGTGAAAAGACCTTAGCCTGAAAGGGCCAGGGTCTCCCAGTGCATCCTGGGCCACCTCCAGATGTCCTGGCCACTGGAGATATCAGGCCACTGGACCCAGATGGCTCTGGAAGAGAAAATGAGGCTGGTGACCTTACACAGCACTCCCTCACTCAAATCAAAGTCAACTGTAAGTCATGTCATCATTTCCCTGATGTCATGGTACTCTTCCAGAACGAAGGATAAACACAACAACTCAAATTATAAGAAAGAAATCCTTACTTTTAAGATTAAACCTTGCTATTCATTTAAACCTAAAACACAAATTTAAATCCCTGTTTCCCATCCTATTCCTCAACTGTTTATAATTTGTCTTCCAGTATCATCCTGGAATAGAATCCTTTTTCTACACTATTCCAAATGATCTCTTTCTTATTGGCCAAAACTGATGACCTTTCCTCAGTCTTCTTCCTTCTTAATGTTCATGAGCTTGACATTGTGGACACAATCACATTGGATACTCTCTTATCTCAGTGTTTTCATGCCACTGAATTGTCCTGATTTTCATAATACTCTCTGACCATTCCTTATCAGTCTCCTTTCTATTTTATCCCCCTCCTTCGCATGGGGGGACCTCGTGACTTTTGTATTAGACTCTCTATTCTCTCTCTAATCTCTGATAGGGTGAACTTATCAATCCCCATATGTTTTAATTATCACATCTATATATATGACTTCCAGATCTAGCTAGCTAGCTATCTCTAGCCCTAGCCTGTCTCCTGAGCTCCAGTTCTGCAACAATTGCCTATTGAAAATTTTAAATAAATTCCCTTTAGACATCTCAAATTCAATGTACCCATAAACAAATCCCTCTTCTGACATTCCAAATTTCTTTTGAGGATACCACTATGCTTCTATATAATTTCATGTTCTTGGAGGCATTTTAACATTTTATACTCTCTTATTCCAAATATCTAATCAGCTGCAAAATTTGTTAATTTTACCTCCATAACATCTCTCACATCCCTCTGCTTCTCTCTACTCATACTGCTACTACCTCTAATTCAGTTCCTCATCTCTCAGCTGGCCTATTGCAGTAGCCTCCCAATTCATCACCCTGACTTAAGTCATTTCCTTCTCCAATTCAAACATGTCAAAGTCATTTTCTTAAATAGAGATCTGACCATAGTACTCTTCTACTCAATATTAACTCATTGACTCTCATTACACCTAGAATAAAATATGAATTCCAAACTTGAACATCTGCTATCCTTCACAACTTTGCTCCAACCAATTTTTTCAACCGAATTATATATCATTCTCCATACATTCTATGGTTCACCCTAACTGGTATTATTACTGATCCTCAAGCACTGCACTCCATCTTCCATTGTTGTTCTGGCTATTCCCCATATCTGTAAGATGCTTCTTCCTTACCTACACCTTTTTGAATACTTAATTGCCTTCAAATCTCAGCTCAAGTGTCATCTTCCAAACGAAGTTTTTTTTTATGATATTGGCCTATTGAGTATACTATTCCCCCCCATTAAAATGCATTTCTCTGCATATATTTTATATGCACTTACATGTATACATGTTGATTTCCTCTATAGAATATCATATTCCTGAGGTGAACAATGACTGGCACATGATAGGTACTTAATAAATGGTGGTGAATCCGCTGATTGATTGAAATCTTCTTTTTTGTAACTTCTATCCATTGTTTCAAATATACCTCATATTACACCTTCTGGGTCCAACAAGAATTCAAATCCTTCTTTCATATAATAGTCTCTTTATGAACCTACATGATATGGTAGCAAAAGGACTATCTCTGTGAGTCAGGAAACTTATGTTAAAATCTGACTGATTTGCTTAAATTGAAAATACACCAGTAGAGGTTAAGGAACTATGATTGTGAACACTACGCATAGAGCTTCCTCCTATCAGGATTACCCCTAGGGCCCTGGGATTGAATTATAGCCATGTGATCATGCCTTAAGAAATAACACTGACTTACCAGAATGGGTGTAGTGGAGTAAGAGACCCAACCCCAGTACAGAAAAAAGATAATATTTGTATGATACATAAGGTATAACAGCAATGAAAGACAGATTATAGCTAAGGGAATAAGCATTTATATAACACTTATATAACACTATGAGCTAGGCACTGTACTAAGCACTTTTTACATTATCTCATTTGATTCTCACAACAACCCTGTAAGGTAGGTGTTCTTATTATCTGGATTTTACATTTGAGAAATGGAGGCAAGCAGAGGCTAAGTGACTTACCCAGATTCATGCAACTAAGTATCTGGTATTAGAATTGAAGTCAGGTCTTCCTGACTCCAGGCTCAACACTTTATCCACTGAGCCATTAGGAATGACAGATAAAGATGCATGTATGTACACATACATACATACATACGTATATATATATATATATATATATATATATATATATGTATTAAAATTTTCAAACTGTTTTACAAATATCAATTTATTTGATCATAGAATAATCTTGTAAAATAAGTAGTATTATTTATCACGTTTCCCAGATAATAGAATTAATACTTAGAAAGTATAAGTGACTTACACAAGGTAACTGATAAGGGCTATTCACTATGTTCTGCAAAAACTACAGAAAGCCAAATGGACATTTAAATAAGATCATAATTTAGAGTCTGTCAACACAGATCAGGTGACTAAATCAAATATGAGTTATTTTTTTCCTTAGCCACTGCAAAAGCATTGACTGAATCATGCATGACATAGTCACTCCACAATAAGAGAAAGCTATCATACTAGATCAACCACACAGTGATCTAAGCCATTTCTCTTGGGACAAGCTACATACATACAGTACAGTAAGCCATCAATCTATGAGAATTAGCTCATTTCCTTTTCAATTTTAATATTATAAGGTGGTCCTTGATTTTTTAAAATATTTTCTCCTTATTTAATATTTTATTTTTCCAAACTGCATGTAAAAAATTTTAACATGTCTTTCTATTCAAATTTGAGCTCCAAGTTCTCTCCCTCCCTCCACTCCCCCCACAATGAGAACCAAGCAATTTTACATATGTTTTACATGTGCATTCATGCAAAACACATTTCCATGTAAGTCATTCTGTAAAATAAAACACAGAAAAAAAAACCCAAGAAAAAAGAGGAAAAGCATATTTGATCTGCATTGAGGTTCTCTGAGTTCTTTAAAGAAAGTAAAGAAAAAGTGTATTTGATCTGCATTCAGGCCCTGCAAGATTTTTCTCTGCAGATGGACAGCACCTTTCATCATAAGTCCTACAGAATTGTCTTGGATCACTGAGACTAGCCAAGTTATCCATAGTGGATCATCATACAATATTGCTGTTATTGTATAAAGAGTTCATCTGGTTCTGCTCATTTCTCTTTGCATCAGTTTGTAAAAGTCTTTCCAGGTTTTTCTGAGAGCTTCCTGCTCATAATTTCTTAAGGCACAATAATATTCCAACACAATCATATACAACAAGCTGTTCAACCATTCCCCAGTTGATGGACATCCCCTCAATTTCCAATTCTTTACGACCACTAAAAGAGTTGCTATAATTATTTTTGTACATATAGGTCCTTTTTGTTTTTTTTAATCTCTTGGATACAGACTTAATAGTGGTATTGCTTGGCCAAATGATATGCATGGTTTTAAAGCCCTTTGGGCAGATTTACATATTGCTGTCCAATATTATTGAAACAGTATACAACTTCACCAATAGTAAGTACATTAGTGTTTTAATTTTCCCACATCCCCTTCAACATTTGTCATTTCATTTTTCTGTCATATTAGCTAATATGACACGTGTGAGGTAGTAGCTCAGAGCTGTTTTAATTTGCATTTTTCTCATCAATAGTGATTTAGAGCAGGTGGTCCTTGATATTTAAATATAACATATTCATGTCATGATTTTGAAGATGAGTAAAACTAAAAAGATTATTATAAGATGAAACTCTGACCTCTTATGTCCTGTATCCTAATTGAGATTTTCAGTTCATACACCAGAAGAAATTGACCAATGTAAATGCAAGTAAACTTGCATGAAGCAAACTATTTTTAGATCTTTATTTGATAAGATTAAAGAATATTGGGGAAATAAAAAGTGTCAAAAATAGTCCATACCTTGAGAGTACAAAGTAAAAACGTGAGAAATCTTAAGAAAATATTATCTTGTTTATTTCGCTGAAATCCTCAAATGGCTTTTTAGGGAAAAACTATAGAAGTGGAAGTCAGCCCTCACTGTTGCAGTTTGCTCTGTAAATTGTCTCTGCCCTGTCTTTGTATAAAGAGCCTCATTAAATCTGATCTGATTGAGATCTGATGTCTTTAGAATCTACTTTATCATGGAGTGGTTTGTAAGAAGGTCATACGCAATGACATTGCAGGCACCCTTAAACATACTTATTTTGACAGCATAAATATTTCACTTGCAGTCAAACAGGATAATTAAAATGGTTTCTGTGACTGGGATTTGGATGCTTAGAGATAGAGTCCAAGCCCAGCACTGTTGAAGGATTTATGAATTAAATTTGCCCGCTGAGCTGCAACAAAGGTGACAGCAACTCCAGTTTACAGCCCTGTTTTTAATTTCAACATGCTATGCATGGCCAGAAACAACAACAGTAATTTCCTTTTTACAAGCATTATTACTTATAAATCATGTCAGTGGCATAACTGCATTAATTTGAAAGGATGAACAGATAACAGCTCTGAAACAGCTTCATCTGTTTTCTAATCATCATTCCCCCAAAAGACGGGGAAAAACAAGTAAACAAAAGAAAACCTTTCTACTTATTCCCTTTAACATATTTTCAAAGACTGTATTTTTGTTTCTTTAACAGGAGTAAATGAACAGAATAGATATATGCTTACTAAATGTTGACCTTCCACATCAAAAAAAAAAAATCATAAGTCTTTATGTGATTTGAATGTGATTTGAAATATTTGTATGTTTGAATACAGGCAGAGATTTGGATTTTCATCTGGATATTTGGCATATAGAGAGTGTTTATGACTGAATAGACTTTGAATAAGACCACATGCATCACAGTATCAACCAGATGCACAATTGCAGCCCATCATTACTGTCTAATCAATTACACAGTGATTCAAACTGACCATCAAAATGACTCAAATAATAGTTTGCCATTTGTAATTAACAAAATCAAGTATCGTTAACAGATACTTGTTACCCTTTCTTTTGACAGAATTTTTACAGATTTTGACAAAATTAATAATCTCCCCAAATAGAGCATAGTATTTTAGTGGTCAGGCAGTAATAAAGATGTGCATTGAATGAGAATAATTTGATGAGGGAAGAATTCCAAAATGAAGAAAAATATTACCAAAAAATGTAATTAAAATATTAGGGAAAACATTTAATTTAGTCTAAAAATTTTCTGTTCCATTTTTATCAGGTCTAAAAATTGTATTTAGTAATGTTGTTTAGTTTCAAATCATTTAATAAAAATTGCATTCTCCCATTTAAGAAAGTCTGGAAAAATTGATAATAATCAATATTGAGATTATTTTTATAAATAAGACCAGAAAATGCAAAGAAGTTTCCATTAAATTAAATAGTAGTTAAAATATTCTTCTTGAAAATAAGCAGAAAGGAGATGGTAGATTTCAATTCATCTAATGTCTAAAGGCATTTAACTTCTCTTTTTCATGAGGCATTCTGACACCTTAATTTTTAGTGCTAATAATGATTATTAGCAAATATATAAGCATGAAAATAATTGCAGTTTATGCGCTAACATGTTTTGAATGAATATATTTTGACATCTTAGACAAATAGACACACCCTATGAGGGAGCCAATAACTGGTAATAAACTCAATCAAGATATATCTCAATATAGCATATATTCATTACAAAAGTGAGCCTAAGGTAAGATGGCAAAAACTATGCAAAATAAGGGCAAGGGTTAAGAAATTCAAGATAATAGAACCTTATAGATTATGTAGTCTGCAATGCTGTACATTATCCATACTTTAAAAATAATTGATATTTTTCTGAGACTACTATTCTAGAATACTATGTAACTCTGGAGAACAAAATCCAAACTTGAAGGCAAAATAGCATTAATAATGTAACTGCACTTCCAAATTAATCTCTGTTGTTTTGCATGCTGTTACTTATGAAGAGGGAGACATGATTTGTAATTGATCTAGAGAAGGAAGATCTAGTCTAAGGCTGCATACAGGTTGATGCAGATTGCTGCAAGTAGGCACAGAATAAAAACTTCAAAAGAGCAGACATTCATTAGAAATGTTTTGTACCACTTTATATGTAGAAAGGTCATTGCATTGCTTGCTTTCTCCATAGATGGAGGAAGGGCTTGAGTGAGAGATAGAATTTACAACTCAAAATGAAAAATGAATGTCAAAAACTAAAAAAAAAATATAATTTCAAGCAAGCTCTGAGTTATGATGAGGCCACTTTCTAATGAATGTCTGCTCTTTTCTTTGGCTGTTTTTTACCTAGGCTTACTTACCTTGTCAAAGAAGAAAGAAAAGTTTTTTTTAAAAAAGGCTTCAATCTGCAATTAGAGTTTACCACATCTTTTTCTGGAGGTGGACAGCATTTTTTAAATCATGAATCCTTTGGAATTGTGGGTTATTGAATTGATCAGAGTAGCTAAGTCATTCACAACAGACCATCATTGTGATATTGTTTTTACTGGGTACAATGTTCTCTTGGTTCTGCACACTTCACTTTGCGAAAGTTCTCATAAGTCTTCTGGGTTTTTCTGAACCCATACCCTCTGTCATTTCTTATAGCATGGGCTTAAAACTCTAAAGACTGTTAGAACTGACATCCTCTAGGTAAGTGTTCTTTCTCTTCATGTAAGAGCTGAGATTTTATATAGTCTTTATTAAAGAGCTTTCACTTTTTTGTATTTTTGTATTTTTCTTATCTGTAGAAGTTCTTCAATTTCTGTTGCTTTACTTTCTATTCAGTATTTCCAATAGTCTTTTATGTAAACAGAACTTCATGGGAAAAAAAAAAAACTAAGCTGGCAAATGTTAACTAAGGATTACCCTCTTCAATAAAAGAGATAAAGGAAGCACATCTTGCTCTAAACCTATTGCATTTCTAGTTGTTTTATTGTTGTTGTGATTTTCAGGTAGCATAATAATTCATAAATCATTTTTTGATCCATTCTATTTTTCAAGGAATTCAATACTTAAATATTGTTTATTAATAGATGTTCTGAAGTATTAATTCACTTTGTCACTCTTTCCCTCTAGCTATTCTATTTTGCATCTCATATTTCATTTTTTCCAGATATTCTCCTAGTTCTTTTCCTAGGAAATTATTTTCTTTAAGATTCTACTTGGACTTATTATAGGAATACTCATCTCCTCATTTAACCCTTAGGATTCTCTAAGGCCAAAGCTTTTATTTTTATTTTTAATTTTGTTTTTCTTTCTGTTTATTAATATTTCTAATCTCACTTACTAGACTGGGGACTTTTGCTTGGGTCAAATTCTGCTCCTATATTCTTGGATGGTAAACCCTATTTAATCCAGAAATTGTTGTTTGTCTTTTCTTCTTGAAGAGCACCATGACATCAGAAAGGTGATGCCATGACTTACAAGTGAATTGGATTTAAGCGAGGGATGTCTGTAAAACTTCACCAGCCTCACTTTCTCCTCTAGTCTTCTGGATCCAGTGGCAAGATTACAGATCAGGAGGACTGAAGATAGCCCTGGATGCAATGAGGGACCTTGGCCTTTTTAGGTTAAGGTCTTTCTGAGTTCTCACTTTGACTGAGACAATGCCCATTCAGTAATTAAGCCTAGGTAAAAAAAAAACAGCCAAAGAATATTCTCTTTTACTTAATAAAAAAAATCAATCTGGGAGTGGAAGACCCTCAGGGTTTCTGGCCAAAACAGAAACAATTACTATTTACATTCACTCGGAGCCATAGGGGCCCAAACCAAGACCCCTAAGTAGGGCTTGGGCTATTGTTGGCCAATCAATGAAAGCCAGAGTGTTTTGAATTTAAGGCTTGGTCCTTAAGAAATCTAGCGTAAACCCCAAGGTATCTTGCAAGGTTTCAGCAATCAAAGTGTATATTACTTTGGGCAGAACACCTACACCTACTCTATGTGGACAGAAGAAGAGGAGGGTGGGAAGGGAAGGGAAAATGGAAAGAGAAGGAAAAAAGAAAAAGGACAAGGGAAGGAAAAAGAAAGGGGGAAGGAAGGAGCTGCATTGCCCAACTGAAACTGGCCATTTGGGTCCCCAGTAGGTAGCTCAGACTATTCACAGGTTGTTGTTTGTCCTTCACTGTTGAAGAGGACCATTACGTAAGGAAGGTGATGCCATGACTTGCAAGTGAACTAGATTTAAGTGAGAGAGGGCTGTGCAGTCAACAGCCTCACTTTCTCCTCCAGAACTTTCTTGGTCCAGTGCTAAGATGTAGATCAGGAGGAGTGGAGATGGCTCCTGTGAACCTGGATGTTGGTTAAAGGAAACAACAGACTAGATAATAAAAAGATTGTATTATTTATATATTAATTCCCATAAGCATAGCCAACAGACATACATGTATGAGATTGAGCCAGAGAATGTCTGACTGACTTGTACACAAACATGAACAGGATTTATATTCTTTAGAACAATCACAATTCAGCATGTTACTTAAATTTATGATTCTCAGGTGTGTTTGACCATTAGGGTCTCATCCTTAATGACTAACAAGGGTCAGCCTAGTCTGGCTTTGTTGACAGAGATAAGGGTATTCCCTGAGCAAACTTTTAGAGAGAACAAAGAAGCCCAGGTCCTGGATCTTCATCCAGTTACTCATTAATTCAGGCTCTGGGTCTACTTGAAATTAAAAATGATATAAAATAGTATAATATTTTCCACACTCCCAATCCTGAAATCAGCTAAGACTAGGCCCCATTTTCTATAGGGATTGTCTGGCCTCATCTCATGCTATGTTTCAGGCCCGTGATGCCTACATGCCAGGTTGGGCATGAATTTCCTCAATGTCAAGCACATGCTAGTTAGAATCTACCATGGTTCAAGTGTCTGTGTCACTCCCCACCAGGTATTGCTCTTTCTTGTCTCCTGCTGTGGATAGGGCCTTTCTTCATCCAGATTCCCCAGGAAGGGACAGGAAAATGCTCAGTCCCTATTTCTTCCTGGAGATGGGATCACTGGGTGCTGCTCTAATACTTTCTTCTGCTATGGGAAAAAAGTTGTTTGTACTTTTTCTTTCTCTTATCCTGGCTTGTATCTACTCCAAGCTTTTGTAGCATTTTGACAGTCTTTTGTGTAGTCCTGTAGGAATTATTATGTAGTTTTCTTTATAATTGTTCTTTGATTTGCTTTAAACAGAATTTCATTTATCAAAAAGTGGAGGAGTGAAGAGAATAAACTGGACCTGATCTAGCCAACAAGGAAAAAAGTGCTGCTAAAATAAAAATTATACATAATATGAAGTGAGAAGGATAAACAGTTGGGCATAGTCTGAAATACCTACTAACTTTAAGGATAACAAGGTTTAAAGTTTATATGTTCCCTGTGCGTTGGACTTCACATGACTTATGTACTGTCCTATGGGACTGCCCCCACTCTAAGTCATATCTCTTTGGCTCATTTTATCCTCATCCTGAAATTGTTAACATCAGAATGTAATTCATGACTAGGTCTCTGAAAATGTGGAACTGCGAAAAGCAAATCCTGCATGAGCATTCAATTAAACATATTGGATTCAGCATTTATTTTATCCCACAGAAAGAATGCAGAAAACACAAGGCACTTACAGGAGCCAATAAAAATTTATTTTTCCCCCTCTTGAGATCATTTTCCCATACGGGAAATGAACTTGAGACTGGTGAAAACGGTAAATACATTTTCATGGATCATGGACTATCCAAATAACTGAAAGCAGTAGTAGAGGGAAATGCCCAGCTTTTGCTCCTCTACATCAAGATTGGACTACAATTTTTGGCACTCCTAAAAAAACCGCTGTTTTTTGGAGCTCCAAATATCCTTCATAGCTACCATTCCTGATGTTGGCAGGGTAGAGGTTGTCCTAGGAAACAGATGTGCGGATAGGTCTGCACTCAAATTTCTAGTCTCTGCTCAATTCTCTCTGAATCACATCACCCCAATTAAACTCTGACTTATAAGCGGTATGTATGTATGTATGTATGTATGTATTATATGCTGTGTATATATACACATATGCATGTATGTATATATATATATACACATATATGGGTGTATCTGTATGTCTGTGTGTGTATAAACCAATCAAATCATCATCTAGGCTGAGACTTAATCCATGATACTTTATCGAGTGAATGATTATATCTATACCTTCTTTAGCAAGAAAATTAAATTCTTTTCATCTAGTCAATCATTCCATGGGGTTGTGAGACAATCCTTCATACAGATGTCCAAAGCTTTCTAAAAGGCACAACCAGAAAAATAATTTTTAAGAGGATTATATATGAATCACAATGAATCACCACAAATAACAATTACACTGTCTATATGTTTTAAAATATGTAATAAATTTAACACCTAACATCACTTGAGAATCTTCCTTCACTGTCTCCTCTTTATCTCTATCTCTAATGAACAGCTTGCCCTTCTCTTTGCTGAGGCAAACCACAATATGTGCATCCTTGTTTTCATAACACTCCATCTGCTCCAGAAGATTGCCTCCTTTTTCATTCTCCCTCTCTCTAATCTTCAAACATTCTCTATTCCATTGGCTATTCATTGATGTCTACAAGCAAATACATATCTCCCTATCAATAATAACAATGATAGCAACAATAATAATAATTTGGTACTTCCATGTCAACTATCCATCATCATACCTCTCCCCTTTCTTTCTCATCTCAACTCCATGAAATAGTTATCAATGTTCACTGCCTCTACTTCCTTTTCTCTCCCTCAATTCGAAACTCACTTCTGCCAGGCTTCTTTTAGCATCATTCACCTAAAATGTGATCTCTAAAGTTACCAATCATCTCTTAATTATCTAAACTAATGTTCTTTTCTTAATTATTGACCTTTCTGTAGCTTTTGACACTCTTGATTACCCTTTTCTCTTGGATATTCTTTTCTATCTAAATTTTCACAATATTTCTCTCCTATTTCTCCTCTAATATTTGAAATGTCCCTTCACAGTTTCCTCTGCTGGATTTTTCTTGAGACCAGGTCCACTAACCATGGATGGTCTCCAAGAGGGTCTGTTTTTCTCTTCTCTTCTCTTCTCTTCTCTTCTCTTCTCTTCTCTTCTCTTCTCTTCTCTTCTCTTCTCTTCTCTTTTCTTCTCTTCTCTTCGTTATATACCAACTAGATTGGTAATATATCCAGCTCCATTAGTTAAAACGATATCTTTGTGCATATGTTTCCAGATTATCCATCCATCCGTCTGTCTGTCTGTCTGTCTATCCTTACCTCCTTCCTGAGTTCCTGTCTCACATCCACAACTGCCTTTTAGGTGACTAGTGCTGTATATCCGATAGGCGTCTCAAGTATTACATTCCACAAGTATTATATTTCTCCCAAACCCTCCCCTCATATGACTTTCCTTATCACTTTTAAAGGCATCACATCCTTTTAACACCCCAGCTATGTAACCTCAGTGTTATCCTGGACTGAAACACTCATTCTACATACACAAACTATTAGTAAGTCTTGCCATCTCTATATCCACAATCTCTCATAAGGATCCCTTTGTCTCACATTACAGAGCTATCACCTTTTACACCTTATTACGTCACACCTAAACTATTACAGTACCTTTCAGTTGGTTTCCCTGTTTCAATTTTCTATCCATTCTAATCATCCTCCACCCAACTGCCAAACTGGCTTTCCTAAATTACTTTGGATGTCACACTCCTCCCCCCCCCCACCCTGCCACTGATTAATTCCTATGGCTCCCTATTACTTCTAGGATAAAATCCAAATTTACCTGTTTGGCATATAAAACTCTTAATAACTTTATCCCTCTCTACTTTTCCTTCTTATACTTCACTCCCCTCTACATTCTCTATAATGAATAAAACTATCCTGACTATCCCTTATACATGTCATACTATTTTCCGACTCCATGCCTTTTCACTAACTGTCCCCCATGCATAAAATGCTCTTCTTCCTCTCCTCTACGTCCTTTCTTCACTTATTTCTTTAAAGGCTCAGTTCAGTTCCTATCTTTTTTTAGGAAGCCTTTCCTAGTTCCCATACTCAAAACCCCATACTCGTTCCTTTTATTTGAAATCACTTTCTCCTTGCACTGTATATATATTGTATGTGCAATTGTTTTCATAGTGTCTGCCACATTGTAATGTAAATTCTGTGGAAGTGCTTTGGGTGCTTTTCATAGTGCTTAGTACATAGTAACTGCTTAACAAATGCTTTGTTGATTGAATGACCAGATCACCTGACTGAAACTCTGTCTCCAAAATTACCAAGTACCTTTTAATTCCTAAAGGTAATACCCTTTTCTTAGTCCTCATCTTTTTTGATCTGTCTGCAGCATTTGATGCTGTTGATGACCTTCTTCTCCTAGATTGCCTTTCCTCCTTGGATTTTTGTGATACTTCTCTCCCTTGGTACTCCAATATAACTTTCTTCTCTGTTTTCTTTCCTAAATCTTCATCCATCTCACATCCAATAACTGGCAATATCCCCAAAGTCTTTGTCTTGAACACTCTTCCCTTTTCTCTTTATACTATTCCATTTGGTGAGTTCATATGCATTGGGTTCAATTATAATTTCTATGCTAATGAGAATTAATTTTACATATTCAGACTTTTTCTTTTTCCTGAGCTCCAGTCCCACAACACCTATTGCTTATACAAACTGGGTGTTTTGTAGGTATTATGATGTCAGAACCAGAACTTATCTTTCTTCCCAAACCCACACCTTCTTCAATTTTTTTTTATTTGCAGGGATACCACCATCCTTCCAGTCATTCAGATTTACAGTGTCGTTGTCATCTTTGACTCCTCAGTGACCTCACCCATATCTGTTGCTATATTTTGTCACTTCTACCTCTACAACGTTTTTCATATGCATCCCCTTAGTTATGCTCAAATATCCACCACCTTACTTCAGGCTCTCACTGCCTCTGGCTTAGAACAACTTTCTTACTGGTTATCCTGACTCAAGTGTTTCTATCATCCAGTCTATCTTCTGTGTAACTGCTGAAGTGGTTTTTCTAAAAAATAATTCTAACAATGCCATCAAGCTACTCAGTAACCTGCAGCGCTTCTTTACTACTTCTGGGATCAAATATAAATTATTTTATTTTTCATTTGAAGCATTTCAAGACTGTCACCTCCTTACGTTTCCATTTTTCTTACAATTTGCTCCCTTTACACTCTACATTCCAGCCATACTGGACAACTTCCCAGCATTCATAATGTTCCATCTCCTACCTCTATATCTTTGTACTGATTTTCCCCAATGTCTGTTACACCCTCCCTCCTTTACCTAATCTCTTAGACTTCCTGGCCTCCTTCAAGACTCAGATTATATATGTATGTATGTGTCTGCACACAACTGTATCTATGTATATATGTATGTATACATATATTAACTACATACAATATATAATGTGTGTGCTTCTGTATGTGTTGCTATATAGGGATATATATATAATACACACATACACACATATATGTTGTACATGTACATGTGTATGTATATATGCATACATACATACATACACACATGCATACATATATAAACACATGACATTTTTGAGTGTTTTCAATTTGGGGTTAGTTTCTTTTAGGAAATGATTGATGAATTCTTTCTATTTTTACTTTTCATTCTGGTTTTAATACATATGGACAGTGTTATTTTTGATTTCTTGAAATGTGGTTTCCAGGTTTGTTTGTTTTTTATTTGATCAGTCTTGCCAGGGAATCTGATGATTCTTAAACTCTCACTCTCTGTTCTGTTTTTTTTAAGTCAATTGTTTGCAACATATGTTGTAAACATAGAAGCTTCATATGTTTTCTTTTTTCCTAATTGTTCAGTCTTTTGAGTTTATTTTAGTGTCTTTCTCTCATTTTGTTATTCAGTTTTGTTTACCCTATCTGTTTTTCTCCCCAGGGGGTCATTACTTAAATCTTATTTTTCCAACTTATTTCCTAATATTTTTATTCTCCTTCATTTCCCCTTAAGAGCATTATTTTTAGCTTTTATACTTTTCTTCATTTCTTTCATCTACGGAATTCTTAAAATTAAGCCAGTTTCCCCTCCAGGATTTACCCTTCAGGATTTACAAAAAAATCTGGTACATCCATGGATTCCTCTTTATTTCCACTGCCAATACCTAGTATATGCACTCATAATCATTACTGTGGTGTCTGTACCCTCTATCAGGAGTACCCATTTCTACTCTCCCCATTAAACCTATTGCTAGAATAATTTCTTTTATTCATATATATCTGCCTTCATTACTCCTCTGCTTAAAAGATTTAGTGACTTATAATGACCTACCCAATAAAATTCCAACTCATTTTTTCTGGCACTCAAGATCTTCAACAGTCTGGTATCACTCTGTTTCACTGATAACACCTGGGAGCACTATAGGTTTCTGGACTCCAGCCTCTAACAAGTTCACTCTTGATCTGGTCAAGATGGGAAGACAGCTTTGGAGAGGTTAATAATAAGCTTTATTCTAGTCTAGTTTCTCTAACACAGTATTGCTGATAATAAGCACAAACTCCTACAGTATTTCTTAATCAAGCATTCCCTAATCACCCTTCTTGTAGGAGCCAGAAAGAAGAGGGGGCAACTACCCCTATGTCTCAACTGGGTCAATGGAGACAAGCACAGCTTATGATCCCCTAAATCTGCTCAAGCCAATTGAGACAGGTACATGCATTCTTCCATGCATTACCTGTGGACTCCCCCATGGGTTCCCTGTGGATTCCCCATGGTTTCCCCCAACTCACTGAGCAATGCCCACCTGTTTTATAGGGCACTGGACAAAGAAGGCATCTTGCTAACATTAAACTCACTTTAGCAATGTTGTCATTCTGCACAAGTATAGCAAATATCAATTATGTCATACCTATATCTCATGGCACAGTCTTAGTAGGACTGTCTGTCACTCTGATTCTAAGAATTATTATCTGGTATCCTTGAGACTATTCTGGGAGTTATTATCTAACACCTGGAAACTGGACATTCCCATGGCCATGGATCCTGAGAAACTAAACTCTAAGAGGATAACAAAATCCTCCTTATTGACACACCCCACTTCATAACTTTATATCATATTGTTCTTTATCCTATATTCTGTTTTTATCCAATCTAGTCTATTCTCTGAAAACAAATTTTGCCATAAGGACTCTCATTTCCATTTCTTTGTTTCCTATGCCTGGAATTCTTACACTCATAAATAATTCCTATACATTCTTTAAGGTTTAACTCAAATATCCAAATATTGTATGAAGTATCACCTAATATCATTTTTCCTTGGCCTTACTCAGGACCTTAGTATGTAGCACTAATACACTTATATTTTATTATATATTGTGTTTTCTTCTTCTGTATTTTACACCTCTGTTATTTTGTAAGCTTAATGAGTGGAAGTACTGTGTATAATCTAATTTTTTTTTATCACCATCAGTGAATTGTATAATATTTAACACATTGAAGTCACATCATGAATATCTGTTGGACAAATGAATGGCTCTATTTTACATGAGGAACAGGCTCAAAGAGGTATTTTCTGCAGCAGCACACCTAGTAGTATTAAGAACAATACTTTTCACATTATTCATTATTTTCCTGATTCTACTTTGCCTTTTTGCCCAACATAAGAACAGTCTGATGTTAAGCAATGAAGAAAAAGTGTGGGTATGGTTGGCCTATAAGAGTTGCATTCTTCACTCATTCTTGTAAGATATTTAAATGGCCTTTATCCCTTATCCAAGATTACTGTGTGAGGATTTTTTTTTCCTTTTGCAATTACTGCATTGATGTTATTTAAATATTTTGTGGTGGGAAAAGAAGTGGATGATTTTTATAAATATTCCTTGTAAAATTTTAGCCAGCAGTTTTAAAAATCTGAATGGTAATTTCAACGGAGCACTGTGTTTCTCACCTCTTCACAACATATTCAACAGTTAATGATTCCTTATTCCACTTAGCTTTTGTAAGGATATATAATTATCCATATTATATCACATAAATTAAACCTAGTTTCATTGTCCGTCTAAAATGCTAATAAAATTAATGTAAGAATGTTAATCATTCATGAATTTGCAAGGTGATAGAGTTATCATGGTAAATAATTATGATTATCAGCTTTAATACAAACTGTTAATCTATCAGAAAACAAAGTTTTTGATAACAGCGAACCATAATTGAAAGCTAGCTAAAGTGATTATTATGTTACTGAAAACAATATTGGAACAACCAGTACTGAGAAAGGAAATTCTAAATGTGAGCTATATACTGGATACCTAATTAATGAAACACTGAAGAATTATGTGATTATTTTTAGAGGACATATTATTATGTCTAGAACGCCTTTCTTTCATAAATGTTTGACCAACCTCTTAAGCATGAAATTCAACTTCAAAAATTTTCCTTGCTGTCTTTTAATACAAAGTTCAAATCATGAGATCTGTTGATAAGACTGGCATTTGTATTCGACATGCAGAGACTTGCTCTTATTAGTCCTTGGGTGCCTGTTAAAATCTCTAGAAAAAACATCAAGCTTGCCATTAGAGCCAAATCGATTTTGGTAGACCTTTTATTTGTCCTTTCAAAACCAAACATTGTAGTAAGTCTTTCTTTAAATGCTAACTTTGCTCTTTAAAGCAAATAGAAATAATAAATATGAACTACAAAGACTTTGTGAGTAATTAACATGTATAATCCGGCTTATTAATTTTGTTATGTTCTGATCAAAAGAAATTATATCAGCAAGCACCTTTTTAAATAACTGAGTGCTTTTTATGACTTTTGGATATAAGCTTCAAGGTCTTAACAACTGACTATTAGCTAATTTTCTCTAAATTGATATTTAGTATGATGACAATATGCATAAAGCTAAAAACCTTCCCTCCAATAGAAATCTATATTATTTTAGAATATTTATCTAAATGTAATCTTAAAACAAGTGTGGGGGGGCGGAGCCAAGATGGCGGCTGGTAAGCACGGACTAGAGTGAGCTCCCTGCCGAGCCCCTCCAAAAACCTATAAAAATGGCTCTGAACCAATTCTAGAACTGCAGAACCCACAGAACAGCAGAGGGAAGCAGGGCTCCAGCCCAGGACAGCCTGGATGGTCTCTGGGTGAGGTCTATCCCGCACAGAGCTGGGAGCTGGGAACGGAGTGGAGCAGAGCCCAGCCTGAGCGACTTGGACCATCCAGACCAGAAGCCGGGCGGAGGGGGCCCTAGCGCCCTGATTCAGTGAGCTGCGGCAGTTGCGAGACTTCTCAACCCACAAACACCAAAGACTGCTGAGAAGGTTAGTGGGAAAAGCTGCGGGAGTGGAAGGAGTTCGCGGTTCGGCTTCCAGCCCCGGGGGCAGCGGAGGTGGGGCAGCTACAGCTGTTGTTACTTCCGGCTCCAGGCCCACCTGGTGGGAGGAATTAAGTGGCGGATCAGAGCAGGAGTGCAACAGCCTGCTGAAGATCTAAGCCCAGTCTGGACTGGGGGTCCTTGGGGAAGGAGGAGTGCGGCTCCGACAGAGCTGGCACCTCCCGCCCAAAAGTAGAACATAGAACTCGTTGGTCTACAAGCAGTCATACCCCACTGAAAAACTCAAGGGTCAAGTTAGTTGGTTGGGAATATGGCCAGGCAGTGAAAACGCGCCCAGATTCAGTCTCAGACTTTGGATTCTTTCTTTGGTGACAAAGAAGACCTAAACATACAGCCTAAAGAAGACTACAAAGTCATAGAGCCTACAACCAAAGCCTCCAAGAAAAACATGAACTGGCCACAGGCCATAGAAGAACTCAAAAAGGATTTGGAAAAGCAAGTTAGAGAAGTAGAGGAAAAATTGGGAAGAGAAATGAGAAGGATGCGAGAAAACCATGAAAAACAAGTCAATGACTTGCTAAAGGAGACCCAAAAAAATACTGTAAAATACACTGAAGAAAACAACATCTTAAAAAATAGACTAACTCAAATGGCAAAAGAGCTCCAAAAAGCCAATGAGGAGAAGAATGCCTTGAAAGGCAGAATTAGCCAAATGGAAAAGGAGGTCCAAAAGACCACTGAAGAAAATACTACTTTAAAAATTAGATTGGAGCAAGTGGAAGCTAGTGACTTTATGAGAAATCAGGATATTATAAAACAGAACCAGAGGAATGAAAAAATGGAAGACAATGTGAAATATCTCCTTGGAAAAACCACTGACCTGGAAAATAGATCCAGGAGAGATAATTTAAAAATTATTGGACTACCTGAAAGCCATGATCAAAAAAAGAGCCTAGATGCCATCTTTCAAGAAATTATCAAGGAGAACTGCCCTGATATTCTAGAGCCACAGGGCAAAATAGAAATTGAAAGAATCCATCGATCGCCTCCTCAAATAGATCCCAAAAAGAAATCTCCTAGGAATATTGTTGCCAAATTCCAGAGCTCCCAGATCAAGGAGAAAATACTGCAAGCAGCCAGAAAGAAACAATTTGAGTATTGTGGAAACCCAATCAGAATAACCCAAGATCTGGCAGCTTCTACATTAAGAGATCGAAGGGCTTGGAATACAATATTCTGGAGGTCAATGGAGCTAGGATTAAAACCTTGAATCACCTACCCAGCAAAACTGAGTATCATGTTCCAAGGCAAAATATGGAGTTTCAATAAAATAGAGGACTTTCAAGCTTTCTCAGTGAAAAGACCAGAACTGAATAGAAAATTTGACTTTCAAACACAAGAATCAAGAGAAGCATGAAAAGGTAATCGAGAAACGGAAATTGCAAGGGACTTATTAAAGTTGAACTGTTTTGTTTACATTCCTACATGGAAAGATGATGAGTATGATTCATGAGACCTCAGTATTAGGGTAGTTGAAGGGAATATGCATATATATATATATATATATATATATATATATATATATATATATATATATATATATGTTTATGTATATATATAAGTGAATGTGTATGTATGTATGTGTCTATGTGTATATGTATGTATGTGTATATATATGTGTGTTTATATATATATATATATATATATATATATATATATATATATATATATATAAAAGAGAGAGAGCAGACACAGGGTGAGTTGAAGATGAAGGGAAGATATCTAAAAGAAATAAAATGAAATTAAGGGATGAGAGAGTAACATACTGAGAGAGGGAGATAGGGAGAGATAGAATGGGGTGGATTATCTCGCATAAAGGTGGCAAGAGGAAGCAGTTCTGTGGGAGGAGGGGAGAGGGCAGGTGAGGGGGGAATGAGTGAACCTTGCTCTCATCAGATTTGGCCTGAGGGGGAATACCATACATACTCAGTTGGGTATCTTACCCCACAGGAAAGAAGAGGGAGGAAGATAAAAAAAAAATAAAAGGCAGGGGGATGATGGAGGGGAGGGCAGATGGGGGTGGAGGTAATCAAAACAAACACTTTGGAAAGGGGACAGGGTCAAGGGAGAAAATTCAATAAAGCAGGATGGGTTGGGACAGAGCAAAATGTAGTTAGCCTTTCACAACATGAGTATTGTGGAAGGGTTATACATAATACATGTGTGGCCTAGGTTGAATTGCTCAACTTCTTAGGGAGGGTGGGTGGGAAGGGAAGAGGGAAGGGAATTTGGAACTCAAAGTTTTAAAATCAGATGTTCAAAAACAAAAAAAGTTTTTGTATGCAACTAAAAAATAAGATACACAGGCAATGGGGCGTAGAAATTTATCTTGCCCTACAAGAAAGGAAGGGAAAAGGGGATGAGAGGGGAGGGGGGTGATAGAGGGGAGGGCTGACTGGGGAACAGGGCAACCAGAATATAAGCCATCTTGGAGTGGGGGGGAGGGTAGAAATGGGGAGAAAATTTGTAATTCAAAATGTTGTGAAAATCAATGCTGAAAACCAAATATGTTAAATAAATAAATTGCATTTAAAAAAAATAAAGAAAAGAAAAAGAAAAAAAAAAACAACAAGTGTGGCAGCCACTTATAAACCTACGAAAAATACATTGCAGGTGCTGAGCCAAGATGGTGGCTGGAAAGCAGGGACTTGCTTAAGCTCTCTCCCAGGTCTCTCCAAACAACTATAAAAAATGGCTCTGAGCTGCAGAACCCACAAAATAAGAGAGGGAAGCCAAGCTCCAGGCCAGGAAAGCTTGGATGGTCATGGGGAAGGGTCTATCACATGGAGCTGGGAGGGGAATGGAGCAGAGCCCAGCAGGAGCCGCGCCAGGAACAACCAGACCAGGAGCTGGGTGGAAGAGGCCACAGGGCCCTGAATCATTGAGCTGTGGCAGTTACCAGACTTCTTGACCCACAAATGCCAAAGACAACAGAGAAGGTCAGTAGGTGGAACTGCTAGAACAAGAGTGAAAGGAGTGCGTGGTCGGCCCCAGCCTGGGGTCACTGAAGTGGTGCAGCTCTGGGGCTGATTCCAGGTGCAGTTGCTTCTGGCCCTGGGCCCAGCTGGTGGGAGGAATTAAGCAATGAGTCAGAGCAGGAGTGCAGAACCTCCTTGGATCTGAGTTGTGATCCGGGTTGGCCATTCTAGGGGGAAGAGGAGTGCTGCTGTGGCAGAGCTTCCTGTGTAGAAGTAGCTCTGAAAACAGCAGTACAAGGCCCCTAAAGCTTGGGACAAAGTAATCTCTACTCTACAAGCAGTCATACCTTTACAAAAAGCTCAAGGGTCAAGTAGTTGCCTGGGAACATGACCAGCCAGAGAAAATGGACCCAGATTCAGAATCAGACTTTGGAATCATTTTTGGTTACAAAGAAGAGCAAAACATACAGCCAGAAGAAGTCAACAAAGTCAAAGAGCCTACATCACAAGCCTCCAAGAAAAACATGAATTGTTCTCAGGCCGAGGAAGAGCTCAAAAAGTATTTAGAAAAGCAAGTAAGAGAAGTAGAGGAAAAATTGGGAAGAGAAATGAGAGTGATGCAAGAAAATCATGAAAAAACAAGTCAATGACTTTCTAAAGGAGACCCAAAAAATGCTGAAGAAAATAGCACCTTTAAAAATAGACTAACTCAAATGGCAAAAGAGCTCCAAAAAGTCAATGAGGAGAAAAATGCCTTGGAAGGCAGAATTACCCAAATGGAAAAGGAGGTCCAAAAGACCACTGAAGAAAATACTACCTTAAAAATTAGATTGGAGCAAGTGGAAGCTAGTGACTTTATGAGAAATCAAGATATTATAAATCAGAACCAAAGGAATGAAAAAAATGGAAGACAATGTGAAATATCTCATTGGAAAAAACACTGACCTGGAAAATAGATCCAGGAGAGATAATTTAAAAATCACCGGAATACCTGAAAGCCATGATCAAAAAAAGAGCCTAGATATCATCTTTCAAGAAATTATCAAGGAGTACTTCCCTGATATTCTAGAGCCAGATGGTAAAATAGAAATTGAAAGAACCCACTGATTGCCTCCTGAAAAAGATCCCGAAAAGAAAACTCCTAGGAATATTGTAACCAAATTCCAGAGCTCCCAGATCAAGGAGAAAATACCACAAGCAGCCAGAAAGAAATAATTTGAGTATTGTGGAAACATAATTAAGATAATACAAGATCTAGCAGCTTCCGCATTAAGGGATAAAAGGGCTTGGAATATAATATTCCAGAGGTCAATGGAGCTAGGATTAAAACCAAGAATCACCTACCCAGCAAAACTGAGTATCATACTCCAAGGCAAAATATGGATTTTCAATAAAATAGAGAACTTTCAAGCTTTCCCGTTGAAAAGATCAGAACTAAATAGAAAATTTGACTTCCAAACACAAGAATCAAGAGAAGCATGAAAAGGTAAACAAGAAAAGGAAATTGCAAGGGACTTACTAAAGTTGAACTGTTTTGTTTACATTCCTACATGGAAGGATGATGTGTATGATTCATGAGACCTCAGTATTAGGGTAGCTGAAGGGAATATACATATATGGATATAGCTATATATATATATATATATATATATATATATATATATATATATATATATATGCATATACATGTATGTATAGACAGAGTGCACAGGGTGAGTTTAATATGAAGGGACAATATCTAAAAAAAAGAATCAAATTGAGGGATGAAAGGAATATATTGAGAGAGGTAGAAAGGGAGAGATAGGATGGGGTGAATTATCTCACATAAAAGTGGCAATAGAACACAGTTCTGTTGGAAGGGAAGAGGGGGCAGGTGAGGGGGGAATGAGTGAATCTTGCTCTCATTGAATATGACTTTAGGAGGGAATAACATACACTGTCAGTTGGGTATCTTATCCCACGTGAAAGTAGGAGGAAGAAGATAAAAGAGGGCGGACAATAGAAGGGAGGGCAGATAGGAGGAAGAAGTAATCAAAAGCAAACACTTTTGAAAAGGGAGCAGGTCAAGGGAGATAATTGAATAAAGGGAGACACGATAGGAGGGAATGAAATATAGTTAGTCTTTCACAACATGACTATTTATGGGAGTGTTTTGCATAATGATACATGTGTGGCCTGTGTTGAATTGCTTGGCTTCTTAGGGAGAGTGGGTGGGGAGGGAGGAGGGGAGAGAATTTGGAACTCAAAGATTATCACAAAGTAAAGGTTGTTTTTGCATGCAATGGGAAAATAAAATACACAGGCAATGGGGCATAGAAATCTATCTTGTCCTATAAGAAACTAAGGGGAAAAGGGATGGGGAGAAGGGAAGAGGAGTGACAGAAGGGAGAGCTGGCTGGAGAATGGGGCAATCAGAATATATGCCATCATGGAGTGGGGCGGGGGGCGGTGAGGGTAGAAATGGGGAGAAAATTTGTAACTCAAAATCTTGTGTAAATCAATGCTGAAAACTAAAAAATATCATATAATAATTAAAAAATACATGGATTATTATCTTCCATTTTCCTTCATCTTCATTTATCTTCCTAAAATATCATTCAAAGACCCTCAGTTACAAAGCAGGCCAATATTGCCCTCTAGAAGCTTACTATCTAAAAGTTACCAGTAGAGAGACCAATTTCAAATTATTATTAATAAATCAGAGCTTTTCTGAATGAAATAAGGAACATGATTTTGCTCTTTCATGTCAGTTTTACTGCTGATTCATAGAGAATGCTTATGTAATTAGTGTCTATGCCTTTTGGTGTCAGGTCTAATGGAAAAGATCACAAGGCATTAGAAACTTCTCATTGATATGGAGGTGGGCTTCAGAATAGTCCATCCTTTCCACTTCTTTACAATGAAAGATTTCAAGTATGTAACATTCTCACTTACAGGGACCAAAGTAACCCTATAAAACTTAATTGCTCTCATGTTACATTTTATTGCAAACATGGAAAATGTGGCATTCTGCTAAGAATACCATGTAGAATCCACTTAATTAGACAGTGTCACTCTTAAATTTTGTACTTAAGTGCTTAGTTATTTCTGTCTGGGTAAAAAAAGAACTCCCTCCTAAATTTTCAAATGATTAAGATAACCCTTTTTTAGAACTGATGCCTTTTATACCAGGGTGCCTTGGAGTTGCTCTAAATTTCAGGTTAACACAAGATATTATTTATAGAAATCCACCTAAGAACTTCTTGGCTTAATATTTAGCATTTGAGATCTATAGATAGATTAGGTGCATACATACGTAAATATCCCTATAAAAAGGTGTGTGTGTCCCTTGAAGAATGGAGATGTTATGAATATGAAAATCTACCATTAAAATGAGGGATTTTGTTAAAGTTTTTTTTTTATGTCCAAATGGTTTATGACATAAATAACTAGAGCTGAACACCAAATATAAAGGAAACAATCGATTTTTAGCCCTTGAAATTGTGTAGTCATATTTAAGAAAAGAATTCAAGTAGCAATTGGAATTTATCCAGGATTTATTAAGTTGATAGAATCTTTTAATATTTGGTGAATGCTCATAATGTATAGCTACTGTTCAAGATGTACATACAAACACACATAGACATACATAATTTCCCAATACCTAAGGAACTAAAAATTGTCATAAGCAAGTGATATTCAGTGTGGGAAAGGGTTAAACTTAAAAATCACACATAGTTTTCAAGATTTGAGGTCTCAGGGACAACTCTGCAAAATCATGCCATCAAGTAAAATGCTGTTCTCTCCAACTAGGTTTACCTGCTAAAACTCATACCAAAACAAACCAATGAAATGAACAGGATGGTATAGTTAAATGAGTGAGAGCTGGCTTTAGAATCAGAACACCTATATTCAAATCCTTACCTGAGTGACCTGGGGGAAGAAACTTAATTTACTTAGGCTTCATTTCTTCAACTGAAAATGAAGGGTTGTGCTAAATGGCCTCTAAAGTCCCTTCTAAATTCAAAAGCTATGATCTTAGGTTAATATTAACTTTCCTTTTCCATTTTGGTTTTATCCAGAAAAAGGAGTTTGGCCTGACCTATAAGTTGTGACTTTGTATGATTTCCATTCCCCAAAAAGATGAGAATAAGATATTACAAATACACACAGCAAATTTTTTAGATATGGAATGGGACTTGACTGGTGATTTTCATTGTATAGGGACCTCTGGATGAAGAATATCCCCCCACTATTGTAGAGCTGCTTCTCTAAAACTCATAACTTCAGAAAGTTACCTGGGGTACTGACAAGTTAAGTGACTTGACCAGGGTCGCATAACTACTAGATGTCAGAGGAAGGGCTTGAACCAACTCTTCATGATTCAGAGACAGGCTCTTTATTCCCTATGCTACGCTACCTCTTTTAGAAAGATTATTAAGATAATACTTTAATTCTAGGGGGGCAGAGCCAGGATGGTGGCTGGAAAGCAGGGACTTGCGTAAGCTCCCCGCCAGGTCCCTCCAAAAACCTATAAAAATGGCTCTGAACAAATTCTAGAATTACAGAACACACAAAATAGCAGAGGGAAGCAGGGATCCAGCCCAGGACAGCCTGGATGGTTGCTGGATAAGGACTATCTCGCATGGAGCATAGCGGAACACAGCTCCACGTGGGCAGCAGCAGGACCAACCAGACCAGCAGCCGGGTGGAACAGGCCCTAGCTCCCTGAATCAGTGAGCTGTGGCAGTTACCAGACTTCTCAACCCACAAACACCAAAGACAACAGAGGTTAGTAGGAAAAGCTGCTGGGGACAGAGTTCGAGGTTTGGCCACTGCCCCAGGGGCAGCAGGGGAGGTGCAGCCACAGAACTACAGTTGCAGTTGCCTCTGGCCCCAGGCCCACCTGGTGGGGGGAATTAAGTGGTGGATCAGAGCAGGAGTGCAGAGCCTGCTTAAGATTTGCATCAGGTCCAGGTAGGTGATTCTTGGGGAAGGAGGAATGCTGGTGTGGCAGAGCTGGCTGTATAGAAATAGCTCTGAAATCAACAGTGCATCCCCTCAAGCTTGGAACAAAGTACTCTTTGCTCTACAAGCAGTCATACCCCACTGAAAAACTCAAGGGCCAAGTAAGTTGGCTGGGAACACGGCCAGGCAGCAAAAACGCACTCAGATTCAGTCTCAGACTTTGGAATCTTTCTTTGGTGACAAAGAAGACCAAAACATACAGCCAGAAGAAGTCAACCAAGTCAAAGAGCCTACATCCAAAACCTCCAAGAAAAACATGAACTGCTCTCAGGCCATGGAAGAGCTCAAAACAGATTTAGAAAAGCAAGTTATAGACATAGAGGAAAAATTGGGATGAGGAATGAGAATGATGCAAGAAAATCATGAAAGATAAGTCAATGACTTGCTAAAAGAGACCCAAAAAAATACTAAAAAAAATCGAAGAAAACAACACTTTAAAAAATAGACTAACTCAAATGGCAAAAGAACTCCAAAAAGTCAGCGAGGAGAAGAATGTCTTGAAAGGCAGAATTACCCAAATGGAAAAGGAGGTCCAAAAGACCACTGAAGAAAATACTACCTTACAAATTAGATTGGAGCAAGTGGAAGCTAGTGACTTTATGAGAAATCAAGATATTATCAAACAGAACCAAAGGAATGAAAAAGTGGAAGACAATGTGAAATATCTCATTGGAAAAAACACTGACCTGGAAAATAGATCCAGGAGAGATAATTTAAAAATAACTGGACTACCTGAAAGCCATGATCAAAAAAAGAGCCTAGATATCATCTTTCAAGAAATTATCAAGGAGTACTTCCCTGATATTCTAGAGCCAGAGGGTAAAATAGAAATTGAAAGAATCCAATGATTGCCTCCTGAAAAAGATCCCAAAAAGAAATCTCCTAGGAACACTGTCACCAAATTCCAGAGCTCCAAGATCAAGGAGAAAATACTGCAAGCTGTCAGAAAGAAACAATTTGAGTATTGTGGAAAAACAATCAGGATAACGCAGGATCTAGCAACTTCCACATTAAGGGACCAAAGGGCTTGGAATAGGATATTCTGGGTGTCAATGGAGCTAGGATTAAAACCAAGAATCACCTACCTAGCAAAACTGAGTATCATGCTCCAAGGCAAAATATGAATTTTCAATAAAATAGAGGATTTTCAAGCTTTCACTGTGAAAAGACCAGAGCTGAATAGAAAATTTGACTTTCAAACACAAGAATCAGAAGAAGCATGAAAAGGTAAACAAGATAGAGAAATCATAAGGGACTTACTAAAGTTAAACTGTTATGTTTACATTCCTACATGGAAAGATGATATGTATGATCCATGAGACCTCAGTATCATAGTATCATATATACATATGTGTGTATGCACATATATATATATATATATACATATGTGTGTGTCAATGTCTGTATACATGTAGGTGTATATATGTGTGTGTGTGTGTGTGTGTGTGTGTGTATGTGGACAGAGGGCACAGGGCGAGTTGAATATAAAGGGATGATATCTAAAAATTCAAATTAAGGGATAAGAGAGGAATATATTGAGAGAGAGAAAAAAAGGGAGAGATAGAATGGGGTAAATTATCTCGAATAAAAGTGGCAAGAAAAATCGGTTCTCCAGGAAGGGAAGAGGGGGCAGGTGAGGGGGAATGAGTAAATCTTGCTCTCATTGGATTTGATCTGAGGAGGGAATACCATACACACTCAATTGGATATCTTAAACCACAGGAAAGAAGGAGGAAGAAGATAAAAGGGGGAGGGGGTATGATAGAAGGGAGGGCAGAGAGGGGGAGAAGGTAATTATAAATAAACACTTTGGAAAAGGGACAAGGTCAATGGAGAAAATTCAATAAAGGGGGATAGGTTTGGAAGGAGCAAAACATAGTTAATCTTTCACAACATGAGTATTGTGGAAGGGTTTTACATAATGATACGCATGTGGCCTATGTTGAATTGCTTGCCTTCTTAGGGAGGGTGGGGAGGGAAGAGGGCAGAGAATTTGGAACTCAAAGTTTTAAAAACAGACATTCAAAAAACAACAACAAAAAAAAAAGTTTTTGCATATGCAACTAGGAAATAAGATACAGAGGCAATGGGGCGTAGAAATTTATCTTGCCCTACAAGAGAAGAAGGGAAAGGGGGATGGGAGGGGAGTGGGGTGACAGATGGGAGGGCTGACTGGGGAGTGGGCAGGAGGGTAGAAATGGGGAGATAATCTGTAATTCAAACTCTTGTGAAAATCAATGCTGAAAAGTAAATATATTAAATAAATTAAATATATTAACAAAAAAAGATAATGCTTTAATTCACATCATATACAGGAAGCTTTGTTTATAAATTGATTTAAATTATCCTAGTGGATTTATTCATTCTTACCTTACACCTTTTTCTCCCCCTTTTAATGATCAAGGCAATTATCATATTTCATCATTTCTCAAATAGTTCAATTACATAAATTGACTTTGGACTCTGCATGCATACAATTACTCCAAGTTTATCTGACATTCACACTTCTAAATATATGTAGATTTTAAATGTAAGTGAATTAATCGTATTGCATATAATTTCAGAAAGTAATTTATAGTAACATAGAATGCAGACAGAAACCTATTTCTTTTAAGTATATATCACACAATGTTGTTAAATAACATTGCTGCCTGTTGCAGAGTTCCTAGAAACCGTCAATAAATAATCTTATGTATCACTGTGGTATACTAAGAGCTACAGATGGTACAGGGTGTTCCTAAAGTCTGGACACATAGGCAAAAATGCATATTTTCAAGAAATGAAATGAATGAAATTTTTATTTAATTGGAATGTTAACAAATAATGTCTTCAATATGATTTCCATCATTTGTGATGCAAAGGTTGATGTACTTTGCAAGATTCATGTGAACTTGATGCAATGACTCCACATTCCCATCAATTGCTTATGTGTCCAGACTTTAGGAACACCTGGCATTTCTGGTACCCAAGAAAAACATAAAAGATACCCTTGAATCACTCATTCTTTCTCACCCCACCCAAAAAATATGTAGTCATGCCTGTTGGAGGAAGGGTTTGGGAAGTGGATTGGTTTTATTAGTTACTGCCATAAGTCAATGCTGGCTGAGGAGCATACCCTGCCACAACTATGGGAGACCAGTGTGGGAGGAGGTGGAGTTGAAGTGTGTTGAGTTATACTTTGTAAAGGGGGTTGTATAGTTGTGTTGCGGACAAGTCCTTTATTGGCAATTGCAAGAAAATTGGGATACGTCACAGACCCCTACCAGGCAGGCTATAAACACCGTGAGGTCCCCCACTTTAGAGAACATGACTACATTATTTTAGGAAGATTTTGTTTTGTTTTAAGAAAAAACAGTGTCAAATATTATCTTATCTAAACTAACTACTTTCTTCCCTCTCCCTTCAAAAGAAAAATATTTTCTCTTATACATAAGTGACCTGTCTAGTGAGATTTTGTTTCTGCAGGAGAGTGCTAGATTATCTAAAAGACAAGCACTTGACAATCTAGACAATTTTCTTTGGTTTGATGAGTTTGTGAAAAGTATCTAAATAACTAAGCCTCAAGACAGGTTCTTGATTCAGCCAGGATCAAAATGCCAGGAAATATGTACTTTGCAAAAGAAAATAGCATATAAAAATTCTTCTCTGTGGCTTGTGAATAATTATTAACCTTCAAGTGTGGTATTTCATTTGAGTTTGGGAACTATGTTAGAAAAAAAAAAAGATTTGTTGTTGTTGTCTAATTTGTATTCTTTCATAGGACATGATTTGTATTTTAAGAGGTTTTGTGAGAGATGGAGCTTTCCCTATAAAATGTCTGATGGGGGGAAACATTAAATCTATCCTAAAAATATAAACAAAGTGAGGGACATTGTCTTGCTTTCTAGAGTATGCCACTCTCATATGAGTAGTGCTTGTGGTAAGAATATTACCACTTTTGCCTAAGGATTTAAGAAATCCTTTAAAATGAGAACACTGATTATACCTTTTAATAAAACTATGTTAATAAGGAGCAGTGGAACCATATAATTACTGAAGGGAATTTCAGCTGAAAACAGTATGAACGGGAGATTAAAAAGAAAAAAAAATCTTTCTGACTTATCATGTAAGCAGAACTCCAGAGTGAAAGTATTATTAACTAGGTTTAGATGATATCATTCATCTTAGCTTCACAAATCTGCCTAAGAACCAAACCCTTGAATGTCATTGATTTTGTTGTTCAGGCTTGATTTTTTTAAGTGTTTGGCTAGGTTTCCTCATGATGAAAACAAAAAGTGGAGAGATACAGAGAAAGGTAGGAGTGAGAGGGTTTGGGAGAGGGAGACAGATCAATGGATAGATAGCTACACTAGATAGATAGATAGATAGACATACAGACAGACATTTGAACTCAAAGATCCTTACAAAAAGCTATAGTCTGTGGTAAAATGAACATCATGAAAAGCAACTTAGGGATGACTAAAAATTCCAAATTCATTGCTACCAGCATTAAAAGAGGAAATATGAAAATGAAAAGAAAGAAAAGTATATTAGGATTTGTTTTTT
The DNA here is from genome assembly GCF_011100635.1 of Trichosurus vulpecula. Taxonomy (NCBI): domain Eukaryota; kingdom Metazoa; phylum Chordata; class Mammalia; order Diprotodontia; family Phalangeridae; genus Trichosurus; species Trichosurus vulpecula. Next base: position 328,445,338 of record NC_050573.1, on the reverse strand, counting down.
TAAATCAATATAAGAATTATTTACCAGTGCTCTTCTCTGATATTGGATTGGGGCCTGGGGAGGGAAAGAAGTGGAGCAATAAGGAAAGAGAACCCTGGCTTCTTTCACAAAAGCTGTCATGGTAAGCACAAACTATAGCAGGTACTACCCAGAGAGAAAGGCCTTGGGTCCTAGTTTCTTCCATGTTAAGAAAGTTAGAGGAAGAAGTTCATATGTCAGGCAATATGATTGTATTAAGTACTTACTCAATGCCAAGCACCATTTTAGCACTTGGGATCCCAAGAAAGGCAAAAAATAATTAGTTTCTGCCCACAAGGAAGTCAAATACTAATGGATGTGACAATATGCAAATAATTATATGTATACACAACATGTGCATTGTAAATGGAAGATAATCTCAAATGGAAGAGATTTGATGTGGCAAGACATGAGAAAGAGGTTCATTCATAAGATGTGATTTAAGCTGAGGCCTGAAGAAAGGCACAGAAGTTGGAGTTAGAGGTGAAGAGGGAGTGCTTATAAAGTATAGGGGATAACTAGTCCAAATATTTGGCCAGGACATGGAATGTCATTTTAAAGAAATAGCAAAAAGGTCAACGGACCTGGATAATAGAGCACCTGTGGGAAAGTTAAGTGTAAAACATGAGAAACAGAGTAATTGTTCAGGTTGTCTAAAATGCCAAAAAAATTTATATTCAGTCTTACAAGTAAGAAGAAGACATTGGTGTTTATTGAGTTAGGGTGGTTTCATAATCTGTGTTTTGGGAAAATCAGTTTGCCAGCTTGATGGAGCCAACTTAGTTGGATGTAAAGTCTTAAAGCAGGGAGCCCAATCAAAGTGTATTGCCTATAAATGGTGGTATGAGATAATGAGGCATAGAGGCTGTACGGGTAGAGAAAATGTATTGATGGGAGAAATATTGTGAAAGTAGAAATGACAAGATTTGGTGACTGAATGCATATGTGGAGAGGGGGAAAACAAAGAACAGAAAATTATGCCAAAGTTGCAAACTTGAGAGACTGAAAGGATGGTGGTGCCTACCAGGAGAGAGCAATAACAGGAAAATTTAGAGAAGAGAGCATTCTGGGGTCATTGATAGTTTCAAAGGTTGCAGAAAGATCAAGAAAAATGGGGAAGAAGAGTCAGGTGGAGTAAAAGGAGCATTCTGCATTAGCCATTCTAGCATCCTGTTATAAACAACTTTAAAGCAATTCTTCAAATAGGAATTCCAAAGCAATATGACCAACAAAAGGCTAGGTAAGACATTTTTCAAGCCCAGGACAATGTAGGAGTTCAGTAAGTCTGTGGCACTAAGGTAGGGGCTGGTTGGGAGCTCATCATGGTGGCAAAAGTAATCATGGACCTCGGCCTCAGAGCTGGTGATGACAGCAACAGCAGCATCTATAAGGGGAGAACTCAGAACCAGAGTTAGTAATGGGACTGAACATTTGATTAGAAAAAAGATTACAGGAGACCCCTGTGCTGTCACTGGACACAGTACTTGGCACCATTTGGCAATTCTATTACCCAGTTCTGGCTCACAGTTAGAGGGTGAAGAGGAGCACTTTCAGTGCCCTACCTGAGTACATATCACAGTTCTAGGGAAGATAGGACTTTTGGCTGCCAGAGAGCAGGGGCTCTACTTCAGTGAGGACCAGGAAAAGAGTGACCCTATCTCTCCCTTGATCACCCTACCTTGGAACTACCAAAAACAGACTACCAGAACTAAATATGAAAACAACAGCATGGAAAAAGCAGTAAGTTAAGAGTGTTCTCTTGCCCCCAGATGAGCAAAGTCCAACTCTAATGTAAACTCCAAAGTCAAGAAATAGCCTTGGAAAATGAGTAAACAGCAAGAACCTGACTATAAAAGACAACTATGGTAACGAGGAGGTTCAAGACAAATTCAGAAGAAGTCAATGATATGAAAAACACCTACAAGAATTCCTAGAAGAGCTGAGAGAGAGAGAGACAGAGACAGAGACAGACAGACAGAGAGATTTTAAAAACCAACTTAGAAGGGTAGAGGAAAAATTGGGAAAAGAAATCAGAGTGGAGCAAGAAAATTAATTAACAGCTTGGGAAAAGGCACAAAAATACTGAAGAAAATAACTCCTTAAAAAATGTCTACTAAACATTAAAAGAGGCACAACACCTCACTGAAGAAAGAGCTTCTTCAAAAGCACAATTGGCCAAATGGAAAAAGAGATAGAAACTTTCACTTAACAGAATAATTCCTTAAAAATTAGAATTGGTCAAATGGAAGCTATTGGCTCAATGAGACATCAAGAAACAATAAAACAAAGTCAAAGGCATGGAAAGAAATGAAGAAAATGAAATATCTCTTCAGGAAAAAAAGACCTGAAAAATTGAGGAGAGATAATTTAAGATTATTGGACTACCCAAAAGTCATGATAATAGTAATAAAAAAAAAGCTTAGACATCACATTTCAAGAAATTGTAACGGCAAACTGCCCCAATGGTTTAAAACCAGAGAACAACAACCACCAAGAACTGGAAAGAATCTACCTATTAGCTCCTCAAATAGTTATAAAAATGAAAACTCCCAACTATATTATAACCAAATTCTAGAGCACCAAGATCAAGAAGAGAAACTGCAAGCAGTCTGAAAGAAACCATCCAATTGTTGTGCAGCCAAAATCAGGGTCATAGAACTTTTAGCAGCTACCACTTTAAAAAGACTAGCACTTGGAATATTATATTCCAGAAGGCAAAAGATCTAGGATTTTAACCAAGAATAACCTACACAGAAAATTGAGAATAATCCTACAGGAGAAAAATAAATAATAAAATAGAGAACTTGCAAGCATTCCTTATGAAAAGATAAGAATTGAATAGAAATTTGATATTCAAACTCAAGAGAGTCATAAAAAGGTAAATGCGAGTAAATGTGAATGAGAAATCATGAAGAACTTAATAAAGATAAAATTATTACATTCTCAAATGGAAAGATCATATATATATGTATATATATATATCCCTCAAGAATTTTTTTATCCTTAGGATTGTTAAAGTGAGGAGAGAGAGAGAGAGAGAGAGAGAGAGAAAGAGAGAGAGAGATGGGGTGGGGGCGATATGTATGAATATTATGTGGGAATGACCTCAGAAGAAAAATGGAAGACCGAGAAAGGATATACTGGGAGAAAGGGGAAGGAAAATGAAGACTGAAGAAAATTATCTCACATCGAAAAGGTAGAAAAGGAAGAGATTTTTTTATGATGGAGGGGACACTGGGAGGAAGGAAGCAATGGTTGAAACTTATTCTCATCTGAACGGGTAAAAAGAGGAAAGAATATACATACATGTATACATATATGTATGTGTATGTATATGTACACGCATACACATATTCAGTTGGGCATGAACATCCACCTTATCCAATAATAAAGTAGAAAAGGAAGGGTTTAAAGAAAGGACAGATTAAGGGAGGTAATGGTCAAAAGTAAAACAGCGAGGCAGGGCCAAGATGGTGGATAGAAAGCAGGGATGTGTCTAAAGCTCTCCCCCAGGACCCTCCAAACACCTATAAAAATGGCTCTGAACAAATTCTAGAATTGCAGAACCTACGAAATAGCAGAGGGAAGCAGGGCTTTAGCCCAGGACAGCTCAGATGGTCACAGGGTAAGACCAATCACACAGAGCTGGGAGTGGAATGAAGCAGAGCTCAGCATGGGCTGTGCCTGGACCAACCAGACCAGGAGCTGGGCAAAACAGGCTCTAGTGCCCTGAATCAGTGAGCTATGGCAGTTACCAGACTTCTCAACCCACAAACATCAAAGACAACAGAGAAGGTTAGTGGGAAAACTAGCATGGAGTGAAAGGAGTCTGTGGTTCGGCCACCGCCCCGGGGGCAGTGGAGGTGGTGCAGCTCTGAGGACAGAACTACAGCTGCAATGGCTTCTGGCCCCAGGCCCACCTGGTGGGAGGAATTAAGTGGCAGATCTGAGCGGGAGTGCAGAGCCTGCTCAGATCTGAGTTGCGGTCCAGGTTGGTGGTTTTGGGGGAAGAGGATCACTGCTGTGGCAGAGCTTGCTATGTAGAAAAAGCTCTGAAAACAACAGCACAGCCCCTCAAGCTTGGGACAAAGTACTCTATACTCTACAAGCAGTCATACCCTAACGAAAAATCTCAAGGGTCAAGTAGTTGGCTGGGAACATGGCCAGGCAGTGAAAACGGACTCAGATTCAGACTCAGACTTTGGAATCTTTGATTGGTGACAAAGAAGACCAAAACATACAGCCAGAATAAGTCAACAAGGTCAAAGAGCCTACATCCAAAGCCTCCAAGAAAAACATGCACTGGTCTCAGGCCATGAAAGAGCTCAAAACGGATTTGGAAAAGCAAGTTAGAGAAGTAGAGGAAAAATTGGGAAGAGAAATGAGAGTGATGCAGGAAAATCATGAAAAACAAGTCAATGACTTGCTAAAGGAGACCCAAAAGCAAAACAGATTTTGAGGAGAGACAATAAAAAAAGAAAAAGAGAAATAGATGAGAATAGGATGAATGCAGAAGTTCTAGCAATCACAGCTCTGCATGTGAATCGGGTGAACTCATGCATAAAATGGAATATGACAGCAGAATGTGTTAGAAACCAGAATCTAACAATATGCAGTTTACAAGAAACAGACTTGAAAGAGAAATACACACTGAGAGCTAAAAATAAGGGGATAGAGCAGAAACTGTTGTGCTTCAGTTGAAGTAGCTATCATCATCTCAGACAAAGCAAAAATGGACTTAATTAAAAGAGATAATAAGGTAAACTAAATCTTGCTAAAAGGTACCATAGACAATATAATAATATGCACCAAAACATTAATACAGCAAGTGGCATAGCATCCAGGTTAATGAAGGAAAAATTAAATGAGTTACAGGACGAATTAGTAAAATTATACTAGTTGGAGATCTCAACTTTCTCCTCTCTGAGCTACATACATTTAACCATAAAAATTAATAAGAAGGAAATTAGGAAAATGAACAGAATTTTACAAAAGTTAGATGCAATAGACCTTTGGAGAACATTGAATGGGAATAGTGAGGAATGTATCTTTTTATCAGCTGTACATGACACCTTCACAAAAATTTACCATGTTTTAGGGCATAAAAGCCTCACAAACTAATGCAGACCCCACCTTGCAACTCAAACCTATTCTTCATCCTCACCATAACCTTAAATTCTTTTACCCCTCAGTTTTTACCTAGACTTTAACCCCTGCACTCCCTTTTCTATTGGCCATCTTGAACCTTTGTTAAACAAGTTCAACTCTATGATCATCTTATCTCAAGTCCTTTGCCCCATAATTCCATCAAAAAACTTCCACTGACAAGCCTCAGACTTGGATTAGTACCATCATATGCTGCTTTTCCTCTTATGCATGTGCTGCTGAATGAAGTTGGTGCAAAATAAGTCACAAAACTGTGCTGACCAGGCCTGCTACAAATTCATCTTATATAATCTCAGGCAGGTCCTCACCATAACAAGATATTTTTTTTCATTTTCCTAACAGACTCATGATCCCACTTATAGCCACATTTTCAAATGTTTACATCCATCCTAAGTTGTCCTATGGCTCCTACAGCTCCTCTTAGCTAAGAACCTTGACTCACACTTCACTGAAAAATTGAGGTTATTTATGAGTCCTCTTTTCCCTTCTTCCTCATCTCAAATCACCGAGGTGCCTTCTGCTACTATCTCCTCCTTCCTCATTATTTCAGTTAAAGTGGTAATCCTTGCCAAGGAAAATCTCACTACATGCACAAGCAATCCTATTCTATTCCATCTTCTCTAGCAGATTGCACTCTCTAATTTTTCTTCAATCTTTCCCTGCCTATTGGCTACTTCCCTACAACCTGAAAACATCCCCACATTGCCAACCATCCGCAGTAGTCATCATCCCATATTTCCCGTGTCTTTTGTGGCTAAATTCCTTGAGAAAACTGTAATCATAGCCTCTACTTCCTTCCTTCTCACTCCCTTCTTAACTCTATGCATTCTAGTTTCTGCATTCATCACTCAGATGAAACTGATCTCTTTAGAGTTGCAAATGGTTTCTCAATTTCCAAATCTAATGACTTTTATTAATTCTAGTGCTTTTGACCTTTCTGCAGCCAGTGACATTTTCAATCACCACTTTCTCCTTGATACCCTCATCTGTCTAGGTATCTTAAACTCATAGTTTTGAACTGAATTCATTATCTGTCTTCCCAAACTCTCCCCTTTCCATTAATGTGAAGGATAATACCATGTTCCTAATCAACTGGAGTTACAATCTAGGTGTCATCCTCAGTCTCTCTCATCTCTCATATGTAATCAGTTGCTAAGTTCAGTTGTTTCTACCTTTGTAAATTCTCTCCTTTATTGCCCTTCTCTCTTCTGACACAGCAACCACTCTTGTGCAGACCCTCATCCCCTTACACCTGAACTATTCCAGTAGTCTGCTGGTTCATCTCCCTGCCTCAATTTTCTCCCCAGTCTAGTCCATCCTCTTCTCAGAAGTCCAACTGATCTTCCTAAAGCACAAATTTAATCATATGACACCCCCAAACAATCAACTGCAATGGCTCCCTGTTGCCTCCAGGATCAAATATAAAATCATCTGTCTGTTAAAGTGCTCTTTAGTATAACTCTTCCTACCTTTCCAGTGTACTTACTCCTTTTGCCCACTATATACTCTCCCATGATGCAGCACTGGTCTCCTTGCTGTTTCTCAAACAAGATACCCTATTTCTTAACTCCAGACATTTTCAGTTGCTAGTGCCTATGTGTGGTATTCTCTCCCCCTTTGTCTCTGTCTTCTAACTTCCCTGGCTTCATTGAAGTTACAGCTAAATTCCCACCTTTTGCAAAAGTCCTTTTGTGACCCATCTCTTAATGCTAGTGTCTTCCCTTTGCTAATTTTCTCTAATATAGTTTGTATAGATCTTGCTTCTGTACATTTTTCTGTTGGTTTTTTCTCTCCCTGTACACACCTTTAGACTCTTGGCAGAAGAGCCTGTCTTATTTTATTGCATGTTTTTATCCCTGCATATCAGATACTGTTTGTCACATGGTGTGCACATAATAAATGCTTGTTTACTGAGTGATTGTAACTCCAATTTTTTCTCCACATGATTCACTATTTTTATCAGAATTGACTTTTTTTTTTTAACTTTGATCCCAAATTACCTTCATGCTTCCTTGATGGTCACTTTTTATTTCTACTTTTCATCCTACCAACTTCTAGATAATTATAGAGGATTACTTTATGGAATTTGATTGTAGCTGTCCATGAATGGAAAGTGTCACAAAAGTTTGTGCTATTTATTCAAGCACAAAAATTGTTTCTCAACAAAGTGGAAAATGTGCCAAAATATTCTGTTGTTTCAATCTGTCATTGTGGGTCTGCACAGATTCACAATTAGCAAGAAACACACTTATGTATTCATGGGCATGGCAAACAACATTAATCTGGGGCTTTCTTCTAATGACAATTTTTTGTAGATTTGTGTTAGTCAATTGAAATGATAAAGTTTCTTTGGTCTAGTTTTACCCTAAGAGAAATAAGAATTTGTATTAGTAGAAGGAGTTTCCTATGACTATCACTAATAAAATTTTTAAGATATACTTCAGTATCTACTTACAAGTAACTGTCAACTCCAGAACCCCTGCTATAATGCTTTTCAGCTCTCCTATTTCATCTTGTGAATTCTCACCCAAGCATTTAATTGATGTTTGTACCAATGTTGCTAGCAGCTGTTGTGGGGGTGAAAGACCAACAACAAGAGCATGCAGAAGGGCTGCTAGCACAGGTCCTTTGATTTGCTTTTCTAAGGAAAGCAACCTTCAGGGGTTAACAATCTCACTGTAATTAAACATACATATACCATTCACTTAGTTTGGGGGGAAAAGCCAGCACCCTGAACTTCAGAACTAATATAAACAGAAATTACAAACAGAGACAATATAAACAGATCAACAGACAGATTTCTGTCTGACCAAATCACAATTCATAGTTACCACAGAAGCAACAACATCTGAGTTTTTCAAAGCTGGGGTAGGGGGGCTTTCAATGACTACCCAGAGTCTCGTCACCAACACTCTTTCAATGAGTGTGCCCCCAAAACAAAATGCCAACCTCAGATCTTATATACACATCTCAGGGCCCTGGGGGACTTGATTACCTCAATGTTCAGACACATTCAAACAAAAAAACAGCAAAAAGTCCTACTTTGCTTGCCATTATATTTGAAAGGCAAAACTCCTCAAAGGTACTTGATTACCTTAGCATTTTAAAGGAGAAAACAGTAAAAAAAAGTCCCACCCTAATTACCATAACAATGTTGCACATGTGATCTCATTCACCATCTAGTGGCATAAAGACAGAGTCAATGCCCAAGGACTTATATCAAAATATATGTATGAAGATAGCTGGACAATACTAAACCTAGTTTCTGATCCACCCTTTCATTCTCCCTCCATTCATATCTTGCATATGTCCATTGCTATCTTTTAAGCAAGGTACATGCAGATGTTTATGACTGTGCTAATGATCTATGTCATATGTAATCCTTCCAATGTTTATTATGTAGCCTAACATACATGCATCTTTCTGATCTTTGAGATTTAAATTAAAACCAGGAGAAATCTGGAAAACATATAAGCAGGGCTGAACCAGTTTAACAACTAGCTCTGTGTGGAACTGAGTGCTGTAAACTAAAAATAAAAAATTTTAAAAATTAAAAAAAAAACAACTAGCTCTACAGGAAAAAAAAAACAAGTGTGTGCATGGCACACTTTTAAAGTTAGTCAACATTGTTAATATTTTCTTCATCACTTTTCTTATGTCAGACCCTGATTTGTATGAATGTAAATTTCCCAGATGAAATTGTTCACATTGAATATTTAATAATCAGCTCTTCTGAGTTTGTGAAAGCTGTCTCCAGGATACTGCTGGACAAGAAGTAATAGTTATTTGTCTTTGTAATACATTTGTTGTACCCCTCCTCTTGCCAAGACTAGAGGAGCACATCAGGGACCAACTAAACTGCCAACATTTAAGTGTCAGAGAGAAAATAACATCTTTTTTGTGTTGTGTGTCATTGTACAACTCAAACCCATGTATAGATAAGTTCAAGGACTCAGCAGGAATGAAATGTATGCTGTTAAGGAGGGTAGAAAGTGTCTAAGTCTTCTTCTAATGGTATCAAACTCACAGCCTTCCAAGTGCTCATAGAACCAGTTTGAAATGTAATTAGTAAATGTGTAACAAACTAAATGGAAAAACAATACAACATAGAAAATATTAATTAAATCATGACTAAATTAGTGGCATTATCTACAACTTAAAACTTGTCGAGAACCATGACCCTTAAAAATTGAAAGGGCATTCAGAGACACTGAAGGAAAAAATGCTACTCATAACAGGTGAAATCAGTCAACACATGTTTATCAAGTGCTTATTATGTACCTGGTACTGAACTAAAGGATGGGAATATAAATATAAACAGAAAGATAGTCCTATATCTCAAGGAACTGAGGGAAAACAACACATGAAAGGGAGTCAAAAGGGGTAGGAGAGCAAAAAGTTATCCATGTAAGGGCATGTAAAAAAAAGTCTGGGCTGTCAAATCAGAGTCCAAAGAGGAATTAGGAATGAATATGGATGCCTAGACACTTTCCTTAAAATTGAGATGTCGAAAAAATGATCAAACAGAGGAAGAGGCTAAGGGGTAAAGTAATATTCCAGCTTGAGAAAGCTTCTGGTAAATGGTAGAAAAAATTCCAGGAAATGAAGAGTGCAGCTCAAAAAGGGCTGAAAGGGTGAAATACATTGCTTTCATTTTGAATAAATATTAGTGTCTTTTCACATTTTTTGTGCTTTACAATTCAAGATTTTCATCAAAGAACACGAACTGCAAAATTGGAAATTATCCAGTGAATTCATATTGAAGATACTCATTTAAAACAATTCATAAACTCTCAGTTTGTGTGACCTTAGAGTTAACAAAGCTTTGAATTAGAATCTAGCCTATAGCCATGGCAGGCTGTGATTCCAAAGAACTTTTCTTCTTTCTTCCCCTTTGGTGTCATACTGCAGTGTATAAGTTATGACTATACCTAAACAAAGGAAAAGCATCTAAATGAAATAACTATGTTTCTTTTTTACTTTTTTACCCTTTGTATGTTTGGTGTTTTTAGAACCAGAGCAAATGTAGTGTAAAAGACTCTTCAGATTGTATCTAGTGAAAAGCCTCGTTTCAGGTATAAGGCTCATACATAAATGTTCACAACACTAGTCTTTTTTGTTTTTTGCTAATACTTGCTCTCAGTTCAAAACCTTTGTTAAATATATGCCCTCAATGCAACACCTTCTTACAATACTAATTCCTGACTCTGGAATATGTTTTTGTAGTGAATTCAGAGCACTGAATATAATTTTTATTTTTTATTCATTCTTATCACTTGACTTCTTTGTTGTGCTGCACATTCATTCATAGAAAGAGTTATTAAATAAAACCATTTCATCTTTTTTTAAAGCTCTTTTCTCATTCTTACATTTACCTATGAAAGTATTAGTCAAACTGGCTCAGTATACAGAGTTGACAAATACAGTATAAAATGAGAGGACTGACATAGAAAGCTAATCATTAATTAGTTTCTTAATTCCTAGCAACTAACAATATCTGATTAGATCAACAAACAGTACACCTGATATATAAGCAGTCAAAAAGGGTAGGAAAGAAAGAAATCTGTCAAATCAGAACAAGACATGATTTGTTCAGGCACCTCTACACTTCAGAATTATGTTCACATTTTTATCATTGACCCTCTGTAAGCACAATTCTAATTTGCCTAATTGTTATTTCATGGAAAGAAAAATCATGGGGGCAGAGCCAAGATGGCAGCTTACACTCTCCCCCAGATCCCTCCAAACACCTGTAAAAATGGCTCTGAACAAATTCTAGAGCTGCGGAACCCACGAAATAGCAGAGGGAAACAGGTCTCCAGCCCAGGAGAGCCTGGATGGTCTATCACACCGTGCTGAGAGTGGAGGGCAGGCCAGCCTGGGCCACATGGGACAGACCAGACCCTGAATCAGCCAGCCAGAACGGGCCTTGGGGCCATGAAACAGTGAGCTGTGGCAGTTACCAGACTTCTCAACCCACAAACATCAAAGAGCAGGTTATGGGGAGACTGCAGGATTGAGTTCAGAGCAGTCCAGCCACCAGCTCTGGAGATAGAGGAGGTGGTGCAGTGGTGGAGGTGGCAGCAGCAGGAAGCTCCTGAGGCTGCTTCCAGAACTCCAGCATTAGCTGCTTCCTGAGTCCCTGGCTCACAGGGTAGGAGGAATCTAGCAGTGGATCAGAGCGGGAGTGCAAGGAGCCCTTTGTGGGCACAAAAGCAGATTCTCTTGCTGTGCCCTGCTTAGATCTGTACTGTGGTCTGGGTTGGCAGTTCTTGGGGGAGGAGGAAGGCTGCTGGGACAGAGCCTCAGGTTATGGTGGAGTAGAAGTAGCTCTGAAAAGAGCAGTTATTGGACCCTAAAGCTTGGGACAAAGTACTGTCTACTCTAGAAGCAGTTATATCCTGACCAAAAGCTCAAGGATCAAGTGGTTGGCTGGGAACACGAACAAGCAGTGAAAATGAACTCAGACTGAAACTCAAACTCTAGATTCCTTTTTTGGTGACAAGATCAAAATGTACAGCCAGAAGAAGTCAACAAAGTCAAAGAGTCTACATCAAAAGCCTCCAAGAAAAATAGGAATTGGGCTCAGTCCATGGAAGAGCTCAAAAAGGATTTGGAAAAGCAAGTAAGAGAAGTAGAGGAAAAATTGGGATGAGAAATGAGAGTGATGCAAGAAAACCATGAAAAACAAGTCAATGACTTGCTAAAGGAGACCCAAAAAAATATTGAAGAAAATAACATCTTAAAAAACAGACTAACCCAAATGTCAAAAGAGCTCCAATAAAACAATGAGGAGAAGAATGCATTGAAAGGCAGAATTAGCCAAATGGAAAAGGAGGTCCAAAAGACCATTGAAGAAAATGCCACCTTAAAAATTAGATTGGAGCAAGTGGAAGCTAGGGATTTTATGAGAAACCAAAATATTATAAAACAGAACCAAAGGAATGAAAAATTGGAAGATAATGTGAAATATCTCATTGGAAAAACCATTGCCCTGGAGAATAGATCCAAGAGAGATGATTTAAAAAATTATTGGACTACCTGAAAGCCACGATCAAAAAAAGAGCCTAAACATCACCTTTAAAGAAATTATCAGGGAAAACTTCCCTGATATTCTAGAGCTAGAAGATAAAAAAGAAATTGAAAGAATTCACCAATCACCACTTGAAAAAGATCCCAAAAAGAAAACTCCTAGGAATATTGTCACCACATTCCAGAGTTTCCAGGTCAAGGAGAAAATACTGCAAGCATCCAGAAAGAAACAATTTGAGTATTGCGGAAACACAATCAGGATAATACAAGATCTAGCAGCTTCTACATTAAGAGATCGAAGGGCTAGGAATATGATATTCCAGAAGTCAAAGGAGCTAGGATTAAAACCAAGCATCACCTACCCAGCAAAACTGAGTATAATGCTCCAAGGCAAAATATGGATTTTCAATAAAATAGAGGACTTTCAAGCTTTCCCAATGAAAAGACCAGAGCTGAATACAAAATGTGACTTTCAAATACAAGAATCAAGAAAAGCATGAAAAGGTAAACAAGAAAGAGAATTCATAAGGCGCTTACTAAAGCTGAACTGTTATGTTTACATTCCTACATGGAAAGATGATGTGGGTAATTCATTAGACCTTTCTCAGCATCAGGGAGTTGAAGGGAATATACACAGAGGACACAGGATGAGTTGAATATGAAGGGATGATATCTGAAAAAATGAAAAAAAAATAAGGGGTGAGAGAGGAATATATTGAGAGAATGGGGTAAATTATCTCACATAAAAGTGGCAAGAAAAAGCAGTTCTGTTGGAAGGGAAGAGGGAGCAGGTGAGGGGGAATGAGTGAATCATACTCTTATCAGATCCAACTTGAGGAGGGAATAACATACACACTCAAATGAGTATCTTACTCCACAGGAAAGTAAGAGGAAGGGGATGAAAAGGGGGCATGATAGAAGGAAGGACAGATAGGGGGAGGAGGTAATCAAAAGCAAACACCTTTGAAAAGGGACAGGGTCAAGGGTGAAAATTGAATATAGTGGGACAGGATAGGATGGAAGGAAACAGCCTTTCACAACATGAGCATTGTGGAAGTGTTTTACACAATGATTCATGTGTGATCTATGTTGAATCACTTGCCTTCCTAGGGAGGGTGGGTGGGAAGGGAAGAGGGGAGAGAATTTGGAACTCAAAGTTCTAAAAGCAGATGCTTAAAAAAAAATTTTAAAGTTGTTTTTTGCATACAGCTGGGAAACAAGATATATAGGGAATGGGGCATAGAAATCTATCCTGTCCTAAAAGAAAGTAAGGGGAAAGGGGATGGGGGGAGAGGGGTGGAAGAGGGGAGGGATGACTGGGGAATGAGGCAATCAAAATATACGTCATCTTGGACTGGGGGGAGGGTAGAAATGGGGAGAATATTTGTAACTCAAAATCTTGTGGAAATCAATGTTGAAAACTAAAATATTAAATAAAAAGAAAGAAACAAAGAAAAAAATTACAAAAGAAAAGAAATGAGTTACAAGAAAAAGAAGAAAAGAAAAATCATGCATGTTTCACATAAATGCATTTAGATGGTCTGATATCAAATAGCTGCATCAGATTAGATAGCTAACATGATTAGATTTTTCAAAATATTGAATAAAACAAGATCGTATACTTATGGAAAGATTAGGATTCAACATTAAACTCATTTACAAATTATATTTAAAATAAATCATCATCATTATCATTAAAACAAAATATTTTTAGTAAATTTAACATTTCAATCATTTTAGAGTCATAAAACCAGTGTGAAGAAAAACCAATAAGATAGAGTGGCACAGCCAAGATGGCATAGAAAAGGCAGTGACTCACCTGAGTTCTCCCCAAAACCATCTGAATACCTTTAACTAATACCATAAAAAAATTCCTAGAGAAGGAGAATCCAAAAAAGGATGTAGTGAAATAATTTCCCAGCCAAAGACGATGTGGAAGGTAGGCAGGAAAGGTCTATTGCCCCAGGGAGAGTGGAGTGCTGTCCAGCACAAGCCATGCCACGGTAGAACAGGCCCCAGGAAACCAAGAGCAGACCTTGGGAGTCACTGAATCAGCAGTGGCAGTGGCTGCTTCCAGAACTCTCATCCCACAGGTTGTAAAGGGGTTGAACCACTCTTCACAAGGAGATTACAGAGGTCTCTTTGCCAGCAGTGAGGCAGGACTCTGTTGGTTTGCCCATATTTGGACAACAGTCCTGGGTGGCCATTCCAAAGCAAGGAGGAACACTAGCACACCAGAGCTTGTGGCTACAGTGAGTGGGGACACTGGTCACAGTTCCAGGTCAGAAAGGGGTACTTATTGTCACTCACAGACCAGAGCACAGTCCAGGAGAAGTGTAAATGCCCCTCTCCTTAGATCATATTAACTTGGAAGAACTTAAAATTTACAAGTCCCTAGAAATATCTCTGAAAATAGCTGCACAAAGCCCTGAAGCTCAGAACAGTGAGCCCTCCACCCTGGAAGCAGAGCCCTACTTTAACAGAGAGTTGAAAGTCAAGAAAAAAGCCAAGGAAATGAGCAAACAACAGAAAAAAATTGACCACAGAAAGTCACTATAGACATATAACTTCTGGGATCCAAAATAGTGGAGTAGGCAGTAAATCACTTTAGCTCTTCCATATTCACCTCCAAGAAACCATGAAGTAGCACCCCAGAGCAAATCCTAGAACAGCTGATCCAGTTGAGAAATGGGGTAGAGTGGTCTTTTAGCTTAGCAGATTTGGAGGACCTAAAAGGAAGGTCCATCTCATTTGAGTAGAAGGGAAACGTGGTCCAGGGTGGGAGGTGTTCCAGCAAGCCAGCAACAGGCCTTGACTCAGCAAACCAGCAGGAGAGCTTGAGCCCCAGTGCAATGGAGTAGGCAAACACCAACACCAGGACACCCCATGTACCTTAGCATAGCCAGGAGAACCTGCAGATTCAAGCCCCGAGAAATACCACAAGCTTCAGTGAAACCCCGGGCAAGTGGGCATCATCCAGTGGCCAGACTTCCATTTGCTTCAGCTCAGCCCAGGGCAAACAAGTGTCCTCCAACAACAGACCACTGCATGCTTCAGTGTAGCCATTGGGAAATTCCACCTGGTCTCAGTACACATCAGACACAACCACTAGGACCCCACCTCAGCACCAGGTAAAGTGTCAGACACCTACAACCTCCAGCAGCACCAATCAACCCCCAACCCACCCAGTCAACACAGTACCAGACACAAGGGTCCCTTATGGGCCTCAGTTTAACATCAGCATAGCACCAGATAAACATACCCTGACACAAAAAGCCTAAGACAGAGCACCTTCTACCTGGGAGAAGAGATCAAATTTAAAACAAAGAAAAAGCTCCCCCACCACTTGGAGAAAATAAACGATGAGTAAAAACAACAACAACAAAAAGGACCTGGCCATAGAGAGTTATTATGATGACAGGGAAGATCAAGACACAAACTCAGAAGAAGACAAGAACATCAAAACCCCTATGGGCAAAACCCCAAAGAAAACTGAGAAGTCGTCTCAAGACCAGAAAGAACTCATGGAAGAGCTCAGAAAGGAGTTTCAAAATCATATCAGAGAGATAGAAAAAAATTGGGGAAAGACATGAAGATGATGCAAGAGAATCATGAAAAAAAAAGACTCAACAGCTTGGAAATTTGCTTAAAAAGTGGAATTGGCTGAATGAAAATGGAAATACAAAACAACCAGTGAAGAAAACAACCTCTTAAAGAGTACAATTGGCCAAATGGAAAACAAAGTAGAAAAGCTAATTGAGGGAAGCAACATCTTAAAAGTTAGAATTGGGTGGGTGGAAGCTAATGACTATAGGAGACCTCATGAATCAGTCAAATAAATTAAAAAGGATGAAAAAATGGAAGAAAATATAAAATACCTCATGGAAAAAAAGAACTAACCTGGAAAATAGATCCAGGAAACAATACCAGAATCACTGGACTACCTGAAAGCCATAATCAAAAGTAGGACCTGGACAACATCTTTCAAGAAATTATCAAGGAAAACTGCCCTGATATCCTGGAAACAGAGGGCAAAATAGGCATTGAAAGAAAGCACCAAACACTTCAGACAAGAAATCCCAAAATAAAATCCTCAAGGAATATTGTACCCAAATTTCAGGACTATCAGGTCGAGGAAAAACATTACAAGTGGACAGAAAGAAATAACTCAAATATTGAGGAGTCACAATCAGAATCACACAGGACTTGGCAGCTGTGACATTAAAGAATAGCAGGTCATTATATTCCAGAGGGCAAAGGAGCTAGAGCTGAAAACAAAAATCACTTTTCCAGCAAAATTAAGGATAATTAAGGGAAACTATCAAGGAAAAAAATGATCATTCGAAGAAATAGAAGGATTTTGAGTCTTCATAAGGAGAAGAACAGAACTAAACTAAAATTTTGACCCCCAATATGAAAACCCAAGATAAACATAAACAGTCAAAATCAGAAAAGAAAACAGAAGGGATTCAATAGAGCTAAACTGTTTACATCCCAACATAGGAAGACGTAATTCGTAAAAATATGTATAACTAACATTACAGATAGAAGTATTATACATAGATAGAGGGTCTGGTTGTAAGGTGAATTTGAGGGAATGGCATAAAAAATTAAGGAATGAGAAAGAGGAGTTCAATGGATATGAAGGAAGGGAAACAAAGACTGGGATCAATTATCTCACATGAAGATGTGAGAAAGACAGTGGAGGAGAAGATAGGAAAGGGGTGATGGGTGGTCTTTAAGCCTTACTCTCATCAGTATTGGCTCAAAGAGTGAATAATATATCATTTGAATATAGAAATCTATCTTACCCAACAGGGAAGTAGGAGGGTAGGAGATTAAATGAAGGCTAGGGTGGGGGGCAGGGGACTGACAGAAGGGAAGGAAGATCAGGGGAAGTGGTAGACAGAAGTGAGACACTGTTGAGATAGGAAAGGGTGAAAGGAGAGAGAGGACAAATGGGGAAAGAATAGGAATGGAGGGAAACACACAGGTAGTAATCATAAATGTGAATGTGAATGGGCTGAACTCTCTCATAAAACAAAAGTGTATACCACAGTAGATCAAAAAGCAGAATTCTACAATATGTTGCTTACAAGAAGCAGAGAGAGACACACAGAGTAAAGGTAAGGGCCTGAAGCAGAATCTATTATGCTTCAGCTGAAATAAAAAAGGGGGGCTATCAATCCTGATCTTAGGCAAAGTAAAAGCAAAAATAGACTTTTTAAAAGAGATAAGGAAGTAAACTCAATCTTGCTTTAAAAAGGGGAATGATACCATAGACAAGAAAGCAATCAGATTAGAAAAGCAAGGAATAGTCTACCTGTCAGATTTATGGGGAGGAGAAGAATTCATGACCAAACAAGAGATCGAGAGCATTATGAAATGTAGAATAGATAATTTTGGCCATATTAAGTTGAGAAGCTTTTGTACAAACCAAATCAATGGAACTAAGATTGGAAGGAAAACAGTAAGATGGGAACCAACCTTTACACCAAGTATCTTTGATAAATGTCTCATTTCTCAAATGTATAGAGAACTGAGCTAGATTTATGAGAATATAAACCATTCCCCAATTGATAAATGATCAAAGGATATGAAGGCAGTTTTCAGATGAAACAAAATGATCTATAGGCATATGAAGAAATGCTCTAAATCCCTTTTGATTAGAGAAGTGAAAATTCAAACAACTCTGAAATACCAATTCACAACAATCAAATTGGCTAATATGACAGAAAAGGTAAATGATAAATGTTGGAGAAGATTTGGGAAAATTGAAACACTAATACGTTCTCAGTGGAGTTGAGAACTGATCCAACCATTTTGGGGAGCAATTTGGAACTATGCCCAAAGGATTATCAAACTGTTCATGCCCTTTGATCCAGCAATATTACTACTAGTTCTGATGCAAAAAGAACTGAGTAAACACCTCCAGGCTAGGTTCCCTTTTAACAACAAGCTGCAAGCTAGAGGCAAGCCCTGGGGTTAGTTGGTTAGAGAGGCTGCTTCAGCACCAGCCATAGGAACTTTTCACCCTGGGATAGTGAGGGATTTTGGGCATTTGAGCCCAGGAAGATTGAGGGAACCTCTGCTGAGGAGGAATGCCAGACCCAGCTGTGCTGCAAAGAGCGGTGGGAGCGAGAAGGAACCATGACAGGCCCAGTGAGTGTAAAAGAAGTGGGGCAGAAGAAAGTCCTTGACTGTGGGCACTTACAGGAGGTTGGAGGTTTGGCTTTGGTTTCAGACTAGAGGGGAGAACTGAAGATCTGGGGCAAAAGGCACCATTTCCAATACCCCAGGGCTAGAGGCAATTACAAAAATTAAGCTATTACCACAAAAAATGCACAGGCAAAGGAGAAAGATTCCAGTCATAGAAACCTATTACTGGAATAGAGATGACCAGGGTTCATCTTCAGAGGAGGATATTGAAGTAAAGAAACTCCCAAAGAGAAAGGTCAAATGGTTACTTGCCCAAAAAGAATTTACAGAAGATCTTTAAAAAGACTTTAAAAATCAAATGAAAGAGATGAAGGAAAAACTAAAGAATAAAAATAAAAATGATCCAAGAAAAACAAAAAGGTTATGAAAGGAAAGTCAACCAATTTGAAAAGGAGATTTTTATTCTTGAAATAATAAAAAGCTTCTTGAGTGGGGAGTTATCTTGATCAGATATTTACTCTGGAATATGTTAGGCAGCCCTGTGAGGGACGGATTGGAGATAGCAGAAACTACAAGCAGAGAGAGTGTTGTGATATTTCTGCTGAGAAGTGATGAAAGTCTAAATTGTAATGATTGTCATGTGAATTTAAAGAAGCTAGTAAAGGTGGGGTGAAGGTGGTGAAGAAAAGGCAGTAACTCGCCTGAGCTCTCCCCCAAATCCCTCCAAACACCTTTGAATGATGCCATAAAATAATTCTAGGAGTGGCAGACCCTACAAAAGGATGGGGTACAATAATTTTCCAGCCTTACTGTTTTTGAGTCTGGATGTCTAGTGCTACCCTCAACATAAATATGAAAGTTTGGAGAAAGGGTAAGTTTTGATACAGAATTAATTAATTTAGTTTTTACTATTGATAATCATTTAATATTAAATTAGTAATTTCAATCAGGGCCAGAGCCTGAATTAATAATTAACTGAAAGAAGAGCCTGGACCTGAATTTCTTTATTTGAGTAAACTCAGAGAATACCTCTTCCTATGTCAACAAGGCCAGATTGGGCTGAATTAAGAGCATTCTTTCCTCTATTAGACATTAAGGATGAGACCTTTAACCTGAGAAACTATCTTGAATAATGTGACTTTTTCTTATCTTAATATTTTATGGGCATGTCATAGCATGATAATGGTAAATTAAACACAGAGATCCTAGGTTGTAATTTCAATTGACACTTTGTCAACTATCTTAACTTGTATTTACAATCTACTCCATTAAAGAAAATCCTTTTCATGTGTCATGGTTAAACATACATTGGAGATCATAAAATGGAAGTAACACAGGCATGCTGAGTTGGGACTAAAAATGTACTTAAACCTTCTCATTCTTTTGTTCAGACAGTCAGAACTTAAGCTCTGGCTCCTTGTATGTAGAAGTAAACTAGCTCCACTAAATTTAAGGGAATAAACATCATGAATTTACATATCATCTAGCTCGTTTGCCTCCTTTAACCAAACTTTCAGGTTGACGCTATGTTGGCTTTAAGATGCCTCCTTCACATCCAGCTGGAAAGGTCAACATTATTTCTTCCACCGACTTTGCTTTTAGTTACATAGTCTTGTTTGGCCTTCCCCCAACTTAAGCTAATATGGAAGAAGAAATTTTAATTATCAGCAAAGCTATCTTATTAGATCTAATTGTTCACTGAGTCCCTCCTTTCTCACTGGTCTCCAACATACCTTTGCATTTACCTGGCCACTTTTGTTGTCACTAGATGAATATTTTGTTTTTGTTTTTGTTTTTTTAACAAAATATCAAAAACTTTGGACAGGACAAGGATTTATAAACTATATAAGACTGGATTTTATCATTTGCTGGTCATGAGACTTTACATAAATTTCAATCTCCCTCAACTATTTCTTTTCATTAAAATCAGGATACTACTTCTGGCACCTAACACAGAATATTGTAAATATAATATGATAGGATATGACATAATATAATATAATATAATATGGTATGATATTATATGATATAACAATACAATATGATATAATATGACATGATATAATATGAATAGAAATTTTTTGTAGTCACAAAAGCTCTATCAATGCAAGTTACTATTCTTCCTCCTAATAGCCACAATATACTTCAAAAATGTCTTTCAACACTTTAGCCAGTCTGATGATAAGCCTTCCAAAGTGACCTAGCTAAGACCTTGGAGAGCTGACACACAGTCCATAACCAGGAGTCTGGAACTAAGGCCCTGATAGCTGGTAGGACCTGTCTGTAGTCATAATCAGGGTGGGGCTTTTTGCTGTTCTACTGTTAAGTGCCTTTAATGATTCTGGCCTTTGTTTGAATGGGGCAGATAAAGTGGGATCTTTTTTGTCTTGAAATGTTTCTCAGCACTAAGACAACCGGGAGTCATTGATTGGAAACCATGTATAAGGTGGTACTAGGGATTAACTAACTTTCTCATACCCTAAATGGGACTTTTCACTGTTCTTTGTTTGAGTACTTCTCAGCATTGAGGTAATCAAGTGCCCCAAGGCACTGAGAAGGGTATATAAGATCCAAGGTTGGCATTTGACTTTAGGGGGTACACTCATTGAAAGAATGTGGTTGATGAGACTCTGGGCACCCGTTGAACCAGCTTGGTAACCCAGATAGGTGCTGGTGCTTCTCTGATGACTATGAATTGTGATTTGAATCAGACAAGGTCTGTCTGTTGATGTTGATAATTTCTGTTTGTATTTGCCTAGAAGTTCAGAGAGCTGATCTTTTCCCCCTGAACTAAGTGAATATATGTATGTTTGATAAACTGAGATTGTTAACCTCTTAAAGTTGCTTTCGTTAGAAAAGCAGATTAAAGAAACTGTATTGGCAGCCCTTGCTGTATGCTGTTGTTGATGGTCTTGCACCCCCACAGCAGCTGCTAGCAACATTGTTGTAACACTGTCACAGTCCAGTTCTCTGTGGTTCTAGCCTTTGAGAAGCAAGCAGCATTTCCACTTGCTATTTTATCCCTTTGCATACCAACGAATCAATCCCCAATCATACATACATATATATATATGTAAATACATATTGTATATATATATACATATATTTGTACACGCACACACACACATACACACACACCTGGAAGCGAGCCACATTAATTCACTAATATTTTACTTTATGAATTCTGGCAGTTTTTTGTGTTTTAAATAGAATCTTTGTAGATATTATTGATGCGTTAATAACTGGCATTAAATCATTGTAACTGCTCTCAGATTATATAAAGGGAGACATCCCCCCACATTACATTATTTTTGTTGTTGTTGTTCAGTCATTTCAGTTATGTCTGACATTTCATGACCTCACTTGAGGTTTTCTTGGCAAAGACATTAAAGTCTTTACAATTTGCTTCCATAGCCGATTTTATAGATGAGGAAACTGAGACAAACAGGGTTAAATGACTTGCCCAGGGTCATATAGCTAGTAAGAGTCTGATGCCAGATTTGAACCTAGGAAGCTCAATCTTCCTGACTCCAGTCTCAGAGCACTCTAACCACTGTACCACCTAGCTGCCCTTTTCATTCTATTACTTTTTTAAAAAAATATTTTATTTATATAATTTTATTTTACTTATTTTATCGCATTATGTTATTTACTTCTCTTTACTAAGTTTCAATGAATCAGAAACTTATTGTCTTCTAAATGGTTTTTTGCCATTAAAACAAAGAACTGTGTAGCCCCTTCATTCAATATAGCTCAATGTTGCTTGCAAATTTTTTCTATTTCTCTTGAATATGTTTTCAAATAAAACCTATAGGGAATGATTTGTACATTTTATAAAGGAAGGTAAACAACGTTTTGGTAATGCATTTTAAAGTCTTGGTATATTCAAGATGGTCACCATCAATGTTGTCTGTCCATCAGCACAGTCAATACTCTGTAATTCCTTTTTCGCAGACCTCAAACTAGTCTCTGTAAAGTCAATAGCTTCTGATTCTGACTTCCAAGATGTGTACCTAGAGAACAGATCAAGGGTAAAACCACAGCATGGTTCAGCTTTTAAAGATATATCTTGAGATCATTTGCTTTCATCTGAATTTTTCTGACCTTGTGGTTTAGAAGCAGTTAGTGTTAGGTTTGTCTTCCATGAGATATATACTTGAAAATAGATTCAGAGAGCTTGTGATTTCTTTTTTTCTGCTATTGCATGTCTTTTAAACAGGGGCATATTAACCCCTGGGCTTTCCAATGATATATTAGCTCTATAGTGTTTTTGCAATAAACTACCCTATAACAGATTTCTATTTGCCATCTAAATTACTTTTTACAGGAATAGCTTACTACATTTACTTTGGGGAAGACTCATAATAAGGTCAAGGCAAAATTCTTTTTTGCAGTTTTATCTGCTTCTTCATTTTTAATCATTGATTTCTTTGGGGGGAAAGAGATATATAGTTTTGATATTAATTGTAAAGAAAATCAATTTTACATTTTAACTTATTCACATGTCATAATGGAACTCTTTGAATTCCCCTACTTATTGTAATCTTTATTACTAAACATTGAAGCACATTTCTAATTCTGAAATAAGTAATATACCTTATGGGAAAATCACAAAGAATTTGTAGAATAACTTTTCAGCTAGGCTATGAGTAGTCACACATATGTGATTACTATTTTTTTTAATAATCTAAGATGAAATTAAAAACTTAAAGCCTTAAGCTATTCCAAGATTAAGTAATCCTGTGTTCTCTAGTCAATTTATTTCAAAGCTATACTTTCTATTCTAAGAATGTAAAAATTGCATGGCTTACAAAATATAGACAATGCATCCACAAGCAAAATAATCACAATAATAGAAATGGATTGACATTGATCTCAAAGATACCATACATTATATAAACCTAAAATACATTTTAATCTGTTGAATATGGAAAAAAAACAAATCCATGTACATGAAGAATGGGACTTCAAGGTTTAGCAAAATTTTAGTGAAATTCAGGGTTAGTATTTAATCATTTTTAAGTAAAGAACAAGGAGGGGAGAATTTATATATGATGTGAATGAAAGAGATTATGTTGCCATTAAGAGGCATAATTTTGTTATGATTATATATTGAAAGGGCCTCATATATCTTTAAATCAATAGTAAGTCTAATATCAGAAAAGGGTATTTTTTTCAGTTTTCCCTTGTTCGATATTGTCATTATAAACACAAAACCACTGTAAGTTCTCCTTTTGTGGATCTTACTTTAAGCTGTGACTCATCTGTCTGTCTGTCTGTCTTTCTGTTTCTTTGTCTTTCTGTTTATCTCAATTGGTAGATGTGAATATCAGGGTAAAAAAAAACTGAAGGAATTATGATGAAGTGCCTTGAAAGTCAGTCCTAGTGTCAGGAAGAGTCATGTTAATGGATTGCCTCTGATGTGTCCTAGCATGGGACTTAATGTTACTGGTAAGTCATTTAACTTCTTAGGGACCCACATAACTCTCTAGTACTCTAAGTTGAAAATGAGTTATAGATCTAAGAGAGTTTCCTCATTGGGAGTTTCCTACCATGATGAAATCACTAATGGGGAAAACAAATTAAATAAAAATGATTGACATCCATGTCAGGGAAAACTAGAAAATTCATGAATTAATGTCCCATTTATATTTGTAACTTATGGATTATTCATTGTAATTATTCATTTGCCATTATTTGATATGGGAAATATTGACTGCATTTGGGTCCTCATGATATATTGTCTATGTCATACATATAGTCTATGTGAAGCTCACACCTTCTTATAAAAGGAAAGCATACTATAATTTACTGATAGGAATCAGTGACAAAAAGTGAAAACCATAGCCTGGTTTAAAAAATAAGAAATTATTATAATGAAATTAAATAAATAGTACTTGATTTGGACAGAGTGCTTTCCTAAGTGCCAAGGGAGATATAATTTTGGATAAGACGCAAAACTATCTCAAAGTAAAATGTACTACCTCAGACATGAAGGGTGGGAGGAAGTTGGTGAAGGGGTAGTAAGACTGTTGGGCCTAAGGAAGCTCTCTCTGCCCAATGGTCCTCTTTCTTCCAATGTCTTATTTTCTTCTCTTAGACATTAAAATATAAAACAAACAAGCAAAAAGACACATAACTTTGACAACTTCTCTCATTTACGACCTTCCTCCGTTTTTTTTTTTGCTTTTTGACTCACTTCATTGTTCATCATTCTCCAAGGTACTGACTTATGCATAGCCCAGGCTCATACCTACTTATGCCACAGACCTACCAGAGACCTAAGGTGATATGTTACTATGTGAGCCTCAGTGTAAGACTTAAAGACTATACAAGGTAGCCTTAGGTTCTTCATGATTTATCAATCAATCAACCTACATGTTGAGTATGAAAAGAGCACCCTAGGAATAGAATCCACAGAATGTCAGCATTAATAAAACAAAAAAATAAGTATTTGTTACCACGTCAAAATTGGGAGTCATGTACATTTTTCTATTCCCTTAAACAAACACCGCGATAACATCAGTACAATTACTTATATCCTCTTAAAGACTATGAATCTTAAGTAATAAAACAAGAATCAAGTCAATGACAAACAAAATAGATTGTAAATATTTAGGTGAAAAACGTCTATACTTTTATTCTATATCAACTCTGAGAAGTGATGATAATTTTCTGATACACAATTAAGGACTGTTTGACTACCTCCTTTAAAAAATTAAACCTATACAAGAAGATTTCATGTTATGTTTACTACATCTTTATTTAATTATTCAGTCATGAGCAAGATGTGCAAAATCCTTGTATTAAAATCACTGTAGTAAGAATATATTCATAGCCAAGATAACCCCTGGGAAATTCCCACAAAATAATACATTTGTTCATGAGCCATATTAATTATAAATCTAGGAAAGAAAGAATCAGATCTGGTAAATTTTCCTTTTGAAACATTATAAAATCTTTTTTATTAGAACTTAAATTTTTAGGACAAATGCACTGAAATACAAATTGAACATGGCGGTCATGCACAATAAACCAATGCCAATACCCAGACTAGATGTGTCGATGTTTTCACAGGCATGCTGCCATGAGTTGCTCACTTGTCTATTTTACAGGAATAATGATGATAGTATTATTGATCTTCAAATCTTCAAATACACTTAAAGCACTTAACATGGCAGTATTGAAGTGCTTATAATTGCTGCTCTTCCTACAATGCTTGTCTCTTCTTAAGGAATGAACCAAAGTATCTAAGAATTACTGTTCTTATTCCCAGGTAGGGGATGTGAGAGCAACCAAATTCCAATCTCTTGAATCATCAAAGGAAAAATGAAAACAGCTCTAGGCCCTTCAGTTACCTAAAGATCAATAACTTCTACCTTCTACTTTACTTACACAATTTCATTGGTTTTATCTTCTGAAGTGGTCAAGGTATCTATCTCCCAAAGCAGTCCAGGAGTCATCAAAGCTCTCTTGTCAACTTTGAGGGCCAGTCAGGCTGTTAAAGGGATTTTCTATATAGCAATGCCTGTCCTTAATAAACTCTATCAAAAAGATATATAATTTTCCAGCTTGAAGATATGTAATTTTCCAGTATTAGAAGCCCAAAAGCTTTATTTTAAAAGCATAACAGTACTCACTAATGGAATCCACACTATTCAACTCATTTGACATCTGAGTCATATTTTTCAGGAAAACTACTGAAATATACATTTATATAGTTTTGTGCTTAGCAGATTTTTTAAAAATTTCTTGTTAAAGGAATTTCAATTGGAATTCTAAAGAAATGACAGTTTCAGTCCCGCAGAGACATGTTAAGGTTAAAGCACTGTTATAATGTTATGGTTTCCCTCACACCTCCAGGCAATGTTATAAAGCTTCCCTCCTAATATCACTATGCACACACATACATGCTCTCTTTCTCTCCCTCTCTCCCTCTCTCCTTCTCTCCCTCTCTCCCTCTCTCCCTCTCTCCTTCTCCATACAGACCTTTTAACAATAATATAATTAAAAGAGAAATAATTTCATAAGCATCTTCCACTGAATATTTATAAGCTCATTTATATGATATTATTGTCATTTAATTCTGAAATAGCTCAGGGCCATGTACCCAATCTCATTCCTTCAAATAATACTTATTAAGGCCCTACTATTCCTGAGGCAGAGTGCTAAGCCTGGAAGTATAAAGAAAAACAAGGAAATCAGTTTTTGCCCTTAAGGGCCTTGTCTTCTACTGGTGGATTCAACAGGTAGCCAGGTAATTGAATACAAGATAACTTGAGAATGAGAAAATATCAACAAATGTGGCAGGAGATATATTTTTAAGGTTCCTCAGAAGAAAAAAAAGTAGTTAACATTAAATGAAGCTAATGATTTGAGGAGGCACAAGAGGAAAGGAAATGCAGTCCATTGACATGGGTTACCCTATGTGAAGATATGGCAATAGGAGATAAAATGCTGAGTTCAGTAAAAAGGTAAATTAACTTGATCTGAAAATGGAGTGTATTAGGGGAAATACAAAGAATAGTAGAAATTTTTAGTTGGAAGAGAATTGAATCTATTTATTCCAAACCTCTAATTTATAAGATAGAAAATCCTTTTAGAACATTACCAACTGATGATTTAATTTTTGCTTATTGAATGGAGGAATTAATGAATGAGGTCTCTGTTTGCACACTTAATGTGACAGAGAACTTGATACACTCCCTATCACCTCATTCCCCTATATTTTCCTATGGAATAATTGCAATTAAAAAAGTTCCCTATGTTGTATGCAAAAGGGTCTCCATGGAATTTAGAGATTTGTTTAATCATAACTCTAGAGCTGCAAGAGACCTTAGCTTGTAATCTAGTCCAACCCCTGCATTTTATAAATGAGAAAACTGAAACATGGAGAAAGTGGCTTACATAAAGTCAAACAGCAGGTAAGCAGCGGAAGCAGGATTTGAACACTAGTGCTCTGATTATAAAACCATGGCTATTTCCATTTTAACAAGTAGCCTTTCCAGAATGGCTCCAAGCTGTATTCAAAAACTGAATTTATTTCTCCTGTATTCTGTTGCCTCCCCAAAATGAAATAGGGCTGAAATATTAGTTTGAAGGCAAATTGTGGGTGTTAAATCTCAACCTGAGAAGTTTGCGCTTAATTTTGACTAGGGCTGTGTGGTCAAACCTGTGCCTTATGAAGGCTATTGGGAAAAGTGTGTGATGCTTTGAAGAAAGAAATTATGAGCGGGAAGAGGAACAGAGGAGCTGTCATTAGAGACATGATAAGACATTATGAAGGCCTAAATGAAAGTAGCAGAAGCATAAATTGAGTGATGAGATGAATGTGAGAGTTTGGTGGAAGTTGGGTTAGAATCAATAAGATCTAATAACTGATTGGATATGGGTAGGGAAGGGGAAAGAGAGAGAAGAGTTAAGGATGCTTCAGGTTGTGAATATGGGAAAATTAAAAAATGGTGGTTCTCTAATCATAAATAAGAAAGTTTGAAGAAAGGATATGTTTAAAAAGGGGGAAGATAATCAGTTTGTTTTCAATATTCTGAATATGATATACAAACGGGACATCCACGTGAATTTGTCTACCAAGTAGTTGCTAATCAGAGAATAAATTGCAAGAGAGTGATTTGGATTCACTACATGGTTTGAAAACCATCAGATAGAGGCATTAATTGAATCTATGGAAGATGTTGAGATTGCTTTGGAGAAGAAGCCCAAGACAGAAGCTAAGAGGAAGAGGGATAGAGGAGAAGACTGAGAAGTGGCATGAATCTGATTGAATGCCATATCAGATACTGCTGCAAGAGGCAGAAAAGTTAGCCCCACACAGGGACAATCAGTGCTCCAGGGGCTTCCCAGGAGGCACACTTGGAATAACCACTAAGAGTCCACTATCTGTGTGAGCTAACATGTTGCATTTCAAGCCATAGTTTCAGGCTTCTCTGACTGAATCTTCTCATGTGCAGCTATCATCACCATAGCCTTCCCCATAGTATCCTGTCTATTACATGGATGAGATTATAAATTACTTATATTATTATTCAAATATGACCTGGCTCACAGTTTGCTCTTATCCCCATAGAACCTTAATTTCTTTCCCACATAAATATTATGTGGGAAAATTGATTACTTACTCACATGGAGATTTAAGTACACGATATAGCTGGAGTTGAACTTAATGATCCATAAGTTTATAATTTAGGGCAAATTAATGTGCTCTGAGCAATTGTCTGAAAATCTCAACTCTTTCCACCTCAACTTGCTGTGTGTGAAGTCAGCCAGGTGCACGCAAAGACCATGTCAGCAAAGGATCTTCCCTACTTTCCCACAACATCCTATCCCTGATTTTATTGTCACACGGAAAAGTTACAAAACAGCCTCTTTCTGCTCATGGTATTTTTCCTCCAGACATTTGGATTCTTCTATAAGGACCATCACTTAATTCCTTCATAATCCCTTCACTATCTCTCTAGCCACCAGCTAGATAAAACTGCTGTTGGATACCCGTTGATTATTGGAGGAGTAACAGTTGCCATCTCAGCTTTTTCTCCCACATGTATCAAGTCTTCCTCCTGTGGCCACTCAATTTCAGTTCCCCATTAGTTCCCTTGATATGGTGACTGCCCCAGATTCAAGGTATTCTGTGGGCCAATAGTCAATAAGTTAACACAATCAGGTTGAAGTAAAAGATTTTACTGAAATGGTATAGCACGAATAATAGTAACAAAATATTCCCCCTCCCACGAATAGACACAATATCTGTAGGAAGAGTGGAAACACAGAGTATACTAGAAAAGAAACAAATTTAGGGAATACACAGGATCAAGGCACCTCATACCTCTTTGAATGAACATGAATTTCCTCTTCAAATATTTTAATCAAAGGAAAGAAATGAAGGAAAATAGGTGTAATAAAGTGAGTTGAACGAAGTCCTAGCTGTTAGTATTTAGTCATTTTCAGTTATAAACCATTTAAACATTTTCAAAATTTATTTTTTTGTTATTCATGTTAACAGTCAATGTTACAGACAAATTGAGCCTTAGATTTCATAATTTGATTCATTCATCTGGTGTATAATGAGGAAACTGGAATGAAGGCTTTAAAAATCATGTTCACTCATAGTAGTTTCCAAGTTCAAGTCTATATTTGCATAATAGAATAAATGTTTTGGACTATTCTTTCTTCCCTTCAACCATCAGAGTCACAGGATTAAATACTCAACTGAGCCTATAATTGCATTGATGAGGATGTTTTCTCTAAATATTCATCTAATACACACACACATACACACACACACACATATATACATACACACACATGTATGTATGTGGGGTATAGGATGTGTTTAGGGAACACTAGTACCTCTGGTGTGAGGGCAACGCTACTCTCCACCTTCAGTGTCCAACTGTTCTTGTGGTTCCAAGAGGTAGGAGGATGTGCAGAGTCCATACCCCAGGAAACCATTTTGGCAGATGGGCTAAACAATGTTGAGGGTAATAGAGGGGTCTCAAACCAGCTTTTGAGTTAGGAGGGTGTCTGCCCCAAGCATATGAAGACTTCCCTGGTGACATGAGTGGATGAGAACAATTTGTTCCAATGGCTATGAAGGCAGCTGAAGCAGGCACTGGAAGTGCTTAGAGCTTGGTTAAACATTGAAGATGCCAAGGACATCCACTGCATTTTGAGCCACTACCAATTGTCTTGATTCTATCCTGCCACTGGACTGTGATTACTCTGGAGGGGAGAGTGAGGCCAAGACTTCATGCAACTCTGTCTCATTTAAATCCAGTTTAAGCATATGGCACAAATAGTTATGATTTGACCAGGGCCATACAATTAGTATGAGTCAGAGGTGGAACTTACATCATGTCACCATATATTTATAATTATCTTTCTATCCAGTATTGTAATACTGGAAGACTAACGTACACATGGATTTATGTACATAGAGATATATACAGTTGTATACACACATGCACACATGCATGCATTATGCATACCTATGCTCACAAATGCGCACTCTGTCTTCTATTTCTGGGTCTTTGTATTATAGGCATGAGAGTGAAGGGTGAAGGGTAGTACATTCCTTCCTCAACTCTTCCTCATAGATTGCCTTTCTACCTTCAAGGTGGAGCTTAAAAACCTCCTTCTTCATTCTCTCAACTGCTCTCTTTATATTTATTCTGGATATAGTTATATACCTATCCTTTATGTTCTGTATTAAAATGTAAGCTCTTTGTGAGTAGGTATTTTAAAAATTCAAATATTTTCATCCTCAGCAATTAGCACAGTATATGGCACATAGTAGGCACCTAGTAAAGATTGGCTTATTGATTACAGAAAGAAAACTGAGAGATAACATGAGTTGGAATGAGAGGGGTTTACAGGAGCAGAGAAGGAACAGTACAGAGAAAGAGAGCTGTGCCCAGTAACAACTCATAGGAAAAAAAGGAACTTTATCATTGCACCAATAGAGAATCCCAGGGATATATCAAAAAGCATCTGATAGCATCACCTGAAAGCATTTGCACCACAGGGCCCCAATGCCCTTTCTCATCCCTTGTTGCCTTCACAGTGTTCCCCACTGTGTTCAGCCTGTCTGCTAGGTAGATTGCTCAGCTGGGCTCTCTGGGTCTTCTCTTCTCCTATCCTATCCTCTCCTTAGCTCAAAGACTATCAGGACTAACTCTCTCACCATTCACTCTCTTCAGGGTAAATTATCTCCTACTATGGAAGTAGTTCTGCTGAACACACAGTTGCCAATGTGGGGGGAGGGGAAGAAGGGAAGAATTCCCTCCCTTCTTTTCCACAGGTGGAATTCACACTCCTCAGAGTTAACTCCTGCTAAGTCTAACTCCTTCAAGAGTGTGTTCAGATTTTAAAGCCTCCCAGTGGTCATACCACTGATCTTTTAGCTAGATGGTGGCTAATAAGCCGAAAATTTCATCAAGTTTGATATAAGACCTACACACCTCTTACAGGACTAATGCATTATAAACCTTTCCTTTAAGACTTTAATGCTATCTTTTCTCTATTACCTGCCCTTAAAATGAAACAATTTCATTAGGTGGGTTGGAGGAAGTCAAGTGATCAAGGGTTTCCTTTCCCCTTCCCTGCACACCTAAAACAAGATGATTTGTTTACATAACTCCCTACTTCCTTCATCCTGTGAAATGACAACAGCCACAACCATTTCCTTTACTTTAATCTGTTGGATCTACTCAGCCTCACATATAGCCTGTCCTTGATATTACTGAAAATGCATAGAAGATTCCCAAGTTCCCGTAGTTTCTAAGGAACTGCTACAACCAGATACTATAAACCCATATCATTTTCTTTGGATATCTTTCATTTGCGATAAAAAAGTGAAGACCAAAAATAGCATGCATCTCTAAAATTCAATATTTGTAAATTAAAATGTGCAAAGCAAATGCTCATTAAAATCAATCACCAAACTGAGCCTCCATAGTTAACTGTCTTTTTTAAAGTTTAAAAAAATTGAATCAGGCTATATTGATCGAAGAAAGAATTTAAAATTTATTTGGGGAAAGGAACAGTGACTTTTTAAAAATTTTTCTTAAAGTATCTAGTTTCTTTTAATTGGCATTTGAAAACAAAAGTAGAATGGTTAAAATATGATATTAGGTTCAGTACAAAGCAGCGGGAAAACAAAGCAAAACAAACTATTAAATGTCCATCAAAAGCTGTGTCATGGCTTGAAAAGCAAAGAAATGAAAGAGAAGCTCAAGAACCTCTGAATAAGGAAGAATTGGAGAAGTTCTGATCATATGATCTCACAAAGACTAATAAAGTGAAAAGAAAAGATGAGAAACATAAAACTTGTGTACTGTCAATATAATGAATGGAAGATCATTTACCTCAAGGATGGTGACTGAAGCTGGTTTCTTTGAAAAATTAGAAAATAGCTAGGCCAGAAATGATTCATAATTATTGGCATAAACGTTTTACAGTGGTACATAGATTACTAACAAGGCATTTTGCCAGCTTCCTTTCAGATTCACAAGTACAAACATCCTTCTTAAGTGAAGGCATTGTATTAGGACTTTTACTCCCAAAAGATGAGAACACAATTTTTCCCTCTGAAGACAGATCAGTTGCATGTTTATCTGCTTTATATACTTCATTCACAACTTATTTCACATGCAAAGAAATGTGTATATAGATTAGGAACAACAACAACATTTAACATCATCATCAATAACAACTAAAACATTTTAAAAATATTTCCAGAGGTAAAAATATATATATTTATTAATAATCATTAAATAAGGCATCCCAAGGCATTGTAACATTTACACTACTTTTATTGTTAACATGTGCTGGACCATCTCCAGTCTTCCTGACCTATATCTGGCCATTGGACCCTGATGGCTCTGGAGGAGAAAGTGAGCCTGGTGATTTTGCCTAGCCCTCCCTCACTAATACCCAATTTACTTTCAGATCATGGCATCATCTTCCTGATGTCATTGTTCTCTTTGAAAATGAAGGACAAACCACAACTATTAACATGCAGACTTTTATTCTATTCTAGACTTATGTTCATTCATATAATGCAAATGTATAACACAAAATCAAAATGCTAGGATATTTGATATCCAAAAGGAAGTGGCACTGTATTTAAAACATAGCAACACAAAAATTTTAGTAAAATTAATATTCATTATAGAATTTTAAAAAGAGATTCTTTAAGGCTGTTAGTGTTTTGCTGAGTTTTAATTACATTATCTTCTCTCCTAAATGGAACTAATTCTGACTTCCAAGAGAATAGCACCAGAACATTTTAAACATTCTGGAAGAATTTCTGGAACATCTTAAAATACTTTAAAATATGGAAGACATCAAGTTATATGGCTCCATCAAAGAACACATTAGACAACTTCTTAAACTCATGGAATTTTTCAGAAATTATAGCAAAATATGAACTGGGCTTGAAAAAAACATAAAATTCTTAATATATGGCAAGGGAAAATAGAGATGGAAGATTTTGGGTTGGAATCCAGATAGAAAACTGAGCCAGTGTATGAATGTATCTTGCTTCTTCTACATGCAAGACCGATCAAACATATAACTGTCCAAGAGAAAGTTATATCCAAATATTAGAAACCTTACTCACATATTGATAAATGGAAAAATCAGAGGTAAATTGGAAAGACATGTTTGGAGCATTTGATACCTATACAACTGTTATCTTACGATGTTATGTTTAAACAGTAAACTGTACATCAACAGCTTTAAAAAGTATCCAAACAAACTCGGGCAATATTAATGAATCTCAAAACCCCTTATCCTAAGGCACCTATAGAAAGGTGAACACTTCCTCACTGAAAACAAAGAAGGCAATTGATGGATGTGTTAGGGCATATGATAAATGTGTTTAAAATTTACGTAAATCCTTTTTGAATAAACAGATATCGTTTCACAGAGCAATAGTAAAGTCTGCAAAAGGTAAATACCACTAGATTTCTCAAACATACTCATAAGTGGCTTCCCACAGGATAGAGCCTTTAACATGGCTAAGATAAGGAGTGTAAGTAAAAGGCCATCTTTGGGTGACATTCACATGAACTCAACCAAAAAAATTGCCAAAAACCTTAGTCACACACATTTACTTCATGAAACAGATATGGTATATGATAATGATTCTGGAAGAAGTCTGCCAAAAGAAACAGAAAAAAAAACTTATCCCTAAGGAGGCCAAATGTATTGATTGATACAGATTATGGAAGGGAATGGCAGGAACTGTGTGCAACACATAACTTGAAGTTAAAATATATTTAGTACATATCAAATATCTATAACAAACCAATTAAGTCATTAGAAATATACACTGGAAGCTTACTGTCCTTCATAAACTAACAGATTATGAATCCCTGTAATACATTACCCAAAATGTCATTGAAAATTCAATAAATAAGCTAGATTAAAATCAGACTATTATGGGAGACCAAATGTTCTTTAACAATGCCTGCAACATTCCATTGATTCATAAATTAAAAAAAATAAATTACTACACCAAATGTTCATGATGTCTGAAGAGTGTGGGATGAAAAACTTTAATAATATAGAGATCTAGCAGGAATCAAATAACTTGGGAGCAGGATGAGATGTCTGTTATCCTTGCTGTTCTGGTTATTACTGCAGTTGTTCTTTATATGCCTCTCTTGAGTCTGGTATTTGAAGATAGAATTTTCTGTTCAGGAAAGTTTGAAATTCCCCTATTTCATTGAATATCAATCTTTTCTTCTGGAAGATTATGCTCAATTTTGTTGGGTAGTTGATTCTTGTTTGTAGTCCAAGCTCTGTTGCTTTCTGGAATATTATGTTACAAACCCTCTGATCCTTTAATGTAGAAGCTGCTAAGGCCTGTGTAATCCTGATTGTTTCTTTCTGGGTGCTTGCAATATTTTCTCCTTGATCGGAGGGCTCTGGAATTGGCTATAATATTCCTGGGATCTCTTTCAGATGATGGGTGGATTCTTTCAACGACTATTTTACCCTGTGGTTCTGGGATATCAGCACCATGTTCCTTGAAAATTTTTAGAAGGATGCTGTCCAGGCTCTTTTTTTGATCCTGGCTTTCAGGTAGTCCAATATTTTTAAATTTTCTCTACTGGATCTATTTTCCAGGCAGTTGTTTTTTTTCCAATGAGGTGTTTTACATTCTCTTCTATTTTTTCATTCTTTTGATTTTGTTCAACTGGTTCTTGTCTCATAGAATAATTTACTTCCTCTTGCCTAATTCTAATTTTTAAGGAATAATTTTCTTCAGTTAGCTTTTGATACTTCTTTTCCATTTGCCCAATTCTTCCTTTAAAAGGGTTGTTTTCTTCAGTGGGTTTGTTTTCCATTTGGCCAATTCTATTTTTTAAGTAGTTGTTTTCTTCAGTCAATTTTTGTGCTTCCTTTTTCAAGCTATTGACTCTTTTTTTTCATAATTCTCCTACATAACTCTCATTTCTTTTCTTAAATTTTCTTCTACCTCTCTTGATCTTTAAAATCCTTTTTGAGCTCTTCCAAGAGGATATTTTGGGCTTGAGACTAATTTATATTCCCATTTGAGGTTTCATATATAGGCATTTTGACACTGTTGTCCTCTTCTGAGTTTGTGTTTTGATCTTCCCTGTTGCCATAATAGCTTTCTATGGCCAAGGCTCTTTTGGGTTTTTTAATCATTTTTAAAAGTTGAACTCTGTGCTAAGGGCACACTGTCCTAAGCTTCTTGTGCTGGGGCCAGGAGCCTGGCCACTGGCTTTTCATCCCAGGGGCCTCAGTACTGCCAGTTGCCTACTGTGCTGGGGTGGCCTGGCCTAGTTGTATCTATAGTGGCAGGATTCTGGGGATGGAAATTTGTCTTCTGCATTGGGACTGGAGGCCTAACAAGTGGCTTGCTGTGCCACTAGCCTGCTGAGCCAGGACTTAGGGGCCTTTGTTGCTGCTCTGTCCTGTGATTTAGAACATCCCACTGGCTTACCTGGAGAGTACCTGCGCTGGGCTGCTATCCCCATTTACCCCAATGAGTCAGACCTTTCCTGAAGTCCTTCTAAGTTATCTTAAGCTGGAAAATTATTTCACTGCATCTTTTTCTGGGTTCTATTGCTCCAGAACATATTTAGAGGTTTGATTTAATGTTGTTTTTTTTTCTTTTCTCTGAGGGAAGCTGGGAAAAGCTCAGGCAACTTCTTGGCTCCTCTCCACCATCTTGACTCCCCCTTGTGACTTTTAACTGAAGCAATGGGATGGGAAAAAACTAGGTGACATCTGCTCTTGCCCACAAAGTTATTAAGTGTCTCTGCAACAGTTATGGACACTTTAAGGTTTTTTTTTTATGAACAAGTGTTAACTATGGAGAGGGATGATGGAAGTTGAAAGATCAAATTCAAAACAGTATTAGTTATCCCCAACTAAAACAAAAAAAATAAGACTTGCAGGCCCTGTCATGGCACAGAATAGTTTTTCTGGTATTGGGAGGAGGTAAAAACAATTTGCTTGCCTTGTTCCAGCTACAAGGGAGGACTTGGATACTTTGAGTCTGGAGGGAAGTAGAAAACTCCTTGACAACTGTCTAAATGACTCTTGTCTACCAACCAAGTATGGTGAAGTATGAATAACTAAAGCACTGAAAAATATTTGATAAGCTTCCAAGCCTTGATGTCCGCTTCAAACTCACAAAAGAAATAAAACTCACAAAAAAAGAAAAAAGTGAAAATAAATAATGATTACAGAGGTAAAGTTGAATAGCTACAGAACCAGAGTGGGAGAATGGGTAGAGGAGCTTGTATCTACTCTAAAGAAGATTGGAGAAGTAGAGCTGATAAACAGCAAGTTATATCTAGTGTTCAATTCATGATTCAAATATATCCTCACCTCATTTCTTTTAACAATTGACATGGAAGTTCCTGAGAGATTATATCCACTTTCATGTATGAGAACTGAGAATGATTTTATTTTTGTTCTGTTTTGTTTTGTTTTTTTATGTAGTGGATAAAGTACTGCACTTTGCATCAGGAAGACCTGGTTTCAAATCCCACCTCTGACATTTATTGATCGATTGACAATAATTAATCTCTTGAAGAGTCAGACAGCTCTAAAGCTGAAAGTTACAGATGAAGAAGGTGTTCCCACACTGAACGTTCCCATGTCATCAAAATCACTAGTGCTTAAAATTTTGACATGTTTAACTAACTATTCTGCCTTGTTATTTGATTTTTTAAAAATTCCTTTGTAGTCTTCAGATAAAAATGCAGACTCTCAAGAAATATTTGCATAATTATGATTATCATCACTTCCACCAAATACACATACACACAACAAATGTATGTGCATGTATACACACACACACACACACACGCGCACGCACATACATGCACGCACGCACACGCACACACAAACAAACCTGGGGTAGCAAAAGGTTTCAGATTTGAGGGAGGGCTATACTACATAATAAAGAAAGAGAACATTTTAAAGAAAATAATAAAATAGTTCCAAAATACATCCTTTTGTTGTTGTTGTTGTGATCTATAAATTGGTCAGAATCAGATCTTTGTTTCTCATAAAGCTAGGAAATATACTAGAATTGGTTATCAGCAAATTGATCATAAAATCTCCCTTCAGGGAATTCTGTAGTATGCAAATTACAGAGTAAAAAAGTATAGCCCTACTTTTATATATTTTCAATTTCTACCACTTTTTCATCAGTCCACCCTACTTGTATGCTTGCTTTTCCTTCCCATATTGTAGATACTGATATTTTTAAATTGCCATTAGAAACAACTCAGTTGGAAACCAGGTAAGTGGTGCTTAGCATTCCACAGAAGGAAATAAAAGGCAAATGGGGAAATGCTATTATCCTCTAACATAACTTTAAACCATTGTTTTGTGTTAAATGTATTCATTATTTAATAAGCTGATTCATCTTATAATAACTCATACATATGCATATATGTGTATGTGTGTATGTACGTATGTGTGTGTGTGTATGTGTGTGTGTGTGTGTGTGTGTGTAAAATCACTTTCTTCAAAACCCTATAAGGCTCGTAGTGAATTTACTATTATCCCAATGTTTTAGCTAAGCTAAATTCATAGAGATTAACTTCTTGTTATTCCTGAATATTCCATCTCCCATCTCCATTTTTTTTCACTAGTCATCAGTCCCAGATCATACAGCTAGTAATTGTTGGAACAAGGATTCAAACCCCAACCTGAGCTAAATCCAAGGCCAATGTCCTTCCTATTCAAACACATTCATGACTTCTCATCTACTTCAAAATGTTGTTCTTATGAGGTAATTGAAAAATTTCACATTCCCTTTGTCTCTCTTTTATTTTATTTATCACACCTGAAAATTTTATCAGGTAAGACAATGATCAAACAAATCAAAGATAATGAGTAGTCCCTATTTACACTTGTACATACATACACGTGCACGCACACACACTTACTTATCTGTCCTGTTTCCATAGTTTAACCAGCTAAAGACATAGTTATTCTTTATACTGCTCAAAGTCATCATCAATGAAACTGAATTCCAGAAAGAAAAAATTTAGAAAAATACCTAAATTTTCTTATTCTATCTTCCAAATTCTCCAACCTCACCCCTTTCTGTGGTGTGTGTGTGTGTGTATGTATGTATATGCGCATATATATATATATATATATATAATATATGTATGTGTATATTTTTCCCTTTTATTTTGAAATAGCTTATAAAATAAAATCAGCGTGGAATTAAATATATATCCACTGGAAATCAGTTATCTGTATATTGTATTTTGTAGCCAATTATGGGATTTAATGCAGTTCATATTTTTTGCTCCATTCTAATCTAGTAAATATTTAGTGTATATGTATTATGTATACATAATATTATATATCACATATGTGCATGCATATATATGTATAGTTACAGCATATATGCATATATAGTTATATGTGAATGTGTATATATGTCTATATCAATATCTATATCTGAATTATATCATCTACAT
The DNA here is from genome assembly GCF_011100635.1 of Trichosurus vulpecula. Lineage (NCBI taxonomy): Eukaryota > Metazoa > Chordata > Mammalia > Diprotodontia > Phalangeridae > Trichosurus > Trichosurus vulpecula. The sequence goes on along the minus strand of NC_050573.1, from coordinate 328,406,456 downwards.
CATTCACAGTTGTCCCTTCCAGATCACAACTTTCTCCATTGTGGTTTCCATATATCATTGGTGACCATAAGAAAATTAAACGGGAAGTTTTGAGAAGTTTTGCAGAAGCTGCAGATCACATGCAAAGGCCAGTAGATGACACAGAAAATGTTTAGAAATTCAGAAATACATAAAATATATGCATAGTGTTATACAATATCAACATATTTTATCTTTTCATACCATAATAGTTCTGACTTCTCTGATATGGAAGGAGGGCCAAAAACAGTTTATGTGGATTTTCCAGATCACAGAATTACTACACTCCTAACCTTAACGACATGGAAGAGATAACTCTGTGTGTGTATGTGTGTGTGTGTGTGTGTGTGTGTGTGTGTGTGTGTGTGTGTGTCTCTACATTTTTCTTGGAGGAAGCAAAATGGGTGATGGATTTTTAAAGAGTAGTCTGTCTCTTATTCTCAATTTCATCACTAAATTATTAAAAAGAATCCCATTGGAAAAGTGATTTATGTTTTTGCCACTTGTAATGTAGGCCTTGAACATCATAAGCACTAAGTAAATGCTTATTGAATTGAGTTGATTTGAATAAAATTTATATTTGTTGCTCATAGTTTTGAATATGAGAACTGGATGAGGTTCTTAAAGTAATCCAATCAAAAGTTCTTAGATTTATAGTTAGAAGAAATTTTAGATGTTGTCTATTCCTAACTCATCTTTATTGATGAGAAAACAGGTCCAGTGGGATTAAATAATTTGTCCTAAATCTCACGGCTAGTGTTACAGAGGAGAAAGAACATCTCTAGTTTCAGAAGACAGCAACCTGAAACCCTGCTCTGGCACTTACTTTGTGGCATTGAGTCATATAAACTATTTGAACTTCAGCAGATTCCCATCTGTTAAAGCTAAGCCTCTTTCAGGACAATAACAAACCTTCTGAAGTGGTGTCTTGTATTCAAATTCTCACTACTCGAAGTTATAATTATGTAAAATATGGTAATTGGTTCCAGTCCTATGGAAATATACAGTGCAAATTGGAAAAATGCAACCATTTAAGGGGATTTACTATTCCCACTGAAGCAAAAATGCTTGCACTACCTCCTTCAAAGGGTTGTTATGAGGTTAAGTACTTAGCAAGCCTAAGGTTCTATTTAATTACGTTCATTATGATTTAGTGGTGGAAATGGAGGGGAAAGAAAACCTCGTGTTCTTTGACTCAAGCTGGTTTTCTCCCCACTACACTGGTAAAATGTCAGCTTGACATAATGGATAAAGAGCTGCCCTTGGAATGTAGAAGAACAGGGCTAAACTTTTGGTTCTTAACATAAACTTCTCTGCTTTAGATTTTAAATTCCTTTATAACCTTATTTCAGCATTCCTTTCTAGACATATGATCTATTACTCCCCTTTAAGAACTCCATAGTCTAGTCATTTGGCCACCTTGCTGTTCCTCAACATTCTATCTTCTGTCTCCATGCTTTTTCACTGGTGGTCCCCTCACTCCTGGAATACAATCTCTTATCACTTCTATCTCTCAGGATCCTTTGTTTCCTTCAAAAACTCAGCTCAAGTTTCTCTTTCTATATCTCATCCCATTGTCCCTTTCAAGTATTAAAATCCTTGCCCCTACTCCTCTTCCAAATTTTCCCTGCTCCTGGTCAAAACAAAACAAAAACAAAAACAAAAAACCTCACAGCTGGGTTCTAATTATTGGGAATCACAAATCCCTTGAAACAGTCCTATATATTTGAAGTCACACTTTTCAAAGTTATAATTATATAAAATGTGATAGTTGGTTCCAGCTAAATGGAAATAATACAGTGTGAATTCAAATAAATGAACTCCTTCAGGGGATTCTTTATTGACCTAGCTGTTTGTTGTATACACTATGTACATCCTGTCTCCCTGGATATAATCTGAGGTCTTTAAGGAATTTTTCAATTTTGTTTTTCTGTCCCCAATGTCTAGCATGAGGACCAGAGAGTCATTAAGCATCTCAGTCAAGAAGTATGTATTAATTACCTGCTATGTGCCAGGCTGTGTGATAAATGACAGGCATACAAAGAAAGGTAAAAGACAGTTGATCTCTGACCTAAATGAAATCACAATCAAATAAACATACTATTCACTTAATAGCTTATTGATTGTTTGATTGACAATGGACAAGTAAATTAATCTCTCTGAGTACCACTTTCCTCTTTTGTAAAATTTGAAATAACATCTACAGTTCTGAGTCTTAAATAAGATAATGTGTGTAAACTACTTTGCAAATTTCAAAGCACTTTTCTCAATGCCAGTTATGATTATTTTTTAGATAATTCATCCGAAATCAGTGATTGCTTAGTAACTGAATGTGCCTATGAGGAGGTTCCTGATTAAAGCACTCTATCATTTATAAATGGTGCACCTGAGCACACACATATCTAACCTAAGCAGTTGAATGCTTTATGCACACAAACTATAGCTGGTTCTGAACAAAAATTTAGTGCATGAATGCACCCTGGCATCTCTGTCTCCTTCCTACAGAATACTGTTCCAAGGAAACACAAGAAATCTCTTGAAGACTATATTCTCAATAAGTTTCACAGGTATTAGCCTTGCTAGGTATAGTTCTGACCTGGGAATCACATAGCATATGGTCTTCTAGGTAGGTAGTGATGGTATATTCTAGAAAACAATAAGCTTGATTCCCAGCTCTTCTACTAATTACATTTGTGACCGTGAACAAGTTACTTTACCTCTCTACTTCCAAGTTACCTTAGTTTTTGTAAAATGACAATGTGATATTAAATGATCCCTAAATTGCTTCCCATTCTAAATCACATATGCAATGATATATACAGTAATAAATACTAGACAGAATTATAATTGATAGAGGAAATAGAAAGATTTATTTTTAAAAAAATACCCTCTGCTCATTTGAAGCTGGATAGTTCCCATGTGGGAGATAAGGAAAAGGTTTTTTATGTTTGTTTATATGTGTATGATGTATATATATGTGTGTGTGTGTGTGTGTGTGTGTGTGTGTGTGTGTGTGTGTGTGTGTGAGCTTGGGTAGATGGGTGAGCAATTTAGGGGAACCAAAAAGACAGGCCTTTGAGAAAGAAAATAATTGAGTTTATTCTGACAGGAGAGATGGGAGGAGGCAGGGTTGAGGCTTATGTAATTGCCTCCTAGGACAGAAAGGCATGAAGCTGATTTTGGGATACAGAATTGTGAAGGTTTTTGTTCATGTGTTTGTTTTTACTAGAACTGTTCAGTGTTTGTTTTCTTGTTTTCTTTGTTTCTTGGTGAAGGGAGCACTTGGTAAGGAACTCATTCTCAGATCTCTTCTGCAATATTGTGTCATTGCATTATGACTTAAGGATGACATTGATTAACAGAGTCCAAAGGAGGCCAGCCAGGATGCTGAGGTGCCATAAGTCCATGATATATTAGGATCAGTTGAAGGAAATGAGGATATTAATCTGGAGAACAGAAGGCTAAGGGGAAACATGAGAGCTGTCTTGACATAGTTGAAGGACTGACATATGAAGGAGGGTTTAGTTTTGTTCAGTTCAATTTAAGGTGAAGAACCAAGAATAGTGGGTGGAAACTGAAAAGAGAGAAAATTAGGCTTTATGTCAGGGGAAAACAAAGAAACAAACCTTATAAGAATTTGAGCTGTCTAAAAGTAGACTGGTGTGTTCCTTGGTGTTCAAGCAGAGGATATTAGTAGGGATCCAATTTGTGCCTGCTTTGGACTAGTTAACTTCCAAGGTTGCTTCTAACTCTCAAATTCTGTGATTCAGTAACTTCTTCCAGCAACGCATATTGTAAGAGAGTCACCTGGGGCATTGGGAGATTAAGTGAATATATGTTATAAACAACTCTTCCGATGTGGACTCCTGAATGAAGTTATTAAATATACATACAAACAAAAAAAATAATGAATCACTTGAAAACGGAAGAGATATACTTAGATCTGAACCTTAGAAAGATTATTATATTAGCTACGTGAAAAATTTTTGAGTAGGACAGAGAAGGATAGCAAGTTAGGAGGCTTTTACAATCGTCCATACAACAGATAAGGGCTGAAACTAAATTGGGGACAGTAGGAGTGAAGAGACAGGGTCCAGGTGAGAAGATGCCAGAGGTATAATCACGCAGACTTAGTGATTGATTGCATATGGAAGATGATAGAGAAGGAAAAGTCAGATATGGTTACAAAGGTTTCAAACTTCAATGCCTGGGAGAACTCTTGCCATCAATTGATTTGAGGCTTAAGATGACAAATTAAGTTTGAAACATTTTGTATTTGAAGTCTTAGTGAAATATCAAGGTAGATCATGGTATTTAGAGGTGGGCTATAGTTGTCTCTTGAGATATACAGCATATAGGAGTTTATCTTGGGGGTAAGATGAAGGTGGAGGTATAAATTTGGCAGTCACTTGAATTAAAGTGATAATTAAAACCAGGGACCATGATATTGCCAAAAAATAATGGAGAGAGAGAGAGAGAGAGAGAGGGAGAGAGAGAGAGAGAGAGAGAGAGAGAGAGAGCGACAGAGAGACAGAGAGAGACATAGAGAGACAGACAGACAGACAGACAGAGAGTTAAAGTAAAAACCCCGTAAAATGGAGCAGCTAGGTGGTGCAGTGAGTATGGGGAAGCTAGGTGGCACAATGAGTAGGAGTCAGGAGGACCTCAGTTCAAATCCAGCCTCAGACACTTGACACATTTACTAGCTGTGTGACCTTGGGCAAGTCACTTAACCCCAATTGCCCTACCTTCCCCCCTCCAAAAAAATAAAAATAGATAAAACCCTGTGAATTGCTAAAATGATAGAAACCTCAAGTCCAAAGGGGGTACCTGGAATGAGCCAGAGTCCAATCATAGTTTACAAAGATTATAACTGCATTTATTGCCTGATTAGGAGCTTGCCAGCTGGAGCAGTGAGGCAAAGTTCATATCTATTCAAAGGGGAGTGGGAAAAAATGAGATATTTATACATATCTGAGGTATATGGCTGTCAGAATGCAATAAATCAAATAAAGCAGGATGTTTGCTGTTCTTTAGAAAAGTGACAAACCAAGATGTCTGCTTCCCCTTAGATAAGTCACAAACCAAAATGTTTGCTTTTCTCTCTGAGCTGGTCAAGGCTAGTTTCAGCAGTTGCAGGCATCTCTTGAGTTCAGCTAAAGTTTACTTCCCAAAGGATCACTGGTATGTCAAGCAGCCCTGGGCATCAGAAATCCTCCTGCAAGGCTAGTTGTTGTACACCTCTGGTTCTCCTGTGAAAAAGGGAAACTCTAGCATATTTGATCAGTTAGTACAAGCATTACAGAGCTCATGTCCACAACAGATAGATAGATGGTAGATAGATGATAGATAGATAGATAAAAGTAATTATGGCCATAGATAAAGTCCTGCAAGGAATTCACACTTAAGGAGGGTGTTGGAAGATGAAATGGAAGAGGAGTCAGAGAACAAATCAGAGAAATGGGAAATATTATGAAGAGACATCAATGTCACAGAAATTAAGGAAAGGTAAAGTATAACAGAGCAAATAGTGGTGAATGTTGTCAAATGATATAGAAAGGTCAAGAATGAGGAAAGAATAAGCCATTGGATTTGACAATTAAGAAGATGCTAGTGACCCTGGGAAGAAACTTTTTGTTAAGGAAATGAGAACAGCAATAACAACAATAGCTTACATTTAGATGGTGGTGCTTTATGGTTTGCAAAATACTTTACATATATTATCTTATTTTGTATGGAAACAGCAGTTGGGGAATTCAAGGCCATAAACATATTTTTTCCAGGTACTCAGAAAGCAGTGAGGTGATAAATTTTTTCAAGCACAATAACCCCTGAAGATTGGCTAACAAGTCACTGAGGTCTCTTGACCTACAATGTGGTATAAAAGAACTCCCAGATCCATAAAATGGTAAATCTCCCTTGTATTGAAATAATCTCCTCCTCTCACACAGGATTGTTGTAAGGAAGGGTTTTACAAGCATGAAGGATTAATGTAACCTGCGAAGTGCTATATAAATACAACTGTTCCCAAGTAAGGAAGTTTTATTATTTCTCAGCACTTTCCAGAGCATAAGAAAGATGCATTTTTGCAATTTTGCTAGCTTGTGAATAAGGTCATTGATCAAATGCTATTTCATCTCTCTTAGCATTTGCTTATACAGCCTAACAGAAATTCATAGAATCAACTTTCCTATAAAAAGAGGAAAATAGCCACTTAATTTTATTCCAAGTTCCCGATTGGAAAATAGATATAATACAGGAGTAGCATGATATTTGAAATCCCAGCTTTAGAAGGGCTCTCATGAGTAAAGTGGCTCTGGAGAAGCACTATATAAATTTCAGTTATTATTATAAGCTAAATTGTGGTTATAATGTGAATTATTTCACCAAGCAAGGATGGTATTGTTACTAGTATTCGTATATTCTGTTACACAATTATGGAAGGCAACATTCTGAATATTGTTAATGTATGCTTTAGCATTTGCAAATATGGAAATTCTGTTTTTAAGGGATTATAGATAACCCCCCCTAAAATGGAGGAATCTAATATAAAAATGTATAGCTAGTTAGATGACTGGACACATAACCACTGTCTTGTTGATGTTTGTAAATATAAATATTTGTGCCAAATTTTTCTATCAATTAAGAAAAAAGTGGTATGAATATTCTTTAAAAAAATAGCCAACAAAGCAGTGACTTGGTGCCAAACATTATCTTAATAAGTTGCATTGATGACTTTTGCTTCATATCATAGTCATTGCCTGACATAGCCACTCTCAACTGCTATAGAATTTGACTCTCTTGGAACAAATATAAACAGGTATGTAAAAAAAAAAAACAGATACCATAATCTTGCACTGAGTGAAAGCATTGAATTGCATTTCAGAGGACCTAGGTTTTATTTTTTTCCTTTAAATAATATTTTTTCCCACAATTACAAAGCAAGAAAAATTTTAGCATTCAGTCTTACAAGAGTTTCAGCTCCAAATTTTTCTCCCTCTCTCCTTCCCCTCCCCTCTTTTGAAGATGAAAGGCAGTTTGACATTGTTTATATAATATATATATATATATAATATATAATATGTATAATATATATACTATTATTAAAGCATATTTCCATATACATCACATTTGTGGAAGAGGAAACAAACCAAATGTAAAAAAAAAAATTAGAAAGAATTAAGTAAATGAAAAAAAAATATGCTTCCATCTGCATTCCCAGAGTCTGTCAGTTCTTTATCTGGAAATGGATAGCATTTTGTGAGTCCTTTGTACTTGTTTTGGATCATTGTGGTGCTGATAAAAGCTGAGTCATCGATAGTTAATCATCACATTGTGTTGCTGATACTGTGTACAGTGTTTTCCTGGTTCTGCTCATTTCACTTTGCATCAGTTTATACAAGTCTTTCCAGGTTTTCCTTTACTCTGTGTCTTCACTTCTTGTAGGCAAAACACTGTAGAATACTGGTTCTTGATCTACTCTGCTATCTGCTTCTCTTTTATGGGAGAGTTCATCACATTCACATTTATGATTACTACTTGTGTATTTCCCTCCATCCTATTCTTCCTCCTGTTTGTCCTCTCTCCTTTCACCCTTTCCCACCTCACCAGTTCTTGCTTCTGTCTACCACCTTCCCTGATCTGCCCTTCTTTCTGTCAGTACCCATCCCTTTATTTAATCTCCTCCTACTTCCCTGTTGGGTAAGATAGATTTCTATATTCATCTGATTGTATATATTATTCCCTCTTTGAGTCAATACTGATAAGAGTAAGGCTCAAGTAATGTCCATAACAACCCCTCCCATTTTCCCCTTCACTATAATAGGTCTTTATCACCTCTTCATGTGAGCTAATTTACTCTATTCTACCTCTCCTTTCCTTCTGCACCCATTTTACTCATCTTTCTCATCCCTTTATTTTTATGTCATTCCCTCAAATACATCTTATACCTACACCTTCTGTCTATGTTTTGTCCTTCTATCTGTACTGTTAGTGGTACGATTTTTAAGAGTTACAAGTAGTTACAAGTTATAAATGCCATCTTCCCATGTAGTGATGTAAACAGTTTAGCTCTATCAAATCTCTTCTGTTTTCTTTTCCCTTTTTACCTGTTTATGCTTCTATTGGATCTTGATATTGGAGGTCAAATTTTTTATTCAGTTCTGATCTTCTCTTTATGAAGGCTTAAAATCCTTCTATTGTATTGATTGACTATTTTTTCCCTTTATATATTATACTTAATTTTGCCAGTTAAGTGAGTCTTCCTTGTAGTTCTAGATCCTTTGCCCTCTGGGATATCATATTCGATGACCTCTAATCCTTTAAAGTTGCTGCTGTCAAGTCCTGTGTGATCTTAATTGTGACTCCCCAATATTTGACTTGTTTCTTTCTGGTTACTTGTAGTATTTTTTCCTTTACCTGATAGTTGTGAAATTCGGATATAATGATCCTTGGAGTTTTTAGTTTGAGTATTCTCTCTTGTGGTGATTGGTACATTTTTTTCAAAGCCTATTTTGGCCCCTGGGTCCAGGACATCAGGCCAGCCTTGAAAATTTCTTCAAAGATGTTGCCCAGGTCTTCCTTTTGATTATTGTTTTCAGGTAGTTCAAAGATTCTGATACTGTCTCTCTTGGATCTATTTTCCAGGTCAATTGATTTTCCCATCACGCATTTTATATTTTCTTCTATATTTTTTCATTCTTTTGAATTTATTTGACTGATTCATGATGTCTTCTAGAGTCATTAAATTCCACTTACCCTATTCTAACTTTTAAGCTTTTGTTTTCCTCAATTTAGCTTTTGTACTTTCTTTACCATTTGGCCAATTCTCCTCTTTAAGGAAATGTTTATTGCAGTGGATTTTTGCATCTCCTTTTCCATTTAGCCAATTTTCCTTTCTAAACAGTTTTGCAAGCTGTTGAGTCTTTTTTCATAATTCTCTTGCATTACTCTCATTTCTTTTCCCCATTTTTCTTCTACCTCTTATATGATTTTAAGCTCCTTTTTGAGTTCTTCCATGAGTTCTTTCTGGGCTTGAGACCACTTCTCAGTTTTCTTTTGGGTTTTGCCCATAGATGTTTTTTAAATTGTTGTACTCTTATGAGTCTTTGTCTTGGTCTTCCCTGTCACCATAATAACTTTCTATGATCAGATTCCTTTTTTATTGTTTTTTACTGTTCATCCCTCCTCCTTTTTTGGCCTTTTTCCTTTCTTTTAAATTGGAGCTCTGCTTCCAAGGTAGAAGAGGCACTGTTTCTGGCTTCTTTTGCTACAGGCTACAGGCCTCTGTATTACCTGGTGCTATATTGATGTTGCCTTGAGATCCCCAGGAGACATTTCTCTCTGGTGCTGCACTGTGGGGGTGGGGTGGGGGTTGGCTTGTACTAATGCCAGTTTGCCTGGTGCTGAGCAGGGGTCCTAGTGGTGAGCATGTGCTGAGATCTAGTGTGTTTTTTTTTTTTTTTTTTGCATTTCTCTGGGGCTACAATGAAGCACATGGAAGCCTGGCCACTGGAGAATGCTTGCCCATCCAGAGTCTTGCTCAAGCACTTCAAGTTCCTACCAGTGCAGGATGCCTGCCCATTCATGCATGCACTAAAGGCTTTGGTGGTTCTTGGAACTGGGGTATGCCAGTTCTCCTTGCTATGCTAAGGCACACAGGGATCCTGGCATTGGTGTTTTTCTGTTCCACCACATTGGGGCTCAGGATCTCCCACTAGTTTGCTAAGGTGGGGCTTGCTGCTGTCTTGCTGGGATACTTCCTGCGCTGGAATGTGCTCTGCTTTTACCCAAATGATATGTATATTTCTTGCTGATCCTTCAAGTCTCCCAAGCTAAAAGACTGCTCCATCATATCTTTTTTGCTGGCTCCACTATTCCAGGATTTCTTCTCTGGTGATATTTTAGGATTGTTTGGTTATTTGGAGGTGAATAAGGGAGAAATACAATGATTTACCACTTACTCTGCCATCTTGGCTTCCAGAAGCCTCTTCTCAGGACCTGGGTTTTAATCTCAACTCTCTACCTTGCTACCTGGGTGACTTTGGGGAAGTCATTTATTTTCTCAGTGTCTCTATTTATCTTATCCATAAAATGAGAAGGTTGGAAAACATCAAAAATCAATTAATTAAAAGGCCCTTACCAAGTGTTTACTTGGTGCCAGGCTTTGTACTGAGCTCTACAAACAAACAAATAAATATAAATAAATGAATAGATAAATAAACAAAGGAAGGAATAAATAAATAGATAAGTTGATGAATTTATAGGTAGATGACTGAATGAGTGGATGAATAAACAAACAAAGAAATAATGAAAGAATGAATAAACAAATAAATAGATAAGCAAATAACTACATGCATACACAAATTAATATTTATAGGCACATATAAGGTATCAAAAAAGAATAGAAAGAAGGTTATCTCAAAGGGGAGTACACCAGCAGCTGGGGAAATACCTTATGCAAAAAGGTGAGATTTGAACTGAGAATTGAAGGAAGGCTGGGAAACTAAGAAGCACAGGTGAAAAAATGGGAGCATTCTAGGCATAAGGAGGGCTGGCCATTTAAAGGACTTAAAGAACTGGAGACAATGTATATGTGTGTCTGTCTGTCTGCCTATCTGTCTATCTATCTGTCAGGAGGGGGAGAGGGAGAAAGAGAGAGAGAGAGAGAGAGAGAGAGAGAGAGATACAGTAGGACATTGCTGCTATATCATAGATTATGTGATGTGGTGGGGAGTAAATTATAAGAATATGAAGTGCTTTAAATATCTAACAGAAGACTTTATATTTGTTCCTGGGAGTAATTGGGAGTCAAGGGTGTTTATTCAATATACTGTTGACAAGATCAGACCCATATTTTGACAGCTGAGGGGAAGACAAATTACAGTGTGGACAAATTTGATTCTGGAATACCAAATAGAATACTATTTTAATAGTGCAAATTAGAGATGAGGAGGATTCAAAGTAGACTGGCAGCCATATGAAGGGAGATAAGTAGAGACTTATATAAGAAATATGGTGGATGTAGAAATGATAATATTTGTTAATGGACAAGATATGTAGAGTGAATGGGAGTGAAATATCAAAAATTAACTGAGGTTATGATTTTGAATGTTATTGACCTCATGTTGCAACAATTCAGGTAGCAGCTACTATGGCTATGTAAAACCAACAACAACCAGCACACAGAATGCTGCAAACCCAGGTTCTTTTCATCTGCTTTACAAAGGAAAGCAATGTAAGTGGGTTAACAATCTTACTTTAATCCAGCATACAAATATCATTCCCTTAGTTCAGGGGAAAAAGCCAGCACCCTGAACTTCAGAGGAAATACAAACAGATTACAAACATCAACAGACAGATATTATCTGATTCAAATCTCAATGCAGTTACCAGAGTTTAACGAAGTCTGAACATCGAGGTTTTCTTCAAAGCCAGGGAGCTCATAACAATGGCTTGCCTAGAGTCACACACCACTCCTGCTGTGGCTCAGAGCTCCAAAAAAAGAAAGTCAACCTCTGGTTTTATATATCTTGTTCAGGGTCAAAGGTGAGTCACACATGCTACTCACCCACGTGACCTAAAATTGTCACAAAAATGCGACTTAAACCCATGTGGTCTAAAAGCCTCTGATGTCACAAACATGTCACTCAAACCCATGTAAACTAGGCTTTCCCTTGAGGCAAGGAGGTTATCAAAGACTCCTAATTTAATCAAGGAAACAAAGGCCAAACTCTTCAAGGGCACTTGGTTGAATAAGTGCTAAGAGCCTATCTTCATCGCCAATACACCTCAACAGTAATATATTTGGAAGAGGGGTAGTTTGGGGGGAAATATAAGGAAAATCTCTTCCAGCTTTAAATTTATAATCCTATGATTTCATATGAAAGCAAATGCCATAGTCTGCCCACATTGTTCTCTGCTTCTGCTGAGAAGTGTGTAATATGTTTCATTTATATATTCTACAGGACCAAGTATGTTTACTATAATTGCTTAGGGTTCATCTTTTTAGCTTATATTTTTCTGTTACAATTTGGCAATTATATATCATTCTCTTAGTTCTACTTACTTCACCTGGACTAGTTCCTACAAGTGTTCATATATTTTTTCCAGAATTTCTCATAACCATAATTTCTTTCTGCACAATTTTATTGTCTGAGTGTTGTGGAAATGACAGGTCAAAAAAGTGTTGAATGTATTGACATTCTTTGATTTTAAGGTTTCCAATTTGTAAATCTGATGTCTAATCTTTGGGAAGATTCATTTTATTTACTTTATGTGGAAAGTATAAAAGGCTAAGACCCTTTTTAACTCTTGTAATTGTTCTTTCATTATCCATATTTCTTGGCAGCATCATCCCATAATTTCACAAACTACATATGCGAAGTTTCTTCTCAAAATCTTCATTTGTATTCATTTGGTTTCAGGTACCTGTTAGTTTAGAAGCATTGCAAATATTTAAAATCTAATGATACCTTTTTAAAAATAAATTACAATTTCACTAAAAGTGAGGGTATATCTAGGTATAACAATAAGTTCTGGTGCATGCTGGAGAATGCACCTTTCCTTTTTCTTTGCTGTTGTCCAGTTTGAACTTTAAGAATAAATAGCTAACACACTCATTCTTTTAAATTCCAGAACTTCTCTTTGCTCCTCACAGTTCCTTCAGCTAAAATCTAAGATCTGGGACCATTCGATATAAAACATAGGTCAATAAAACAATGGTAGTTTTCCTCACCCAGTCCTCCTACATGTAGGGAAAGGGGTGAAACAATTTCATTTTATTTTTAGTTCTTACTGTGTAAACTACCCAGTTGTCCTCTTCTGTTTTTTCCCAATGGTGGCATCATGCAGAGTCATCATCACTGTGAGGTCTGGAACTCAGGAAAATGAGAGAACACACAGCTGCAGGGCAGCAACAAACTTCTTTTTTATGACTCTTTTATGTCTAAGAGTACAATACTTGATTTCATGACTGCCATACCAGAACTTTTAAGAACTGCCAAGGTGAACTTGTGTTCCTGTAGAATATCATTCGGAAAAACTAAGCAAGACTCAGCATCACTTCAAGCAAAATATGAGGCACGTGTTCCTGCAGTTATTTTAACATGCATTTTCATATGTAACAAATAGTTCTATGATTATAATGGCCTCTATATTATATATATATATATATATATATATATATGTGTGTGTGTGTGTGTGTGTGTGTGACATATATTAATGTTTGCGTGTGTGCATACATGCATTCACAGTTGAGAAGTGTCACATTTAAAAAGGTTCAAGAAACATAATTTCTGAGTAACTTAATCATTTTATTAATAATGCCAGCATTTTAATAAAAGGATGATAATTTGGCTATCTCTCTCTTACACCAAAGACCATTATGGCAATGGGCTCACAGTTGTTTTGCCCTTCAAAAATCAACCAATCAGCTCTGATTGGTTAACAATTAATGAGAGAATGAATATTACAGTGAGGGGCTGGACCTAAATTTTGATTATATAATTTACTTCTAAGCTAACCCCAGCCTTGGGTAATCTATTCAAAGAATATATACCCCCTATACCTGAGGGGAACATAATGGCTGCCTCATTTGTTTGGGGTTTGGATACAGAAGGTTAGATCAACCTTCAGAAACTGAGGTCTTGGAATGAGGATCAAAGCAAAAGGGGCAAATCTGTATCTCTACAGATCATTGGTTATTAATGATCATTTCTCTATATATTTATCATGGTAGAATAGTGACCTCCTCATTCATCCAACCCCAGTTATCTAAGCATGGTTGTCAAATAGTTTGTGGGTCACAAGGCTCTTTGATCCATACATCAGGAGCTTCTAATAATGTGCTATCTTTCACTATGGAGCCAAAGTATATACTTCATTCAAAGTAGACATTTAATGAAATAGCTTAATAACAACAAAATGACATACTTCCTCTATTGACACTGAATTTTGTCCCCCATGAATATACGCACCTTTTGTGGGAAGAGCCGAGTGAATTACACACAATAAATCCAGACATGGGGAGTACGTATGACAAAACAATTGCATGGAATGACATACGTAGTGAACACAGGTGACCTGGGTACACAAATGGAGGACAAACTTGTGTTTCTCATACTCTAAAGATGGTGATGCCTTCTGATGATGTCATCACTGTTTTTTGACAAACTCATTCCCCTTCTGGTATTTCATTTTCTCTCTGCATTTCCCCATCAGTGTCAATGTTTTACTGAAATTACTTCTATATTCTTTTTCTTAAAGAGAATATTTACTGATAACTTTTGTGTTTACATTATCTTCATTTCCCACCATATCCCTCCCCCATCCCAGATTTTTAGTTCTCTTTTATGTCTTATGTAGTAATATAAATTCCTTGAGAGCAGGGATTATTCTTTTTGCTTTTATTTGTATCTTCAAATTGAGGGATTGAGGGATAATAGCTGAGTATGCTATCTGTGACTGGCACACAGTAAGAATTTAAAAAATGCTTGTTGCCCATGCCTTGCCTTACCTCTTCTACTGCTCAGAGAGCAGAGTCATTCTTTTTACCTAACGACAAAAATAGAAAGAGGCAAAATAATCAAGTCAGTGATGTCATCTAAACACACTAGATAGTGTGTCTCACATCCATAGATTTCTACTTGACTTAAGAAAGAAGAGAGGTACATTCTGATTTACCAAGGATGACCATCTCATTCTTGTGGCCAAAATTGGCCATTTAAAATAATTAGATTTCAGGGTTTATTTTTTTATTTATATTGTATGCAAAGTCTGCCACTTGTGCAGAGTCAGTCTGAATGACCCCATGTTTAAACTTTGTTTTGATTTTGGATACTTTCAGTACTTGCCAGCCTTCAAAACCCTAATATACATGCACTAATCCCAACTCACTATGATACTGTAAAAGGGAGGAGCTGAGGTGCCACAAATCCTATATCCTCATTAAAAATGTATGATAATTAGAATTGTCTTGCCCCTATATAAATGTTGTTTACTCCTGTCTGTAAAAGCAGCACTCCATTTGAAATTAGGGCCCAGCCACACCCAAATTCTTGCTGCCTTCATGTGCTAATAAAAATACTTTTAGTTTTCTTTACCTGAGTTTTCTTTATTGACCAGAACAGCACCCAAAATAAGATTTCCTTTAACAATTTTTGTTGCAATTATACATATATGTGTAGATTTTTTTTCCTGTTTCTGCTTGTCACTTTTCTTCATTTCACGTAACTTTTCTCATGCCTTTTATTATTCAGAGTCATCATTTAAAATTTGTTATTATAAGCTTGACAAATGTTGATAAGCATTATATTTCCATGTATACAAAAGATAATACTTTATATGGAACTGTAAATACAATTAGGTACAAAATTTCAAGTATGCATTTTAAAAAATCATACAAAACAGATGCTCATATTGACCATGCCTGAAAATGAAGGTCTCTTTCTGTATCTCTAATCTCTGTATTCATCTTGTTTACCATTTCTTACAGAACAGTAATATTCCCATTTGTTCATGTACCCCAAACTTAATTCCCTATTATCACTGTATATTTTCTTTGTTTCCAAATATTTACTAGCAAACAAAAAAATTACAGGTATAAATTTTAGATATGTATATATATATATATATATATATATATATATACATACATATATAGTATGTGTATATATATACACATACATATATAGTATGTGTATATATATATACACATACGTATATATACATACATATATAGTATGTATATATACATACGTATACATATACATATATATATGTAATATGGAGCCTTGTGATGATGGCCCTTCAGTGCCATTTAAAATTGGTGAGATATCAAGCTCCTCATAAGTTCCTAGTGTTCTCTATTACCACCTCTTGTTTGAAGGGGAGAAGTAGAGGGGAAGACACATTGAGACTTTTTTCTATCATGAGCTAGCTAGGGTGGTTAGCTGTGCAAAACATAATCAAGTCCTGAGCTTGATTGCTGTGAGCTATTTTTATTGGAAAATGCAGCTTCCAGGTTGGTGGATAAATATCCGGGTTGTTCTGTATAGCCATGATAAGCAGTCTGATGAGGTTTGCAATTCTCTGGCATCAAGGGAACTATAACTCGCATTAAGAGGTTAATAATTTCTAAAAAGCCAATATAAGGCTAATGGTTAATTGAAAGGGTTTGTAAATGTGATGTTCAATTGGAGAAGAGAAGAAGATTCACCCATGTTGAGAGTAGTAAGGAGTAGCAGACAAGCTCTGAGCTGAGAAACAGTTTATTGCGGTACAAGTATTTATGATTATACTAATGACATTAACATCCAGGGTCTGGAGTTGTGAGTTAAACTAATCACATGGGTTTTCTTTCTTTCTCTGCTTCCCTGACAAGTTGCTTCCCAAGACATAGAGTGCATCAGTGGAACACTATGACAAAGATTTATATGTGGATTATAATGTACTTGTTATTTATATATTTTCTTTATTACATGAATACATAGACCATTATTATTCATTGTTTGACTTATTGTTAAGAAAGCCATTATATTTAGGGTTTTAAGTGTCACTATTATAAATAGTTGGATTGCATAAGTTCTCAGTGCATGGATTATCAATGCCTACTGTAAAATGGGGCGATATGTTACATTGTGAGTGCCTGGCTATATAAAAGAGGAAGAGCTTTGTGAGGTATTAGAAAGCTGGAGTGGTGAATATGGGGAGTATATTTCCTCTCATTTGAAGAAGACCTTGTAATTTAATATATAATATATAAGATTGAGGGATAATAGCTGAGTATGCTATCTGGGGAAAAAAAACACATTAAAAGTCCTAGAGGATGCATCTGATGCAATGGATGAAAGATCTCTGAAGGATCGAAGAAAAGATAGGGATGAGAATCGCACGTGATAAAAAGACATCGATAGGTTGCTTTCCATATCCATGGAAAGGTAGTGTATGTATTAGTAATATCAGTTACACCTAGTATTTATTTCATGATTTAAGATGTACAAAGTCTCATTTGGACCCATACTACAATCCTATTATGAAAGTACTATTGATATTAGTATTCTCCTTTTCTAGATGAAGAAATCAATGCTTAGGAAGGTTAATTTACTTGCCCATGGTCACACACCTGATCAAATACAGGATTCCAACCTAAGTTGCTTCACTCTAAGCCTAGTGATACTTCAACTTATAAATCCTATGAGGACACAAAATAAGTATCATGGTGAATACATAATAATAATAACATTAACAATGTTCACATAAGCTCATAGAGTTTGTAGAGCTATAAAAGACTTTCAATATCATCTACTCCAATTCATTTTACCCAATATTTGAGAAAACAGATCTAGAGATGTTAAGTGATAAAGCTAGTAAACAGAAAGGCTGAAACTAGAACACAGTTCCTTGGACTCTTAATCCAGTGCTGATTTTTAAATCAACTGCACTATCAGTTCATTCAAATAACTGGCTTTTACTGATACATTTTGCGGATATGTTGAGTTACTTTATTGAACTGGAGGGGGAAGAAAAAAGGAAAAAAATAGTATGTGCCAGGCAATTCACTAAGCACTTTATAAATATCATTTCATTTGATTGGATAAGTTCACTATATATTCTGGCATCATTAAGAAACAACTCTATTTTGCCAAGGTAACTATATAAGAAAGCAGCTGCTATATTCAAGTTATTATTTTGTTATTTTTTAAAAAAGCAGTATCAAAGAAAATTTTCTTAGCCCAAAACACCCTCCATAAAATACAATTGGCAAAATCAAGGTGTAAAAAACCAATTACATTCTTCTTTCCACTAGATTTTGAAATTAATCACTAGAAGAAATTCCTTGGAAATAAAATGATCAAAATCCAGCTATCTTTTTCTTTTACCAGATTGACAATCACAAGTATGATTCAAGAGCAATTTTCTTTTGACTACAAATCACAGTCAAGTGCCATACTAAAGAGGTGTAATACATAGATTCCTAGAAAAAATAATCTAAGGCTCAGAGACATTCATCTATCAGCTATGCTTCATTTTGAAATGAACTTGGTGAAGAGAAGGCTTTGTAGAACATGCATTATGTGTGATCCCACTCTGTCCAGGGACTAAAATGATATACGGTGAATTGTGAACCATGCTCCCTTACTCCCTCTTTCATGAGGAAGTACTTTGTAACTTCTGTTCTTGTTACATCTTCACAGTAAACATCCTTTTGTAAAAGTAAAAAATACAAGCAGACATTTTATTTTTTAAACACCTGCTTTTACTAGAATGTATAGATTTAGGGAAAGCAGAAATTTATTAGGTCTAGATAAGAGATTTAAAACATCTTTCAATGCTGCTTGATGAAAGTAGTGTGAATCTAAATAATCCAAGGGATGCGGCAAGTCAAATTTGATCTGGTTAGCTTAATTGATGAAAAAATTTAAATAAAAATTTTCTTTCTCCTTTATTTTTATGTGAACAAACATTTATCATCTGCAACCTGTTCAGCACTATGGTAGGCAGTGGTGATACAAAAAATCAAAATAAAATATGATCCTTTGCCTTCACTAAGGGTAAAATCTAGAAGTATCATGTGTGACACTTGGATAAGTTACCATAGATTAAAAAAGAAGTGCATTGGAAAAGTCCAAATACAGTAGCCTAAGAGATACATAAGGGAGAAATCATGTATAGCAGTGGCAAATACAAAAGGTTTCATAGAGGCAGTGGAAACTGAATTGGATTTTGTTATTACTTTTTTTTGTTCTACTCTAGCAGAGAGAGGAAAGCAGGTGAAAACATGCACATGCACATATATATGTGTACATACATAAATACACACAGATCTCTGGGCTCCAATTTCCCCACCTTGAAATTAGAGTAGTATCCCACTGTGAGAAATATACCATAAGGAGGTTAAAGATATAAAGTTTCAAAGTAGGTAACAAATTAGCTATCCAGTGATTGGATGATAAATAGTTCAACAAATTATGCATTAGTATAATAGAATACCACTGTGCCTCATGAAAAATTGAATATAAATATGACAACAAAGACACATGATATATCACAAAATAAAATAAGCAGAATGAAGAAAGCAAACATGACTGCTACATTGTGAATACAAATTATAACAAGTTATATAAATTGGATAATATGTAATTATAACCCAATAGCTCCAGAGAATGTACCTCCCCCTCATCCTTACAGTAAAGGGAGGCTTTACATAGGGACCATTGCTTATATTGTTGACCCATTTTGCTGAACTGTTTTCCCCCTTTTTATTAGTCTGTTTTAAAGGATGGCTCTCAGACAGACAGACAGACAGAGACAGAGGAAAGGAATGTGTTGGGAAAGGAAGGTGTTATAAATAAAATTTTTAATAAAAATTATTTTAAAACATAATGAAGGATAGTCTTTAATTCTTTTCCTGATTCTTTTTTTTTAATTTTTTTTTAATTTATTTAACATATTTGGTTTTCAGCACTGATTTTCACAACAGTTTGAATTACAAATTTTCTCCCCATTTCTACCCTCCCCCCCACTCCAAGATGGCATATATTCTGGTTGCCCTGTTCCCCAGTCAGCCCTCCCCTCTATCACCCCCCTCCCCTCTCATCCCCTTTTCCCTTCCTTTCTTGTAGGGCAAGATAAATTTCTATGCCCCATTGCCTGTGTATCTTATTTTTTAGTTGCATGCAAAAACTTTTTTTTTGTTTTTGAACATCTGTTTTTAAAACTTTGAGTTTCTCTTTTTCTGATTCTAAAAGTCTATGATATACAAAAAGAACTAGAATAATTATATTTTTCCAGGGTCCATATGCCAGAACTCTCTGTAGAAACCTAGAATCTATTAGCATCAAGGACAGAACACCATGGTGAAACTGCGGGAACTGTATTTGTTACTTTAGCAAACACGAGTACCATCTGTCCCCCATTAGTTTGTTAATGAAAGAGGTAAGAAGAGAATATGAATACTTCATTAAGAGACAAATATCAACAGAAGTTTCTAGAAGGTATTAGCAATAATACCTATTTGTACAATTATTTCTATAAAATGCACAATGTATAGTTAACAAACAATGAACTAGCAATTCTTTTACAAGAAGGAATATTTGAGCTCATAATTGTCACTGACACTTGATAGGATGGGAATCATTTATGGAATTTGGTTCAGGAAAAATATATCATATTGGAAAGGCACAAGATGTGGTTTGAGGATGGGGACAGTACTATATTATTAAGAAGATATAATCATGAGAGGAAATTGAGGAACTGGAGCAGGGAATGGCGGTAGAAAGCATTTGGTGAAGATCAGTAGAGGGAGAAATGGAAGCAACAGTTTCATGAAAAAATAATACAGAACACTTGGACAGTTGAAGGAAACAGACAAATAATTCAGGAAATAGACCAAAATCCTGGAACTGTGGCATTATGTATTTGGTTGGCTTGATGGATTTCAATTATATTCATGTCTGTGGTATTTTTTCTAAGATGAAGATCAGCTGATAAAATTTTGCCTGGACATAATGATGATTTCATTAGACAAAATAGTCAAATAAGTGAATAAGACATAACTGATTCTAAATCTGATTCTTTTCAACAGGGAAGAATTAGTTGCTGAAGAAATCCTGATTAGGAAGAAAAATTCAGGAAAGGCTAGCATTGTCTGGCATACACTCAAAATCTGAAGAGAGGGTGTTTTATGGGGAAAAAGATTCCCCATAATAAAATTCTATAAAGCATATAGAGCTAGGAGGGATGGGAAGCTCTTAAGAACAAAATTCTGAACATAAAAAAGCAATTCTGATAAGGATAAAAAAAATAGGCACCTGCACACAACAATGATACACAATGGCCAATTCATATGCAACATATGCCTTTAGAAGAAAGGAACAGAGAAAGGCAGTGAGGATGATAGCACAGTTTTATGAGAATAAAATCTTGAATGTTAAAGCTCACAAGTAGCCAATATGGAAAGGAAAGGTAAAAAAGGCATTTATATAGATGGATGGATGGATGGACAGAAAGATGAATATTTAGCCTATTTTTAAGGTAGCCCATGTAAGCTTTGAGTCTGCTTAACCCAATTCCTACTCTCACAGATGAGACGTTGAAGGTGATTATCTCTACTCATGTGCTTTACCCCAAGGTTATCGGTTGTGAATAAAGTCATTCAGCTAGCCTTAAGTAATTTTTAGGAAGAGATATTTACTAAGGCAGTACAGTATTAATAGTTGGTACCAGACATCTTACCACCCACCCTACTCCAAAATAATCTCTGACACATTCTCCTATGAGACCATAGAGAATCCAGGGGAAGGTAGAATCAAGCCTAGATAGCATCTTTTGCAAAGGCTCTTCATTGCCTGCAGTCCTTTTCTCCCATTTGTGGAATTTTCAATAAATTTCCTTTAGGCATGGTACAGTTTCTTTTATGACCTCCTTGTGGAGCAGTGAATTTGCACAGTCTATCCATAACTCCCAATGGAGATACTTCAATCAGCTGTTCTGGGCATGCTGCTAGGACATTGATGGGAATATGGGAAATCCAACATCCTCAAGACACTGTAAAGTTCTACTTGCAACCAGAGGGAATGGGTAGGGGCAGATGTGAGGGAGGAGACCTAGACCAAATCAAATGAAACAACAATGTTCCTGACCCACTGATAAATAACATTGTGTTGGGCATGAAACAGGGAGAGTGACTTCTCTCAAAGGTTATTTGTCACATGAAGATGTCCAGGACAGAGTTCAGGTAGAGGAAGAATACTAGACAACCTTGAGTATTAGACACAACCACAAACTTTATGGCTCATTCTATTGTTCTAGAGGGGATAGCTTTACTTGTTCTCTGCATTTTGGGAAGCTATAAACAAATCTATCAACAAAATTGCTTTTCTGTCTAGCATCAAGCTCTCAGCCATATTGGGTCTACTGAAGACTCTGTATCTTTGAGTAAATGAAAAAAATTTAGACCTGTAATGTAAAAGTTGACCATTTTTCCCCCTTAGTGCTAGATAATTTGAGCCAAAATGGCAAATAACCTTTAAAAAGTACAAGTTAAGCTTTAGAATGAATATTTGTTTTCCTGGGTAGTGAGAAAAACAGGGAAGGGAAGCATCATCTTGTATTTGCCTCTGGAAAGTTCATTAAAATTGGGATCTGTCCACACATCACAGCCCAGAGTCTTATGCTGACCTCTCCACTGTAGTTTTGCTTCTATGTTTATAGAAACTACTCTCCACAGCTTTTACTGGTTTCAATCTCTTACTCCTCTAATATGTTCCCCCTCATCCTGCTTCCAGGGTCACAGTGCCCATTCTCCCATCAGATCAGGCTCCCTTTGGGTCTTTGCCTTCTCTCTCAGTGGTTGCCACAGACAATCCCCAGTGCAAAGGACTCATCTGTCTTCATGCTTACTTAATTCCACATCTTTTGACATAGCCACTACATGGAAGGCTTTTCCCTCTCTCTGTCTCAAGAAATAGGAGGAGATATTCTCTGCAAAGGACTCAAATAAACTTTGGAAATTTCCTGTCTGCTGAAGTATAGTACACTTCAGTAAGGTATACATGGGTATAGGAGAAAATATACTCACATTTTCCGAACTGAGTGAGGAAAATAAAATGCATATTTCAGGATTAGTTTTCTATTTGCCTGGAGTAAAGAGTATAAAAAAGACAGTCATATGCAGGAATCTGGAAAAATAGAGCAGGGTCAGGTTAGGCAGGTTCTTAAATGGTAAGAGAAAAATTTTTAACTTTTCTCAGTAGTAGGTAACAGGGAATCACAGAAGATGCTTAAGTAGAGGTGTCAAATACCCAGATAAGTGCCTGAGAAAAGTTACTCTGGAAGAGCATGACTTAGAAAGAAGATAGTAAAGAAGTGAGAATTAATTGAAGGCTATTAGCAAGAGCCTAGAAGGGGAATGATCAAGTCTAAATTAAGGAGGTCTTACTGGAAGTAGAGAAGAGATCATGGATATGTGACACATTATAGAAATGGAAACAACAGGACCTGTTAATTGAATGGATGGACTTTAAAGGTGAATCAAAAGGAAAAATAAAAGATAACTGCAAGGATCCAAGAAGGTGAAACTGGGTGAATTAAAATAGATATAGTGAAGTCAGAAGGAGAAACTTGTGAGGGTAAGAAAAAGAGCTAGGTTTTGGAGTACTGGTTTACTGAATACGACACAGAGGTGGGGTAACCAGATAAAGGTATTCTATGGAGAAAGAGGGAGGGGAATGAGCATTTATATAGTACTTTTTATGTACCAGGAACTATGCTAAGCCCTTTACAAATAATATTTCATTTGATTCTCACAAAAATCCTTAGAGGTATGTACAGATCAGGAAACTGAGGCAAACAAAGTTTAAGTAACTTGCCTAGGCTCATATAGCTAGTATAGCTGGATTCTAATTCAGGTCTTCCTGATTCAAGGCCCAACATTTTATCCAACGTGATATCTAGCTTCCTCCGTTAATTAGAGAACAGATTCAGGGAAAGTTTTTTTTTTCCTTTCAGGCATGGTCTACACTGTATCTGAACCTTACTCATTTTCTGTTTCTCCCTACCAGATGCAAGCTCCTTGAGGGCAGGGTCTTTTCAACCTTTGTCCTTGTACTTCCAGTATCTGACACAGTGTCAGGCACACAGTAGGTGCTTAATAAATGCTTGTAGTAAGTTGAGACCAAAAATAAAAGCAAAGGTTTTCAGGAAGTTTGCTTTTCCCCCTCACATACTATTTAGGATCTCCCCCATTTGTCACCACCCTTTCCCAACTTCTTGCTCCATGTAGCATCATTAGCAGAGGAGATTAGAATTTAGTGCCCAGAACACAGTTCAAAATTAAACATAGGTATTTTGAAGTTATCTTCATAAAAGTATCATTTAAAGTCGCAACACCATGGGCCATTACTTTGGCAACACTCACAATAAGTCATAGGAAGAGGATTCAAAGCCAGTATAAGATACAGAGAACAAGGAAGTAGGAAATATAAGATGAGAATCAGGAGGATTTCAAATCTTTGTGAAATTTAGCAGTTAGAAGCCAAAAGGCAGAATGGGGTAATTGGGGGGGAAATAGATTTATAGTAAGAGAACCTGAATTCATTTCTCTGCCCTGACATTTATAGCCAGTATTGTCAGTGGGAAAATCACTAAACTTGTCTAGGCCTCAATTTTATTTTCTTTTTTTCCTCTTACTAGTATTTTTTTCCAATTACATATATAGTTTTCAACACTTATTTTTATAAGATTTTGAGTTCCAAATTCTTCTCCCTCCCCCCTCTCCCACCATCCTCCCCAAGACAGCAAGCTGTCTGATACAGATGATACATGTACAATCATGTCAAATATATTTCCACATTAGTCATGCTGTAAAAAAAAAAGAGTCAGAACCAAAGGAAAAAAAAAACATGAGAAAGAAAAAAATACAAAACAAAGAACCAAAAAAAAAAAATGAAAATAGTAAGCTTTCATCTTCTTTCAGACTCCACAGTACTTTCTCTGGATGTAGAAAACACTTCCTTCATGAGCTTTTTGAAATTGTCTTGAATCGCTGTAGCTCTGAGAAGAGCTAAGTCTATCGTAGTTGATCATCACATGGTATTGCTGTTAGTGTATACTGTCTTCTTCGGAGTCTGCTCACTTCACTCAGCGTCAGTTCATATAAGTCTTCCAGGTTTTTCTGAAAGCTGACTGCTCATCATTTCTTATAGCACGATAGTATCACATTACATTCATATACCACAATTTGTTTAGCCATTCCCCAATTGATGGATATCCCTTCAATTTCCAATTCTTTGCCACCACAGAAAGAGCTGCTATATGTTTGTACATGTGGCCTTTTCCCTTTTTTATTATTTCTTTGAGACACAGTCCTAGTAGTCATATTGTTAGATTATAGGGTAGGCACTTTTTTATAGCCTTTGAGCAGAGCTCCAAATTACTCTCCAAAATGAATGGATCAGTTCACAACTCCACCAACAATGCATTAGTTTCCCATATCTTCTCCAACATTTATCATTTTCCTTTTCTATTAGCCAATCTGGTAGGTGTGATATGGTACCTGAGAGTTGTTTTAATTTGTATTTTTCTAATCATTAGTGATTTAGGACATTTTTTCATATGATTATAGATAGCTTTAATTTCTTCATTTGAAAACTTCCTGCTCATATCTTTTGACTATCAATTAGGCAATGGCTTGTATTCTTCTATTCAATATGTTTGAGATATAAGGCCTAAATTGGAAACACTGCCTATAAAATTTATGTCCCAGCTTTCTGCTTTCCTTCTAATCTTGGATGCATTGGTTTGCTTAGGAAAAAAAAATCATTTAATGTAATGAAAATTATCCATTTTGCATGTCATAATGTTCTTTATCTCTTGTTTGGTCATAAATTCTTTCCTTCTAAATATATCTGACAGGTAAACTATCCCTTGTTCTCCTAATTTGTTTATGTCATCACCCTTTATGACTAAATCATGTACCAATTTTAACTTTATCTTGGTACAGGGTATGAAATGTCAGTGTGTGCCTAGCTTTTGCCATGCTATTGTCCAGTCTTCTAATGACTACTGTGTCTTATTTACCTAACCTATTCCACTGATCCACCGCTCTATTTCTTAATCAGTACCAAGTAGTTTTGATGACTGCTGCTTTATAATACATTTTAAGATCTGGTATGGCTAGGCCACCTTCCCTTGCATTTCTTTTCATTAGTTCTCTTGATGTTCTGGACCTTTTGTTCTTCCAGATGAATTTTGGTATTGGGTTTTTTTTCTGTCTCTATAAAATGAATAAGTAAATTGATTTAGGTATAATTGTCATTTTTTTTTATTATATTAGGTTGGCCTACTCATGACCAATTGATATTTTTCCACTTGTTTAGATCTGACTTTATTTGTGTGAAAAGTATTTTGTAATTGTGTTCATATAGTTCCCAGGTTTGTCTTGGTAGGTAGACTCACAAATATCTTATATTGTCTACATGTATTTTAAAAGCAATTTCTCTTTCTATCTCTTGCTTCTGGGGTTTGTTAAAAATATATAGAAATACCAATGATTTATGCAGGTTTATTTTATATCCTGCAACTTTGCAAAGTTGCTAATTATTTCAAGTAGATTTCTGTTAATTCTCTAGGATTCTGTAAGTATATCATCATATTATCTCCAAAGAGTGACACTTTTGTTTCCTCACTGCCTTTTCTAATTCCTTGAATTTCTTTTTTCTTCTCTTATTGCTAAACTTAACATTTCTAGTATAATATGAAATAATAATGATGATAATGGGCACCTTTGTTTCACACCTGATCTCACTGGGAAAGTTTCTAGCTTATCCTCATTATGTATAATGCTTGATGATGGTTTTAGGTAGATATTACTTATCATTTTAAAGAAAACTCCATTTAATCATATGCTCTCTAGTATTTTTATAGGAATAGATGTTGTGTTTTTTCAAAAGCATTATCTGTATGTATTGAGGTAATCATAAGATTTGTTAATTTTATTATTGATATGGTTAATTATGCTGGTATTTTTCCTACTATTGAACCAGCCCTGCTTTCCTAGTATAAATCCCACCCAGTAATGGCATATTATTTTCTCAATAAATTGCTGCAATCTCTTTGCTAATACATTATTTAAATTTTTTTGCATCAAGATTCATTGGGGAAATTGGTCTATAATTTTATTTCGCTGTTTTAGCTCTTTCTGGTTTAGGTTTCAGCACCATATTTGTGTCAAAAAAGGAGTTTGGTAGAACTCTTTCAACTATGCTTTCCAATTTGTTTATATAGTATTGGAATTATCTTTTTTAAATGTTTGGTAGAATTCACTTGTAAATCCATCGTTCTAGAGATTTTTTTCTTAGGGACTTCATCGATGTCTTGTTCAAATACTTTTACTAAAATGGGGTTAAGTATTTTCTTTCTTCTTTTGTTAATCTGAGCAATTTATATTTTGTATAAATTAATCTGATTCACTTAGATTGGCAAATTTAGGGATATACAGTTTGGCAAAATAGCTCCTAATTACTGCTTTAATTTCTTCTTCATTGGTGTTGAATTCACCTTTTTTTGATACTGGTAATGTCTTTTTCTTCTTTCTTCTTTATAATCAAATTAACAAAACATTTATCTATTTTATTTGTGTTTTTAAATACTGTTCTTGGTTTTATTTATTAGTTTAATAGTTTTCCTTCAATTTTATTAATCTCTCCTTTGATTCTCAAAATTTTAATTTGTTATTTAATTAGGGATTTTTAATTTGTACTTTATTAGCTTTTTTAGTTGCACACCGAATTCATTGATCTCTTTCTCTATTTTATTCATGTAAGCATTGAGAGATATAAAATTTCTGCTAAGAACTGCTTTGGCTGTGTCCCATCACTTTTGCTATGTTGTCTCATTATTGTCATTCTCTTTGATGAAATTATTGAATGTTTCTATAATTTGTTGTTTGACCCATTCTTTAGTATTAGATTATTTAGTTTTCAATTAGTTTTACATCTATCTTTCCTTGGCTCATTGTTACATGTAATTTTTATTGCATCATGATCTGAAAAGGATGCATTTAATATTTCTGCAATTCTCCATTTGAATGTGAGGTTCTTATGCCCTAATATAGGGTCAATTTTTGTGTAGGTGCCATGTACCACTAAGAAAAAAATATATATATTCCTTTCTGTCCCCATTCAGTTTTTTCCAGATCTATCATATCCAACTTTTCTAAAATTCTATTCACCTTCTTAACTTTTTTTCTTGTTTATTTTGTGATTAGCTTCATCTAGTTCTGAGAGGGGGAGGTTGAGGTCCCCCACGGGTATAGTTTTGCTGTCTATTTCTTCCTTCTAATCTTGGTTTCATGGGTTTTGTTTGTATAAAACTTTTTTTTTAATTTAATGTATTCCAAATTATCTATTTACATATCTTAAGGCTTCCTATCTCTTTTTTTTTTTCATGAATTGTAACTCACCTCTCTTCTAGAAAAATTGGTGGGGATGGGGGACAGAGC
The DNA here is from genome assembly GCF_011100635.1 of Trichosurus vulpecula. NCBI lineage: Eukaryota > Metazoa > Chordata > Mammalia > Diprotodontia > Phalangeridae > Trichosurus > Trichosurus vulpecula. The sequence goes on along the minus strand of NC_050573.1, from coordinate 328,378,438 downwards.
CAAGAGGGTGACTTGAAAACAGGGACTTGCTTGAGTTCTCCCCCAAATCCCTCCAAACACCTGTAAAAACGAATCTAAACAAATTCTAGAGCTGGGAAGGGTCAATTGCACCATGCTGAGAGTGGAGCACAGTGCAGCGTGGTCTGCACCAGGACAGACCAGGCTGGAGTGGACCAGGTGAAGGAGGGCTCAGGGCACTAAATCACTGGCAGCTGTGTCAGTTACCAGATTTCTCAACCCACAAATGCCAAAGACAACGGAGCAGGTCAGTGGGAAAATTGTCAAACCTGGGTGAGAGAAGTGCACGGGTTGGCCCCAGCCCAGGAGCAGCAGAGATGGCTGCCTTGGTGGCAGGGCAGCAGCAGCAGCAAGAGCAGCAGGGGCTGCTTAAGGAGCTCCACGCTCACAGATACTGGGAGAAATCAAGTGACTGATCACAGCAGGAGTACGGGGATCTCTTTGCTGGTGGTGAGGCAGGGTACTCTTGCTTTGCACTCCTTGGATCTGGTTTCAGTCCTGGTTGGTGGTCCTTGGGGGAAGAGGAGTGCTGGGGTGGCAGAGTTTTCGCTGGCTGTGGAAAGGGAGTCCTCTTGGTAGTTACATGGCAGAAAGGAGTGCTGGCACTCACAGACCAGAGCACAGGCCAGGAGAGGAGTATCATACTACCTCAGAATAAAAGTAGCTCTGAGAACAGCTGTGCAAAACCCCTGCATCTTGGGACAGAGCACTCTCCACTCAGGAAGCAGTCATACCCTGACAAAGAGCTCAAAAGTCAAGTAATTGGCTGGGGAAATGAGCTGGAAGTGTAAAAAGGATTCAGACTACAGAATCTTACTTTTGTGCCAAAGAACATCAAAACATACAGCCAGAAGAAGCAAACGAAATCAAAGATCCTAAATCAAAAGCTTCCAAGAAAAATACAAATTGGTCTCAGGCCACAGGAGACCTCAAAAAGGATTTGGAAAATTAAGTAAGAGAAGTAGAGGAAAAATTGGGAAAGAAATGAGAGTGATGCAAGAAAATCATGAAAAACAAGTCAATGACTTGTTACAGGAGACCGAAAAAAATATTGAAGAAAATTCAGTTATTCTATGGCAGATGAAGAGAATAATTCATCTTTCTATCAAATATCATCTTTAATGAGTAAGAACTAGGTGATTATCCAAAATTTAACTAATTATTCACAATATATGCCAAATTCTGAATATTCTGAATAAATTCATTGGGTGAGCAAAATACATTTATTAAATACTTATTTGAGTATAGAGCCCTTTCTTAGTTACTGTGAGAGATATAAAGGTTTGATAAAACAAAATCCCTGCTCTCAAAGAGATTTCAGTCTAGTAGGAGTAGGACAGGATACCAACAGATAAAAATAGATAGATAGATATTATTTATTTGGAAGTTACAAAATATTATTTATTTGAAACTTATAAAATAAAGTAATGAGATCTGAAAAACTCTTCTCTTAAATTATCAGTTAATTGCACCTGTATCACTGACTAAAAAAAACAGGCTATTTCAGAAGAGATATTTTCAAAATTCAGTCAAAATTCTCCCTAAAATTATACATTTGAAATAAGTATTCAAATGTATCAGCTTATTAAAAGGCCTATATAATTAATAAAACAGTAAAAGTGACCCTGCTCTATGTCTTCGTATCAATATGACTACCTTAACTACAAGATTCATATGACTGGAAACATAATTATTCACAATTGTTTAAATAAACAAAATATATCAGAAAATGAAATTAACCTGGTGACAAATTCAAGGTTATCATGACCATGTAGAAGTAAATTGCATTTACCAATTTGGTTAACAATCAAATGCAAATCAAGAAAAAAAAATCTATCAACTAAAAGCCTCCTACTTCATGTGTCATATATTTGAATAACATTAAAAAATATCTACAGTGCCTTCATTATAAATACCATGTAACTTCCCTTTATAGCATCTTATATTTGTCAGATGAAGGATAAGGAAGAGAGTGACATGACTGAAGATTAGATGAACTGAAAATTACTTCATCTGACAAAGTACAACTTTACTAAGTCAATAAAATGACTCATCTATACTCTGGCACTCAAACTGTTCTTAAAAAGTTTTTTTTTTTTTGGATTTTGTTTTTTACCATTTTTTCTCCAGAATCTAAACCAAACAAGCAGAAATGGGTAAGAAAAATTAACAGTACTTTTTTTTCTTATAAACATTAAGCTGTTGGAATTCACATTACATTATTTACATACTCAAGTTAAATAATTTCATCTTGTTACCTTCACTTCATTATTTATTTTCTTTTTATTAAAATATTTTGCCTTTACCTCGGGAATGCAGCCATTTTTAAATGATCTTGCATTTGAGTCAACTTGGCAAATCAAGAAATATGGGTAAATTTGGAAATGTAGGAAGACTGGAATTTGACAACCTTATTCTTTCATTCTAATTTCATCTATTTATTTTTAAAAATATAAAACAGTACTAGGGAGAAGTCAGATTTCTTACCCCAGTTCTTCAATATCTATGGCTCTGTCAAAAATGCATTGGATTTGGTTATTAAATCCTTCTACTTTGATACTCCCCTACTGTGTTCTTGTTTTTTTTCCACACACCAACCCACACACCCTTCTCCCCCACAATCACTTTCATGATAAATTTGAGGATTTTGTGACATCTGGAATAGCATTTTAAGTTTCACTTTGCAAGGATTGTCCTCCAAATGTTGTGTCTTTCTTGCAATGAAAATGTTTCTACCATTAAAATGGTAGTACCTTCATTTGGCTCTATGTTCTCAAAACCTAAGCTTTCCTAAAATGAGCTTAACCAAGAAAGATAAACTAATCTCTTTTTGTTCACTTGAATTTTTAAGTATTTGTGGTGATATAACAAATGTCATGGTGCATTATTCGTCCCAAATGCAGTGAGTGGTTCAGTCAATTTAGCTGGATTTGAACAGTGCTCCAAGTGAGAACTCTGCTATCATTTTATGAAGCAGGTTTAAAAATGAGTTGATGTAGTAAGCATCTATGATTTCAGTTCAGATAGAACAAAAAAATAGAAAATTTCTTATTTTTATTGTCTATAAATGTTACACACATTCCTATGTATATCTTATCAGGCAAGTCTCAACAAATTGCCTGAGGTAGATTTAATGACAACTATGGTCACAGTCAGTAAGCATCAGAGGATGAATTTGAACCAGATTCTCCTAATCAAATCCTATACTCTATCCATTATGCCACCTTGACTCTGTTAAGAAAATAATTATCTTGGTTAAATCCAGAATTTGCAAGCAAAGTCCTTGATCTTTTGTTTGAAAATTATCTTTTAAAATATTTTATATATTTTGATTTTATAATCATCATCACTTCCCAATATGTCCCTTCTCCAATCCCTACTCAGAAAGCAATCCTTTATAACAAAGAGTTAATTTTAAAAAAAAAAGTAAAGAAAAAGAGTGGGGAGGAAACCTAGTTGACAAAAACTAATTTGCATATCAAGTAAGTCCAACAGTATATGAGGATATTCAACACCCTTTGCCCCTCACTTCTTTTTTTTTTTCTTTTTCTTCAGTCTGGTAATATTTATTTATTTAATACTTTAGTTTTCAACATTGATTTCCACAAAATTTTGAGTTAAAAATTTTCTTCCTATTTCTACCCTCCCTTTCCCTCCAAGATGGGATATTTTCTGATTGCCCCATTCCACAGTCAGCCCTCCCTTCTGTCACCCCACTCCACCCCCATCCCCTTTCCCTTTACTTTCTTGTAGAGCAGGATAGATTTCTATGCCCCATTCCCTATATATCTTATTTCTCAGGTGCATGCAAAAACAAATTTTTCTTTTCAGCATCTGATTTTAAAACTTTGAGTTCCCAATTCTCTCCCCTCTTCCCTTCCCATCCACCCTCCTTAAGAAGGGGAGCAATTCAACATAGGTCACACATGTATCATTATATAAAACACTATCACAATACTCATGTTGAGAAAGACTAACTATATTTCCCTCCATCCTATCCTCTCCTCCTTTATTCAGTTTTCTCCCTTGACGCTGTCCCTTTTCAAAAGTGTTTGCATTTGATCACCTCCTCCTCCTATCTGCCCTCCCTTCTATCATCTCCTCTTTTTTATCCCCTTCACCCTACTTTCCTGTGGTGTAAGATACCCAAATTTTGTGTGTATGTTATTCCCTCCTCAAGTCAAATCTGATGAGAACAAGATTCACTCATTCCCCCTCACCTGCCCCCTCTTCCCTTCCAACAAAACTGCTTTTTCTTGCCACTTCAATATGAGATAATTCACCCCATTCTAACTCTCCCTTTCTTGCTCTCTCAATATTTTCCTCTCTCATCCCTTAATTTTATTTTATTTTTTTAGATACCATCCCTTCATATTCAACTCACCCTGTGCCCTCTGTCTATATACATACATATATATATATATATATATATGTGTGTGTGTGTGTGTGTGTATATATATGTATATATATATATATATATATATGTATATATGTATATTTTCCTTCAACTACCCTAATACTGAGAAAGGTCTCATGAATTATATACCTCATCTGTAGGAATGTAAACAAAACAGTTCAACCTTAGTGAGACCTTTATGATTTCTCTTTCTTGTTTACCTTTTCATGCTTCTCTTGATTCTTGTGTTTGAAAGTCAAATTTTCTGTTCAGAGGTGGTCTTTTCACTGAGAAAGCTTGAAAGTCATCTATTTTATTGAAAATCCATATTTTTGCCTTGGAGCATTATACTCAGTTTTGCTGGGTAGGTGATTCTTGGTTTTAATCCTAGCTCCTTAACCTCCAGAATATCATATTCCAGGCCCGTCAATCCCTTAATGTGGAAGCCATTAAATCTTGTGTTATCCTGATTGTGTTTCCATAATACTCACATTGTTTCTTTCTGGATGCTTGAAATATTTTCTCCATGACTTGGGAACTCTGGAATTTGGCAACAATATTCCTAGGAGTTTTCTTTTTGGGATCTTTTTGAGGAGGCGATCAGTGGATTCTTTCCATTTCTATTTTTACCCTCTGGCTCTAGAATACCAGGGCAGTTCTCCTTGATAATTTCTTGAAAGATGGTTTCTAGGCTTTTTTTTGATCATGGCTTTCAAATAGTCCAATAATTTTTAAATTATCTCTCCTGGATCTTTTCCCCAGGTTAGTGGTTTTTCCAATGAGATATTTCACGTTGTCTTCCATTTTTTTTATTACTTTGGTTCTGTTTTATAATATCTTGATTTCTCATAAAGTCACTAGCTTCCACTTGCTAGTAAGGAGGTATTTTCTTTAGTGGTCTTTTAGACCTCCTTTTCCATTTGGTTAATTCTGCCTTTCAAGGCATTCTTCTCCTCATTGGCTTTTTGGAGCTCTTTTGCCATTTGAGTTAGTCTATTTTTTAAGATGTTATTTTCTTCAGTATTTTTTGGGTCTCCTTTAGCAAATTGTTGACTTGTTTTTCATGGTTTTCTTGCATCACTCTCATTTCTCTTCCCAATTTTTCCTCTACTTCTCTATCTTGCTTTTCCAAATCCTTTTTGAGCTTTTCCATGGCCTGAGCCCAATTCCTATTTTTCTTGGAGGCTTTTAATGTAGACTCTTTGCCTTTGTTGACTTCTTCTGGCTGTATGTTTTGACCTTCTTTGTCACCAAGAAAAGATTCTAGAGTCTGAGTCTGTGTCCTTTTTCACTGCCTGGCCATGTTCCCAGGCAACTACTTGACCTTTGAGCTTTTTGTCAGGGTATAACTGCTTGTAGAGTAGAGAGTGCTTTGTCTCAAGCTTTAGGGGCTGTGCTGCTGTTTTCAGAGCTACTTCTACTCCACTGTCACTGCATGCTCTGCCACAGCAGTGCTCCTCCTCCCCCAAGAACTGCCAGTTGGGATTGAGACCCAGATCCAAGCAGGGCAAAGCAAGCCCTGCACTCCCGGTCTGTTCTGCTGCTTGATTTCTCCCACCATGTGAGCCAGGGACTCTGGAAGCAGCTGACACTGGAGCTCTGGAAGCATCCACAGGAGCTTCCTGCTGCAGCTATCGCCACTGCCACACCACCCTTGCCACTCCCAGGGCTAGGGCCGGACTTCTTTCTAATCCAATCTAGCAGTTTTCCTGCTAACCTGCTCCTTGGTCTTTGGTGTTTGTGAGTTGAGAAATGTGGTAACTGCTACAGCTCAATTATTCATGGCCTTACGGCTTGCTTTGGGCAGACTCCTGGTTTGGTCTGTTCCTGGCCCAGGCTGGGCTGTGCTCCACTCTGCTCCCAGCACCATGTGATGGACCCTTCCCAGGAAACATCCAGGCCATCCTTGGCTGGAGACCTGCTTTTCTCTGCTATTTTGTGGGCTCCACAGCTCTAGAATTTGTTCAGAGCCATTTTTACAGGTGTTGGGAGGGATTTGGGGGAGAGCTTAAGTAAGTCCCTACTTTCCAGCCACCATCTTGGCTCTGCCCCGCCCTGTCCCTCACTTCTTTAAAGAAGGGTAAGAGGTACATCTTTACTTTTTTTGATGGCCTACTTGGTCATCATAATTATGAAGAATGCAGTTTTGATTTCTGTCCTTGCTCTTTGCATTTACCTTTTCATTATCAGTTTTCATTATTCTCCTGATTCTGGTTAAATCACACTTCACCAGCTCATGCTTCTTCCTATGCTTCTCTGAATTCTTCATGTTCATCATGTCCTATAGTACAGCTAATGATTAAAGAGTATTATAGAAGCAAAGAAACAGACTCAAAAATTAGCAGGGGAGCTCTCTCTTTCCTCTTCTGGTTGGTGTGGGAGCAGCAGCAAGCAAGCGTGACTCTGGGCCAGCCCTTGCTCTCGGGCCGAGCCCAGATGTTGGTCAGCTAACATGGAGAGGCCTTTGGAGCATGTCTAGATTGCTTAATATGGAGACCTCTGAGTATCCTACCCTGCCATGCAGGACTTCCCTACCCAGGAATGGCCACCTCTGTGCACAAGTACCCTTTTCAGTATCCCCTGGATCTAGGGTAGAAGACAACACAGCTGCCAGTTTGCAGCTATAACTGTCATAGTACGTCACAGCATGAGTTTGGGATCTCCACTTGCCTTTTGAACTTTCCCTGGGTGCCTAAGTGCTCTATGCAGAGTGCTCTTGGTCTGATCCTGTTCCCAGTATCCACGGACCTCCCTATCCATCTTTCTATACTGAGCTGGGCTGGACAAATGACTCACTGATTTTTTCTGGATTTCTCCAGCAGGATTTAGTCTGATGCATTTTCTAGATCTATTTAGGGGAGTTTTAGGAAGGGAAGCTCAGTGGTACTGCTTCCTTACACTTTACCCTCTTGACTTTGCCTTTGAAAAAGAATGAGATGTTTTCATTAAAAGTACTTGCCATTCATGGAAGAAATTCTTCACTGGGTCCAAAGAGAAGATAATTCTCTATAGATAGTGAAGTTGTCTAGATTTTCCTGTTCACAAGTGGTATCATGCTCATTGCAATAAGTCCCAGGGTATTATGAATACTTCTCTTTGAGAAATAGGGCCACTGAGAAGAGATTACTCAGGAAAACCAAATGTATGAAAACTTACAGACAATGTTGATCAATTGGACAGGAAACTTGAGGCCAAAAATCTATACATATATCTTGGAGAGGAACTGCAGATGGACAATGACTTTGCCAAGACTTGATCAAAATAAGATGAATGCATTTGGCTAATTGTGTAGCTCCTTCAATGATTCCAAGGGAGTTAGAAGAAAAGTCACCTTCTAAACACCAATGTTTTTTCAGTAGTGCTATATAACTGCTAATCATAAAATGCCACAATACCTCAAGAATACAAATTGTGGTTAACCCAAGGGTAATGGAAAGATGTATAGGGAATACAATTAGGCTACAGATTATTATCAGCAATGACTTAAACAACAAGAAGTGCCATTCAAGATGTCATGGAGTCTCAGCAACAGAAGGGACTTAGGAGGCACCTAGTACAATCTACACCTGAACAAAATTTTCCTTTCCACTATATTATCACCATCACCGTCACTGTCACCATCACCATCATCATCATCATCATCACCACCAACATCATCATCATTACTATCCACAAGTGGTCATCCAGTCTTTAATTGAAGACCTCTAGTGAAAGACAACTCACTATCTCTCAAGGCCACCTATTCCACTTTTGGATGGCTCTAACTGTTAGGAAGGTTTTTCTTATATCAAGCCTAATTTTGCCTCTGTAACTTCTAGCCATTGCTTCTTGTTCTGCTGTTGAGGGACAAAGCCAAAAAGTCTAAACTATTTTCCACGTGATAGCCCTTCAAACGTTTGAAGACAGCTATTGTTTCCCTTCTAGGTTTTCTCTGCTTGTGGCTAAACATCTCCAATTTCTTTGGTTGATTTTATTATGACATGAGCTCAAGGCCCTTCACCATCTCACCTACCCTCTTCTAAATATTGTCTAGCTCATCTAAGTCCTTCCTTAATAATGTGTTGCCCAGAAAAGAATTGGAAATTGAGGGGATGCTCGTTAATTGAGGAAGAGCTGAACAAGTTGTGGTATATGATTGCATTGGAGTACTAGTATTTTATAAGAAATGATGGGCTAGATAGTTTCAGAAAAACCTGGGAAAACATATGAACTGATGCAAAGTAAGTGAGCAGAACAAGGAGAACATGTGCACAATAAAACAGCAATATTTTCAGGATGATCAACTGTGAAAAACTTGGCTACTCTGATCAAGACAATGATCCAAGACAATTCCAAAAGGGCCCATGATGAAAAATGCTATCTACCTCCAGAGGGAAAACTGATAAATTCTGAATGCAAATTGAAGCATACTTTTTTAAACTTTCCTTATTTTTCTTGTTTTGTGTATGTGTTTTCTTTTGCAACATGGTTCATATGGAATTAGGTTTTGTATAACTTTACATGTATAGTCAATATCACATTGCTTGCCTTCTCAAGGGGTGTGTGAGGGTGGCAAGAGGGAGGAGGAAAATTTGGAACTCAAAATTTTTTAAAATAAATGTTAAAAATTTTTACACATAATTGAGAAATATTTAATGAAACAAATAAAATTTTAAAAAACAAGATGTTGCCCAGGACTGAACACACCACTCCAGAAGTGGTCTTTCCAGGGCAGAACAGAGTGGGTCTCTCACCTCCTAGTATTGGACCCTTAGTGCCTTTTTCATTGCAACCTAATATTGCACTAGCTTTTTTGACTGCTACATCACACTATTGACTAATGTTGGGCTTGCAGGAAATGTATCATCCAGAAAATTCATGACTGGAAAAGAATATGGATCCATCATGAAGCAAGTGTAAAGATTAGCCTGAATGTTACACTGGTAAACATGAGATGTAAAAGACCTAGGTGATGGCCTTTGGCATGTTGCACAGATCTTCTATGGAGAATTTCCAGGAAGCTAAGGATGGGCAAGTATAGCACAGGATGAAAAGGCATGGGTGGGTGGCCATCTGTTGCAAGGAATCAAAGATCTCCTTGATAGCAATGCCACAACTTGCCTCTTGCCACCCCTTCAGTATTCCCAATTCTTTCCTAAGATTTCTGGAATTTCAAGACAGTTTTTAAGAATCAGAATGAAAACTGAAAATGGGTACAAATGTTCCCAGATTTAACAAGATGGTCTGTACCCTGAAATAGGGGAGAAAGGAACAGAATTAAATGGCCCTAACTTAACTAGGTGCAAGGACTAGCTATCTTACATTTAGAAGTCAAATTATTATAGTTACAACCACTTAGGTAGCCCTTTTGTGTGCTGGCCAGGGTAGGCTGTGAGTCCAAGTAACAAAAGAGCCAAAAAATGTATTAAATGGCATGTTGACCCAAGTAGTCTTCCTCTAAAAGAGTGATTGCATTTCCTTGCATCAGAAGGATCAGCAGGATGGTGAAGCTTCAGTGGATGACAGTTATGGAAGCAGAATGCAGCAGTAGAATGGAGCATATCCATGATTCAATAGAAGACTATGTGAAGTAGAAGCAGCCAGGGACTTCTCAAATCATGCCAGGATACTGTAAAAGTTGGGTTAGAAAAGTAGCAAGAAGCCACAGTCAATCACAGGGAGATGGAGCTGCGAGAGCTCAGGCAGGAGAGCCATGATAGCTCTGAAGCCCAAACGATCCTTTGAGCTAGAGCACGATTTTCCTGGGTATTAGCTTAGAGAGAAGGCTATGTACCAACCAGTTTGTGAGTCTCTATGAGATTTATTCATTTCTGTAGGGAGGGGAGAATGATTGTATTGTTTGACTTTTCCCTGTAATTTGTTTTACGATTTTCCTCCAGTTAATTACTTTCTTTTATTTGTGGTTCCTTCCTGGTATATTAGTAGAGTAAGCACTTGATCAAAGTTCAAGACATGTACTATCTCTAACTGAATCCAGAAACACATAGAATGCCAGCATTGCTGGAAATGCATGCTATAAAAACAGTATAGTTTTAGATTTTTTTTGCAGTTGTATTCTTAAGATAATTTTTTAAGAAACTATTTATTGTTAACATTCTTTTTTTTAAATTTTGAGTTTCAAATTCTTTCCCTTCCTTCAGCCTCTCCCCCACCCATTGAGAAGGCAAGCAATATGACATCAATTGCACACGTTAAATCATTCAATATACTTCCATATTAGCCATGACGTAGCTTTAGACTTTGAAGGGAGCTTAGAGATCTGATCTAGTACAATGTCCTTGTTTTAGTAGCAAGTGGCAGAGCAAGGAGCTGGGTCTCATGACCTTATATCAAATACTCTTTGAGGAAATAGAGAGTTTAATGTAATGTCAGGGTCAGGATACGAATCCAAATTCCATCTCTCTTGACTTCAAACTCTTTCCACCGGACCACAGTGGGTATCTCGATTAATCTTCTTTTCACAGGGCAAGTACAATAATGATATACCTGATCTACTCACTGTGACCTGTGCACTCCCATCTTGATTCTTTTGATCAACATTGTTCCCTTCCCTAGAGTATCTTCCCCTGTATCCAAATTCCATCCATCCTTGAAGACCTACTTCAAGTTGTACCTTCATCATGAAGCCTTTCCTGATCAGCTCAGCCTACAAGGACTGTTTCTTCTTCTAAACTTGAATGACCATTATGTATCACACATTTGACATTAATAGTTGGCTTTATAAAATTTCTTCTGATTGTTAAAAAAAAAAAAAATTAGCAGGGGATATTTATGTAGTAACTACCTCAGTAGGCACTAGCATTTTCAGCTTGGTTTTCCTTGCTAAGAAATATTTTAAAAAATAGTGAAAAAGTGAGTTTCCATGAATTCAATTCTAGCACGCATTGTTCTTTTATTTTCCTCTACATTTCTACCCATACAAAGAAGTATGACCAGCTCAGTCAAGAGTAATTTAAACTGCCTCAGAAAAGTATTGGCAGACAGCCAAGGAGTTCAGCAAAGGCAATTCTTCAGGGAATAAAAAAGATATATAGAAACCAAGACTGGAAGTTGTGTTTCTCATTGTTTTTGTCTCTTTTCTGCAGTTTCTAAAAGCTGCTACAAATCAGAAACCAGTACAGGAGAACCAAATCCACAGCTTTTTCCTCCAAGGAATATAAGTTCTAGAGAATTGAGACAGAAGATAGTCTCCCTTTATTAGATTCTACATGACCATGTGGGCTTTCAGATAGGTGGATAGATTGACAGATAGATAGATAGATAGATAGATAGATAGATAGATAGATAGATAGGTATAGGCAGACAGACGGATAAACAGATATTTTATTTATATTTAAAATCTTGTTGTGTTGGTTTAATCTTTTATATAATGCTGTTATGTCTCACTGACTCCTCCCCCTGCCATTAAAACCTGTAGCAATAAATAATTTCAGAAAAGAAATTGTCCATATCTGACAACATACTCCACCTCTAGTTTATTAAAAGGAAATAAAAATGCTTCATTAACGGTCTTCAGACATTATAACTCATCACTAAGTTGATTATTTAGTACAAAAGTCTTTCACAGTTGTTTTCATCAATGATATAGTAGGCATAGTATACATTTTTTTCTTCTAATTCTGCTTGCTTCATAAACCAGGTTTTAAATCACATTTGGTCACTTAAAATTGAAAAAAGTAAAATGATTTAAACTTTTGAAAGTACAAAAAACTCTCACCAAGTATAAATCTTTGTCCTAATTTACTCAAATAGCTCAGATAATGGTAATTCTTGCAAAAATCACACATTTATTCTTGCCTGAGACTCCATTAAAGACCCAAATATGAAAACTTTTACCATTAGTCTCAAAAAGAAATCTCTGTGGAAATCAAATGCTGTAATTTCCACTTAGCAGTACATATAGTTATATTTATATACAGCAGCTAGGTGGCTCAGAGGATAGAACTCTGAGCCTGGAGTCAGGAAGACATGAGTTCAAACCCAGTTTCAAATGCTCACTAGCTTTGTGACTCTGCACAAGTCACTTAACCCTCTTTGCCTCTACTCCTTGCCTGTAAAATGAGATGGAGAAGGAAATGGCAAATCACTCCAGGGTCTGTGACAAGAAAACCGTATGTGGGGCACAAAGTGTCCTACATGAATGAGTGAACAATTGGACAGCAAATGTTACACTTATATAATTGTTAATATGTGAATAATCAAGGATTTTATCATCATCATGCAATCCTCTTAAGGGAATTCCCTTCCATTTAACAACCCAATCTATGACTTAGCACATATGCCATAAGTAAGACAGTAAGAAAGTAAGTGTATTTCTGAGATTATCACAGTTAATAAATTTCAGAGTCAGAATTTGAAGAGGTCTCCCTGATGATGAATGCAACATTATCAGTTATAACACAATGCTGTTCATTTAAGTAAATAGCAAACATGCATTTTATACTTTTATGACACACTCTCCATAACCTTTTCCAGTCTCTCACCCATTTTCTTCTTATACATGGCAGTATTGAGAATATATGTGCATTTTAGCCAGAAGCTGACATACAAAAAAAAAAAAACAAATAACTACTTGATGATGGTAATAACATGTACCTAAATAGAGCTTTATAATTGATGAAGTAGTTTCAATTATTTTTTATCATTTTATTCTCTCTGGGAGACAAGGCAGCAAAGAAAACTCAAGCCAACAACAACAGCCATGATATAAATCTAACTTCATAAGAACTCAAAGCAGAGACTCAAAAAAAGAAGAACCACCTAGATTTCTCAAAAGTCTTTCACAAATCCCTAGAAGAAATGAAACAAGACATTAAAGAAAGAAGAAATAAAAACTACTGAGGAAATAACAGGAGGAATAAATAATTCAGAAGAAAAAGTGTGAACCTTAGACAAGAAATAGAATCGTAAAGTAAGATAAAACAAATAGAAATTAATACCACTAGAATATAACAAGAAGTAAAATGAAATAAAAATATTGAAAAATAGAAGAAAATACATTTTTGATACCAGTAGATATCATATAAAACAACTGAAATTAAAATAGTTTTAGAAGCCATAATTTAAGAATCATTGGAAATTTGATACTCTTGACTTTTTTTAAAAGGACACTATTTCAAAAAATTGTAAATGATTCTCCAGACCTGTTAGAACTGGATGGCAAAGAGAGAAAGGATGCATTGATCATCTATTTAATCAAAGGAACCCCAGAATCAAAAAAACAAAACAAAACAAAAAACAACCCTGTACTTTTGGCCCCAAATCTTTAGCTTCCCATGTCAAAGAAAATAAAATTGCATGTATCCTAATAGAGACAGATCAAGTACCAAGAAGAAGAGTTAGAATCATATGATACCTAGCAGCTTTTATTGAAAATGAAAGGAGATTTTGGACTATAGTATCCCAAATGACTTACAAAGCATGAGTTTGAGAAGAGGTCCATAGACTTCACCAAACCACCATACAAACAAAAACGGATAAGACCCCCTAACCTAGCACATGTGAATGCATTTTATATCTTTAAGACCTTGTGGTAGGACTGCTATAGGCAACTAAATGCCATAAGAAGTCTTCCTAGGGTCTCTGGAGGATTAGAGAGTAATCTGTAGGTATTTAAACAACTAAAGACAGATGTAAATCTGTCATATCTGTAAGAGATTACAAATGTTGGAACTGTCTTTTAAATTTGAATTATTCTCACATTTGGGAATGACAATGGTCTTCAAATTCACCAGAAATAGGTCCATGGAGACTGTAATCTGGGTATTGTGTAAGAATTGTACTGAAATAACTACTGGGACTATTTTTATGGCATTTGAGAGGACATTGTAAACTGTTCCATGTGAACTCTGTTGGGACCATTTTATTCAAGGCAGTGGGACAGGAGAGTACTTGATTCTACCCAGAAGGCCAGAGACATTTCCTGAATTGGGGATACGGGCACTGTTGCAACAATTCGACTAGCAGCTGCTGTGGGGGTGAAAGACCAACACAAGCCCAAGAACAAGAATGCTGCAAGCAAAGGTTCTTTTGACCTGCTTTATTAAGGAAAGTAGAGTTAAAGGGGTTAACAATCTTATTTCAATCCAACATACAAATATCATCCACTTAGTTCAGGGGGAAAAGCCAGTACCCTGAACTTCAGAGCAAATACAAACAAATTACAAACATCAACAGACAGACCTTGTCTGATTCAAATCTCAATGCATAGTTACTAGGGTTTCACAAAGTCCAAACATCTGGGTTTACAAGCTAGGGGGCTCTTAATGGCTGCCCAAAGTTTCTTCCAGTCACGCACCACTCTTCCAGTGAGTGAGAGCCCCAAGCAAATAGTTCTGTTCTCTCTTTATATACACTCTTTAGCTGTCATCAAAAGTCATCTGAGAGACCAGAACTCAGGCTCCTACTACTGGCTCTGGTCTTAGCAACTCCCCTTAGTACCCTGAGGGCTTCATGCTCACATAGGCTTAGCACCTAGTAGATAGGGGTTTGGGCCTGGGACTTGGCGCCTAGTAAGGCTCAATCAAAGACACTTAATTAATTTATCATTCTAAAACAGTAAAAAAAAGTCCCAACTTAATTGATATTACAGACACCTATACCCCATTTATGAGGGATGGGAGCTGAATCATTTAAAAAGTTCAAAAGGAAAGAGATCTTCTGCTCTCAATCCAGAACTCTGAACTATAAACCTCTATGTCTCTCTCTGTCTTTGTCTCTTTCTTTGTCCCCCTGATACACAAACACAGATACACAGAAACACACACACACACACACACACACACACCAATAAAGCCCAAGTTTTAGCCTAGAGGAGTATCTGTTTCATGTTGTGTCTCTTTGCTTCTGTATAGATAAGTGAACTTAACATTTCTAGATACAGCGACAGCCTTGTGGGACCATAGTGTCAAGAGCACTTAGATTTATCAGGCAAAGATAATGACTGGCAGCAGGAAGAATATTTTGCATCAGAAAAATGGCTATTAACAGGAAGATGAAAATTATTTCTGATCTGGCTGGTCAGAACAACCTAGAGTTTCTGGAGTTATCTTGTGTGGTCATTCCCTACTTCATCAACATGGTAGATGAGAGGCTGAGAGGCTATGACTCCCAGGCTTCTGGCATGGGCAACAAGTGGAAAAGTTTCAGTACAAATTAGTAGCATATAGCTTATCACAGAGTGACATTGCTAGGACCTGCTACAGTGGGACAGAGCTTTGGGCCCAGAAACGGCAGTA
Source organism: Trichosurus vulpecula (assembly GCF_011100635.1). NCBI lineage: Eukaryota > Metazoa > Chordata > Mammalia > Diprotodontia > Phalangeridae > Trichosurus > Trichosurus vulpecula. The sequence goes on along the minus strand of NC_050573.1, from coordinate 328,362,787 downwards.
CCCACGGCAACATTCCAGTTTTGACATGGACGCCTCATTCAACCCCAGGACAGGAGGACATCAATTGCCCCTTGCATAGGAGTATTGCTTAAACCTGGAACTTTTAGACCTGTCATTTTTAGATCCTAGTACAGGGGGACAGAATCAACCTCAATTAGTGACAGTCCCTAGCAAAGGGGGACAGTGACAGTACCCACAATAATACTAAGTCCTTAGCATCTGATATCTTATTAGACATTGGAAGAGAAGGCATTGCAATACCTACCATATGAGAGCAAAAATCAGGGCCTAGCAGTGCCAATCCCTGAGTTATCACTTCTGCATTAGCACAAGGGTTAATGATAGTTGTTTTTCAAGCTTGAAGAAGACCAAAATGACATCACTATGTTAGGGTCAAGGTACAGTGTGTACTACTGCGGCTGATCAGACCAATATGAGCTCAGCAGGTTCTACCACAGGTTGGGCACATATAATCCATATGAACATTTGGAATGGAGATGTCTCTAAATTTGTTCATCTCACCTTTCTTTTGATCTACTGTAGTTCCGCTTTGCTCATAGAGCACAGAACCTTCTTTGATGCAAGTATACAATACTGGGTTGTCCTATGCCAGTGTCTCCCATGCCTCACAATCAATTCCAAAGTTTTTCAAAGAGACCTTGAGAGTATCCCCATGTCACTTCTTTTGACCTTCATGTGAGTGCTTGTCTTGTGTGAGTTCTTTGTAAAATAGTCTTTTAGGCAAATGTACATTTGGCATTTGAACAATGTGGCCAGCCCAACAGAATTGCCAACACTTGCTTGTTAAGACCTGTCAGTGGACTTGATTACTGATCAGTTATAACTTGCATTTTCTGTGTTTATTTGGAAAATGAAGTAATCACTACAACTTAACTCTTACAGAAAAGATGAAACACCTATGAATGTTTTTTTCAAAATTTTCTTCTCTTCTTTCCTTATGCTTCCACCTTATCTTTTTCACTGCCCCCTCAATTGTACCTGAGGCTGCTACCATCCCCTCTGGACCGTTCCAGTGTTCCCCCAGGGGGTGATATGGCCCACTTTGGGAACCTATACATCTGGAATCTGGATCATGTGTCCCCTGACATTTCCTCATTGAAACTTCAATTTATTAGCTTTTAAAACACAACTTTAAAAAAAAGGATACATACATACACACACATATATTCATGTTCATGCTCACATGACAAAATAATGAAAAGCAGAGCTCATGGCATATCAGAAAAAGAACAGTAAAGATATAGTTACAGATCAACCACTATTAAAAGTAGAAAAAGCAGGGAGCTTCCTAGGGTACAATATATCTAGGTCATGAGGTTAATGGTCATGAGGAGAGGTGATGTTTATCATTTTTTAAAAGAAATATCATTTGATGTCCCCAAATGCTCTAAGAGAGTTAGATTTTTACTTCATGAAAATTTCAATGGCATGTTACAATGACGACTTGAAGCCACTAGTGAACCATAACAAAGGGAACAACTTGGGAACTTTGAATAGGGTACAAAGAGGCCTCGAATTGATTCCTTTTTGTGGGGGAGGGGGGAATAAGTTCTTTCATCTGTAACATGAAAATTATAAGACTTGAATTACCCTGCATGGGTTTATGTGAACTAAATGACTTTCAAAGACTCTTCTAGCTCTAAATGTTTGGGGAAGTGAGAAAATGTACATTAACCAATCTGTAAATTATATTTTAAAACACTAGTTAAATTTAGCTAGTATTAGTAATAGTATGTTTCATGTTTCTCACAATAGCATGTGGATCAATCTAATGATTTAATATTCATTTTGATTTATATTTCCCAGTTTGAAAATAACTACTAATAGGAACATTTTTGTCACAAATGTGGACTTTTGAAAGTTTTGTGGATATTGTGACAAGTATGTCATGGAATTTTTGTATCCTCTTTACTTTAGCATAATTGATAAACAGGGCAACTGACAGAAGACATTTTACAGATGACAAAGAAAATCTTAGACAGAAATTGTTGGATTTGATACAGTGGAAAATGTATAAGCTATGAGATTTTTATTCCATTTCACTTATCTCTGCATTTGGAAAGATCTTCATAAATTCCACTTCCAGTGAGTTAAAGGAAGCTTCTTTATACCTTTACAGTTCCTATTGCTAACCCAAAGTACATACATATACATGAGGATTCTTCTAGTGATGTCAACAAATACTTTCTTTCATGTGTAACCTCAGAATAGGGGTCAGGCTGAGGCAAGTCTTGAAAGACATGGAAGTTGAAACCATGCCCCTATCATGATTGCCTTGGATAAATTGTTCAGCAAGTATCTTTTTCCAAAGAGCATCCTAAGCTACAGCCATTTATAAAAGGTTAGTGTGTTCTTTGGAGACAAAAAACTTTCAGTTTTTGAGAAACATAAAAACCATGATTCACATTTGTAGAGCATATTAAGATTTATTGTGTGCTTTGTTTTCAGAAGAATGCCATAATACACATAATGCAAGTGCTATCCCCATTTTACAGATCATAGGATTATTGCTCTAGACTTAGAATGGGCCTTAGAAATCATGTACCCCAATATACCCATATTTTTCAGTTGAAGAAAAAGAGATTCAGAAAGGTTCAATTCAATAGAACTGATGAGTTTTAGAGTTGGTATTTGACTAACATTTTCTAATCTATCTAGATTAGATTACTTCATTATAGAGATATAGATGATAAATATAGATACAGATGTACAAATAGAGATGCTATAGAGAACACATATACACACATATGGCCTTGGAATCGAAAAAGCTTTTGGTTAATGTCCTTCCTCTTATATATTCTGTCAAGCCAGTTAAACTTCCAGGGTCTCAAAACAACTGACTATGACTATAAGTTGCAGAAGAAATGATGATCTGCTTTGGTAAAGGGAGTTTCTATACAGGGAGTTCCTTGTACCAACAGACTCAAAGGTTCAAGAAATAAATCAACAGATTGATGAATAAACAGAAGGCTCAATAGATAAATTAAAATGTGGCTATAGATAGAAAAATAGATAGGCAGACAGAGATGTAGATAGATGGATAGATACATAGATAGATAGATAGATAGATGGATGGATAGATAGAAATGGATGGATGGATGGATGATTGAAAATACATGTCAAGTGACTGTCATGATCTCCAGCCTGACATCAGTGGGTGCAAAGCTGAGGAGACAGAATTTTGATGATCAACAGCAGAGAGGTGGTTCTGGGATATATCAGCAGTTGTGGAGATGGAATTCGCTAAAATTAACAGTGGCAAAGATAGAGGTAAAGCAGCTGACTTGTAGTAATTAAGAGTTGACTGTGATTGATAGCATCAGTTGTGGAGTCTCACCAAATAAAAGTTGAGGAGCAAAGGAGCTGTCCTGAGAGAAGTTTAATACCAACTTAAAGCCCTCCCTCTAGTAAAGTCAAACTACTATTTCTTCACTTCTCCTATTCTTCTCCATGGAATGTATCTCCTTCACCCTGAAGATGAAGGAATCTCTCTTGTGATTGTTTTTTTTTTTTTTGTTTCTGATTGGTTTTTGAGGGATTTTTTAAAAATGAATTTATTTCATGACTTTGTCTGTTAATTTCGTTGCTGTCCTGTTCTTGTTTTCTTTTTATTCATTAGTTGAGGAAATCATCAATCTTGCCCATTAACAGCTCATCTGTAACTGAGTCTTTGACAGTTGCCTTAAGCACTGAGAGGATGTTTGACCTGCCTAAAACCACAAATATTGTAGGTGTTGGATTTGAACACAGATTGCTCTGAGGCTTGACCTCTGTTCACTGAACTACATTTCATGTATATTTTCTTAGAGCAGTTCAATGAAACACTTTGCTATTTTCTTTCTGGTGATTTATTCGGTCTCTGAGTGGAGTCTGTAGCTGATGGAGGTATGCAGAGAATATGATTTCTATGTTAAAACTGGAATATAACATAAGGTCTCACACGGTAAAATGGAAGAACTATGTTACATTTCCTGTGGTGTTTTGTCTAGGATTTTTTTTCCACCTTTATCTAGGCTACCTCCAACTGTAAGGCATGAATGAAATGGAAAATTTCTGTTGAATTTCTGAAAGAGTTTAGTAAGTTGCTACTGATTAAAACTGAAGTTGTCCCCCCTATATCTGTAAGGACCCGTTAATTGAAGTTTTTTTCCTTCTATACCTGGGTTGTAATT